>NW_020897735.1:6077990-6429729 GCF_003984885.1 Neopelma chrysocephalum
GGTGCCACAACTCCAGCCTCCACCAAGTCACATGGAAAGCAAACACCAGTGTGTGTTAGAGCAGTGGTGGGGGCTGGAGAGGGCAGCAGGGTCCATCCATGAGCGGGGCCAGGGGGTTCCAGTGCCCACACACCCACATCCCAGAACCACCACCCGTTTTGCTGCACACTCCAGCACAAGCAATGGGTCTCTGCTCCCTCAGTGCTGAGCTCCACGGGGATGCTGCTGCCACCACTGTGACCAGTCCTGCCTGGACAGCTCCACGCCCCTTTCAGGGGGAATATCCCAAAGGGACAAGTAGCACAGATTCAGCTGGTTCTAATCCCAGCTAAAGGGTTTGTAACTCCCCATCTGCTGGCTGAGTCAGCTGCTTCAGCTCCACAGTGCTGCCATTCAGGGGGTTTGGGGAGCCCTTTCAAAGGAAAGGATCACTGTCCTGCCCTCAGGGACAGCCAGGACACATTTTAGGCTGACCACAGCTCAGTCCCAACCTCCAACAAGGCACCTGCTGAATTGTTCCCCTGAAGTAGAGCATAAAGCAGCCAAATACTTTGCTACAACAGCAAAGTCAGAACGCTCGATGCAGCAGACACAGAAGCCCTGATCAGAGGCCGGGGTGGGTGCAGGGGTACCCACTACCCAACTGTGCTCCCCCCAGAAAGGCTTCAAAAATGCACCTCCATTTGAGGAGCACAGCAGAGCCTCCATTCCCTCCTCTTCCCACCTCCACGTCCTGCCCTCCCCCATTCAAACTATCAGGGCCTCTCTTGCAGAATAAATTATTAATAGCGGCATAGCGAGCCTCTCTGCAAAGGCTGCATGTATTGAGCTTACAAGGCGCACAAGCTTTTAGAGAGCAGGACACTTTTCCTACTTCCTAAGCATTTTCTTAGTCCTGAATCAATAATGCACTCGCAGCCCAGCACACAGGTCGCTGCTGCTGTGCTCCTGCTGGTAGGGTCTGCGGACACAAATACATCTCTGTAGCGAGATGCAAGGGCTTAATAATCTGGCAAAGAAGGGACAGGGCAGGATCCAAGCAGCTTAATTTGTAAACAAGCTTCAGGGAAGCGCCCTGGGCAGACCAAAGCTTGCAACTCTTGGGTACAGAAAGTCCGACTTGGGAGACAAGCTAAAAAGCAGTCAATGGGATTAAACGCCCGGGTTTTTGAACGGGTGCCTGCGGCTGCTGGCTGGGGAATGTCTGGTTCATCATCCTCTGATCCCGGGCTCTGGGTCACCCTGCAATCCCCCCTGCAAAACGGGGTGGCCGCAGGGGTGCAGCCCCGGCGGGGAGGTGGGGGTGGAGGTGAGCCCAGGGCACCGGGAGGGATGGGGTTAGAGCGGCTCACCGGGGGATTAGCAGTTCACAAAGAAAGAGCTGCTCAAAAATGATTCCATGGGAAGCCGGGCTGCTGCAGGGTGATGTGTGTGGATCCCCGGCACAGATGAGATTATCTGCTTAGGAGTGGAATTTTCCGGGCGGCGTTAACCCTTGTGCCGCCCCCGGTGAGCTGCACACACGTCCCACAGGACGAGGTGCTGGGCAGCAGATCCAGCAGCAGCAGCTGAACTGGTGCCAGGCCGTCCTGGCTTTGGGAAGGGGAGTGCTGCCCCGATGTCACTCTGCAAACATCATGCTTGGGGCCCTTCTTGGAGAGGTCACCCATGGACTGGGCTGATTTCAGTCTGGAGGTTACATTTCATCGTGTAGCCAGATTTTCTGTCTCTGGCTGAGCCAGAGTGGGCGTGAGGGGATTTGTGTCGGTGCACGGGTGGTGCCGGCTGCGCTGTGAGGGTGGACAGGTGACTTGGATCAGCCCTTGTGCGTGACAAGGAGCATCTCCCTCTGGATGCTCCTTTTGTGGAGAGAAGGCTTCCTGCCTGGTTGTCAGCCTCCTGCCAGGGTTGTGTCATTTATGGTGCAAAGAGAAGTTCAGACCCTTCCCATGGAGTACTAACAGACCACAGGAGAGTTTCAGAGACAGCGTGGGGTGAGAGCAGAGATTTCCTTGACCCTCATGGTTTGTCTCAACCCTCAGATCAACATTGGGTGGAGAAGCCACTACTCTGCCCAGCTGCAGATGCCTGGGGGAGTCCAGTCCTCAGAAAGGTGGAGCCCTCAATGCTCCTGATAAAACCCAGACCTGCTCCTGAAATCCCTCCCTGCCTCAATTTCCCCACCTGGAGACAGGCCATTGAACTGCCACCACCCCGCCCTGTCTGGCACGGTGATGTTTCCCCAGGGCTGGTGCAGAGAAGGGCACAGCCCTGAGACAGGATGAAATACGAACGAGATGTTTCTCGAATTCAGAGCAGGCTGGAGGGGGGAAGGGGAAGAGCAGCCACGAGTAGGGCTTGAATCTCTTCTCTGGCGGAGAGACGGGCCCAAGGGAGCCTGAGAGCCTGGAACGAGCGGCACTGCTCGGTGAGTGAGGATCTGCTTCAGGCCAAAGGCAAGAGGCAAAAAGCAGAATGTGTCTGTGTGTCCCGGTGTCTCGGCCGGAGCCGCGCGCGGGGCCGGTTCTGCTGAGTCACGAGCTCCCAAATCCCACACGCAGGCAAAGCCTGTCCTAACGCCCGTGCAAGGGGTGACCTTGGGCTTGGACAACCTCCCATCCGGGAGGAAGGGGAAGGAAGTGGAGGAGCAATCAATCCCCCCAAACCACGGCCGGGGAGGAGATGGAGGGAGTGACATTCAGCTGAGCCAGAATTAGCAGCAGATCTGTGGAGGGACCCCATTTCCACCCTATTAATAATTCATTCCAGCTCTGCCTTTACCTGCTCATAAACAGCAAACAGCTTGTTAGCGAGTATGGTTTTCTCCCCTTTTGCTGTCTCTGCCTTAATAAGAGCCCCTTGCAGATGGCTGGGGGAGGGAGGCGGCAAGGGAAGGACACACAAGCGAGCAAACCACCCCACCAGCCCACCCTGAGCTTCCCATCCCATCCCATCCCATCCCATCCCATCCCATCCCAAAAATGCTCCTTGCCCCAGCACCCACTGCCTCCCAGCTGGAGCTGCCCTTCCCCTGCAGAGGTGAAGCTGTGAAATAACCCCTGGGTGCCTTGCCAGAACTTGCCTACCCACACATGCCACTTAAAAACTTCCCTTTGGAGGCAAACCAGGAAAAGGAGAGTGATGCCTGGGGAATATGTGGATCAGGGGAGCATTCCCAAGTGGCTCCTGGGCTGCAGCCACACAAGCAGCCCTTTGGAAAACTGTGTCTTCTACCATATGGGGCAGCTTCTGGTTATCTAAAATATATAGAGCTGACCAAAGTGGTTTTTAGGAAAAAAAGAAAAAGAAGAAAATAACATCTTGAAGAAAGCTGTTAAGATTTTGTTTCCAAAAGGCACATTTTTCGATTCAGAGCATTCCCAGTATCTCCACAGTCCAGTGCTGTGCTGCTGGGCCCATCAGGGACCCCTCCCTGCACACTGACAGACATCCCAAAAAAGCACAGGCAAAGCTGTTCCCGAGATGTTTTCCAGGTTCAGGTCACTGCCAAGTTGCAGGTAAAGCCCACTCGGGCACCAGAGGACGGGAGAATTAATGCAAGAGAAGTGGACCCTGGCCAGGCAGCTCCCAGTGCCCTCCCATATTCCTTGGAGCATCGAGCAAGGAGGGCACAGACCTTCACCTGGGCTCACAGGGAAGGGCCAGTGTGGGGCTGTTTGGCACAAGAGGGGCCTCATATTCCTCCTCATCTCCCTCCGAGCCCCCAGCCCTCTCTGCAGTGAGTTATGCCACTTGCCAGCTGTTGGAAATAATCGCTGTAAATTAATTACGGTTGTTTCACCCCTCTGATCCCTCCCAGCCCATGAATAGAGTGAAAATTAATTGTCAGAGAGTATTTCCAGTTCTCTGGGAGTCCCATCCCGGCCACTGGCAGGTTATGGTTTATGCCCTGAAGCATGAGACTTAATTACTCACAAATGTTATTTTTGATCATAAAATCACCTTGTCTTTTCATAAATCCAGACAGAGCAGTTGAACCCTCAGATCAGGAGCAGCAAAAGTGAAAACACCCTGAAATGACATTAGGGTGAGCCTGTGTTTTCTCCTGGGTAAATGCAATTCTGTTTGGGAAAGAACATCACGTCCTGGAGCAATTATTGGAAGAAAAACCAAGAAAGCTTCCCAAAACACGCATTGCTCAGTGTGACCCTTGTCAAAAATTTGTGTTGCAGAAAATAGGTTTAACTCGATGTCCGTGGGGAGCTGGATCAGGGACAGCATCTTCCCCACTCTGTGGGTGATTTTCCGGTGCTGACAGACACCAGAGCAAACCCACAGCCCAGCCAGGATGGGGACAGAGATCCCTGTGAAGCCCTGGCAGAGTCAGGAAAACAGGGGATGGAAGGGAAGTGAATCCTCACAGCTCAATCCCAGCGTGAACTGGGGGAACTCAGCCGAGTGTAAAGCAGGAAAGCAAATGTGTCAGGACAGTCCTTTCAGCTCCATCCTGCAGCCTGTGGAGCAAATGGATCCAATTTGCTGCTGGATGGGGAAAGGGAGGGGGGGAAATAAGGTATTGTGGGGGGGAATGTGTTCCCAAACACCCATAGGAGAGGCAGGAATTGGGGTAGGGGACACCCATCTCCCATGGCCATCCGTCCTCCCGCGACTGACAGGTTGTTCAAGGAAGGGGAGGCTGCAGGACACCCACGGTGGCACCGCTCAACGCCAGGGACATTATCAGGGCAGGAGGGATCAGGTGCACATGAAGATTTTGCTGATATGGTTGTTTTGCAGGATTTGGAGGAAATCTGATACCAACTTCAGGGCTTAGTTGCAGTGTGAGGACTTTGTGAACCTCATCAGCTGAGCTTTGAGCAGAAACTCAAAGGCAGCATCAGAGGTGCCCTGTGGGAAGCAGAAGGGCCTTGGGATGCACCCAAGAGCTCCTTAAGCATCACAGCTGGATGGGGGGGGTGCTATGGAGGGGGAATTGTCCCCTCCTGGGTGGAGGTGGAGTTCCAGACCAAGGTTTCCTCAGCCATAAGCGCTCCCAAGGAGGGAAGGAGGTTTCTGTGCCATCTCCTGCTTCTCCTCATGTTGAAGGAGCCAGACGTGGCTCTTCAGGCTGTGGAGGGGGCTATCAAACAGCCCCCGGTCCCAACCATCATCAGCACTTGCAGAAGAGCCTAGAGACACCCCAGGTCTCTGGTTGGGTTTGAGAGCCAGTTCATAGTGGAAAAAAACCCACTACAGAAAAAAGGACCCAAGAGAAACCCACACAACAGCTTAGGTCTTTGTGCCAAATAAACACATTTAAATTTTCCCCCCTTTGATAAAAATCTTCCTATAAAAAGCCAAGGATTCCCCCCCCTCAATTAAGAAAAATAAAAAAATTTGTTTTCCAAGACTAGTCCAAGTTGATGCGACCTTGTCAGTATTCTTATTAGGAGACTATAATTAAAAACAAGCGATCCCAGGGTGCTCTGGGTTTTAGCAGAGGCCTTGGCTTAAACAACAAGCAGAAGAGACCCCAAAAAGCAAAAGAAGTCCAGGGAGGTTCCCTGGACCAAGACACCATTGAACACATCACACCAAGTGTGAGAGCTGTGATGAGCATCCCTGGCTGAGCAGTACAAGCTCCTGCATCATCTACTTATTTTTCCATGCTCAAATCTTGGTTCTTGTTTTTTTATTTCCCCTTTAATATTATTGTTATTATTCTTATTTTTCTTCACTGTGCAGCTAGTGGTTGCAATTGCTTTCCAGCTTCCCTTTGGCACGGAGATCTAAAAGCTGCAGTCTTATTTCTGTGCAGCTTTCACCATTCACAACAGATGTCTAGTTTGTTTAAAATATTCAACAGCTTAATGATTAATCAAGCAATTTCACCTACAAAAATACATAATTTTATGCTGTGAGGCTTAAAAATGGCATTATCTGCTGGGAGGGGGGAAGGCAAAAAAACTTTTGCGCTCATTAAGAGCCCTAAAAACCGGCTGGGCTTTGTAAAACCAGGGCCTTTTGTTGTGCTTGTTTTCCCCCATTCCCTCCCTTCCCAGCAAGGTGGGGAGCAGCTTTGCTGCAGCATCCTGGATTCTTGTCATTGTGCTTTGTCAGAACCAAGATCTTGTTTCTTAAGAAATCCTCCTCAAGGAGCAAGTCTCCGCTGCCACCTTCAGAAAGTCCCTTTTGCAGCATTTTTGCCCAGCACGGACTCCAGGCACCAAGAGGAGGCAAAACCAAGGGCTGGGTCTGCAGTCACCAGGGCTGGGATGTGTTTTCAGCTCGAGGAGTGGGTCCATTGGGACCTCATGAGGTTCAACAAAACCAAGCACAAGGTCCTGCATCTGAGTGTGGGCAACTCCTGGTATCAGTCCAGGCTGGGGGATGAAGGGATTGAGAGCAGCCCTGCCAAGGAGGACTTTGAGTCCTTTCCAGTGTCTAAAGGGGCTCACAGGAAAGATGAAGAGGGACTCTTTATCAGGAATTGTAGTGATAGGACAAGGGATAATGGTTTTAAACGAAAAAAGGTTAGATTCAACCAGTAATAAGGAAGAAAACTTTTACAATGAGCGTGGTGAAACACTGGCACAGGTTGCTCAAAGACGTGATGGGTGTTCCATCCATGGAAACATTCAAGGTCAGGTTGAATGAGGCTTTGAGCAGCCTGACCTAGTTGAAGATGTCTTTCCCCATTTGGACTAAATGACCTCTAAAAGTCCCCTCCAACCCAAACCACTCTGTGATTTCCTCGTGGAGGCACAATCTTGTTATGATGCCATTTATTTAGGACAATGTGTCCTCAACAAGGCTCTTGCAGTTTGTCCCCTAGAGATTTGTCCCTTTGGGCTGAGCTGGGGCTAAGCAAGGCTGCAACACTCTTTGTTGCACCCTGAAGAAATGCACAACCAGAAGAGCTGGAGAGCCTGAAACCTCCAATGTCTAGTTGTCGTGAGGACACTCACGACTGATTTAATAGTGTGAGACTCAAAGTGAACTGATTTATTTTAAGCTCACTGAGACCAAGTTTGCCTGGCTAATGCATCCTGACTTTTAGATTGAAGACTTAAATATCATGAGACTTTGGACAGATTCTTTGGAGGACACACGGCTAGGGGGAGGAAACCAGATTCAAAAATAATACCTGGAATTGTTTCAATAGTGCTATATCTGATCTTACCAGGACCAAGGGAGCAGCCAAAGTGTGGCCATCTGTTTCCGCTCCCCCCTGCCCTCCTGGCTCACTTCAAACCACCCCCCCCAGCAGAAAAGGCATCGAGCATCCCGCAGAGGAAGGACAATTCAATAAACCTAAACCCAAAAAGGAACACTTCATTTTAGCAGAGGAAGCTGTAGTGATGTGACTCACTCGGTGGCTTTTGAGGCTCTCCCCCACCTTCCAGCACTGTCACTCAGAGGTTATTTTTGCGTTTGCCCTCTGACAACCGTGCAGCCCTCGAGCCACGTGGCTCTCCAAAACGTGAGGGTGGTTAAAGGCATCTTTGGGGTTGCTGCCTGCTGGGCTGAGCACACTCACAGGTTGGGATGTACGGGAGCCATCAGGGATCGTGCACCTCCAGTCCCTCGTCTCTGGGACAAAGCATATGGCAGACAGGCAGAGTTTTGGCTCTGCTTCTCCCTGCTCCTGACTCGCCAGGTCCCCTGCCAGGGACATGCCTGGCCAGCCCTGTCCCTCCAGACGGGACACTGGGAGAGGGATCACGCTTGTCAGACTCAGTTGCTTCCCCCACTGCTCCTGGGAAACCTGTCCCACCTCCCATCCTGGCCACCCTTTGCTGGTCTGGGTAATGTTTTCTTATTGTGGTTTGGTCACAGAGTCCTTCCTTTGTTCAATTTGGCCACTGCTTAGGGAAGCCTCCAGAGAAAGCCTTCATAGGAGCATCATCCGTAGCCCTGGAGGTGAAGGTGGCCACTGTGGCCATGCTGGAGGCAGCTCAAGTGGCAAATATTCAGTGGAGATTCATCTCACACCAGCTCAAGGGCTTTGGCAGCCCCAGTGGCTGCTGCACACAGAGAAAGGAAGGTGCACAGCAAGAGCCAGGGCAGCTCTGTGACACAGACTCCTCTCAGACAGAGCCACTCTGAGCAGCAAGGCGGGTTTATCAGGGAATTTTCTGCTGCCATCCCAAGCCAATTCCCCACCTGAGCCCACCAAGACACTGCACTGCTGCACCCTCCTTCAGACAAGTGCTGAAATAGGACCTCAGGGATGGTCTTTTCAGGACTGCCCTATTAAGCCATCTGTATGGCCACACTGGCAGTAGGACCATACTGCAACACAATATGTTGCCTCGGCGCAGGAAACACACTCACAGAGCCCCCCAGCACTTCAGCTGAGGGGGATTTTTCTGCCTTTTCCATCAGCCACCGCTGTAAAGCTGCACTGAGAGGCAGCTCCATCCCCCAGCAGGAAGCTGTGTCTCATTAGCAGAGGTAAACAATTCCTCTGAACGTGACGAGTCAGGAGAGCATATTAAATATGTCACTATCTCAGGGTTTCTTAATCCCTACTCCAGAACAGCGTGTTGAGGCAGGAGAGGACCCCCCAGTGTGGCTCAGAGTTCCAGCACACCCCAGCTGGCATCCCCCCCCCTCTTTGGGGGGATGGTGGGGAGCACCTGGGCAGGTGCCCTCACCCTTCAGCCTCCCCCACCCAAGCAAGCCTGAGCACTCCATTTATTTCCCTTGCTCAGCTGTCACAGCTGCGAATAAAACAATGATAAAACCTATCCAGCCACTTGCCTTTAAAACATCAACCAGCACATCTGCTCAGTACCAGAATCACAGAATCAACTTTCATGCTTTGGGGTGGGCACCACACCGGGGCTCAGCAGCCCTGGTTCCAGCCCTTCCTCCTGGCACACACAGAGGTGGCAGAAGCCACACACTGCTCAAGTTCAGGCTGTAACAGGAGGAGCAAAAGCCACACATTGCTCAAGTTCAGGCTGTAACAGGAGGAACAAACCCCAGCGCAGCACTCGCAGCTTTTCCGTCAGGCAGGTGCGTGTCAGAGCAAGACAGTGCTGAAAACAGTTTGAGTGTTGACCTGTTTTCTGATCTGCTTTCCCTGGCAGCCTCGTGCACACACACACACACACAGACAACGTGTGCTGTGTTTACAGGAGTCCCCTTGTCTCCCCAAGGCTGTCACTGTCTCCCCTGCAGACGATCCTGGTGCTCACGTGCAGATCAGTTCCTCGCTGTTTTGTTTTATCCCCCGTGCTGGCGGAGCAGCCTCCTGCCTTATTTACAGTGCATTACTCACACGCTGCTCTGAGCACGGAATTATTTATGCCCTCCTGAGCTTTTCAGGGCTCCTGGGTGCCGTGGCCTCCGCTCTCTTTGCAAAGCTCAGCGCGTGGCTCCGAGCTGGGGGGAGGCACCCAAGGCCCGTTTTACAGGCACAGAATGGAGAAGCTCTAAGTAGTTCCCAAGACCTTTGGTTGCCCAGCTGGCAGTGGCAAAGCACAGATTTTCCAAAGCACCTTATGTTACGCAGAGGTTTCCATGTTCAAAGCACAGCCCCAAAGCTCCCTTTTGCACCCGTTTGTACAAGCCAGCTCCCCTCCTCTGCTTTGCCTGGGGTATACACAGGGCACCCTAAAAGCAGGTCACAAGCATTCAGACTCCAGCAGTTTCCCAGATCAAAGCAAGCCACGGTGCAGGGTCAGTCCCCAGTGCCATGGACACAGGAGCAGCCTCTTCCCAAGCCTGCAGCAGGGCTCTCCCAGTCCAGGGACACAACCAGCCTGCAGAGATCCCAGCCCTGCATCTCGATTTTCGGAGCCCCCAGCTACCAGCACGAGCTCCCTGCACCCCAGCACAGCCCCAGCACTGCAGGAGGTCTCCAGAGAGGGGTAGGAACACACTGATCCCCCCAAGCAGCACCTTCCCATGGCCCAGCCACACACAAGGCACCCACAAACCAAACCACAGCACCCGGCTCGGTCTTACCTTGTAAATCCACTGTGCTTGGGAGGGACAGACCTCACACCCCAGCAGGCTCCTCACCTCCAGCCAGAAGCTCTGAGCAGCTCCAGCTGCTTTATCACCTCCTCCTCCTCTGCCAGGTGCTTCTGCCTCCCTGACAAGGGTCCCACTGCAGCAGAGCCTGCTGTTGTACCAATGCCTCTCCCTCTCCAACCCTTTGGATTTTAAGTCTGAGAGGGAGGTAAAGTGACAGCAAAGAGATGCTTCATATGCAAAAAATATTTGCATTGTGTTGCAGAGTTGATCTGTGGTCTGTACCCACTATAACACAGGCCTGCATTATCCCCAAGGAAGGTCTGACTCACACTCACTCCTGGAGGCAGAGGCTGCAGGGCAAGTAATGTTGGGCTTTAACACACATGTGGATGAGCAATAAACCCATTGGCACAGCTAATAACCCTGGTGCCCACCTCCAGAGCTTCCACCTTCATGCTATGTCCTGGTGCAGCTCAGCACACGGATGTGTACGTGTGTCCCTGCAAAACGCTCCAGCTTGGCCGTGCACTGTCATTTGTGGGCAAAATGGGGTGGCTGTTCCTTTTCTCCCATTGCGACATTTTCACCTGGATGGGATGAGCCATCCTTCCCTCCATGGTCCCTGCAGGCAGGAGAGGACCGTGGCACTGGGAGCACAAATCTCTGCTCTCCCAGCTACTCCTCAGTCCTGTCCCATCTTGGAGCTGGAGAAATTTGGTTTCCCTCCTCTAGCCATGCTCAGTGGTACAGGGGGGATGGTGTGTCCCCAGGATTTTTGGCATCAGGAGCCATGAGAGGCAGGGATGTGTTTGGGGGATTTAAGCCATGCAGTTCTTCCAAGGCAGAGCACAGCTTTCCATAGGCTTGTAAATTGGCCAAGCTTAACCGAAGTTTCCCAGAGACCATCTCAGGGAAGGTGCTTTCTATGAAAATTGCCCCTGTGCCAAATTGAAAAGCCCTTTCCCAGAGGGCCTTTCAAAGGAAACAGCTCAGCCGTTCTTACAGTGGAGGCAAAGCCGCATCTTTCTGCCTTAAATTCATTCTCAGAAACAGCTTCCTGCAGAGCCAGGCCCGTGGCACTCTCCAGTTCAGCCCAGCAGTTAATGTTTGACACGAGCAGCCAGATCCAGGGCCCGGTAACGGTGTGAGCTTGGCTGTGATGCCCACACAATGCCCACGCGATGCCCAGGCTTTGCCTTCTTCCCCGGTGACCGTTGTTGTTGTTCCAGGAGAACCCGTACCTGTGCAGCGATGAGTGCGACGCCTCCAACCCGGACCTGGCCCACCCGCCCAGACTCATGTTTGACAGCGAGGACGAGGGGCTGGCCACGTACTGGCAGAGCGTGACGTGGCGCCGGTACCCGGAGCCGCTGCTGGCCAACATCACCCTGTCCTGGAACAAGAGCATCGAGCTGACGGACGACATCGTGATCACCTTCGAGTACGGGCGCCCCACCATCATGATGCTGGAGAAGTCGCTGGACAACGGGAGGACTTGGCACCCGTACCAGTATTACGCAGACGACTGCATGGAGGCCTTCAGCATGCCAGCACGGAGGGTCCGAGACCTCTCCACCACCAGTGCCAACAGGGTCCTCTGCACGGAGGAGTATTCCCGCTGGGCGGGCTCCAAGAAAGAGAAGACCGTCCGGTTCGAGGTCAGGGACCGCTTTGCCATCTTTGCTGGCCCCGACCTCAAGAACATGGACAACTTGTACACCCGGCTGGAGAGCGCCAAAGGGCTCAAGGACTTCTTTACCGTGACTGACCTGCGGATGAGGCTGCTGAGACCCGCCCTGGGGGGCACCTACGTGCAGAGGGAGAACTTGTACAAGTACTTCTATGCCGTCTCCAACATTGAAGTCACCGGCAGGTAACCGCTGCTGTATTTCTTTGGGCGTCTCTTCTCTGAGGGATGAGAAGTTACTGCTAGTAAACTAAGCCATCAGTGTTTCTGCAAACAGTGTTTCTCCCTCTGACAGCCCTTCTCCCCAGGCAGGGCAGCACTGGAAATAAAACAGATGTGTCCTTGTAGGGAATGGCTGGGACACCTCCGAGGCTGTGTCTGAGAGCAGGGCTGTGTCCTCCTGCAGCCGGTGCTGGGGGAAGTGGGACATGGCTTAGATGGACAGTTGGGGTCTGAATTCCCTCCCAATACCCTGTCCCCAGCTGTGCAAACACAGCCAGAAGTCCCAGGGGTGATGCTGATGCATCTGGAGGGCAAGGAATGATGCTCATCCCACTAAACTCCAGCTCACTGCCAGTACAAGCAGGATGGGTCATCCCGAGTCAGCCCAGCACCCCCTGAGCGGCCTCGGCTCCGGCAGAGGAAGTTTGGGGTGAGGGTAAACCCTCCAGGCAGATCTGGGGCAGGGCAAGCGGGTGGGGGGTGTTTCTCCTGGGTTTTGTTTTTAATTTCTCTGTACGGTGCCATATGTTACGTTATGACATCAACCGAAAAAGCAAAGTAAGGTGGAAAAGTGCCGAGATGGCTGATTTCCCATCCAGCTTGTGCGAGACTTACAGGCGAGAGGGGAGAAATCTCCCCATCACCCACCCCGTGCTAACAAGCATCACCACAGCGACAGAGGAGCCGTTTGTATCGGTTCCAAACTGTTTGCTACTGAGACTTGCAAGTAGAAATGTTTTGCAGGTGCCACTGAGGCTGGCTTTGAACAGGCTCCAAGGGGAAGGAAGCTGCAGCGAGGGACGGGAGAGCCCCTTCCACCCGCCAGGGCAGGCAGGAGGCAGCGGTGAGGGTCTTTCTCACAGTGTGGTCGCCTGTCTGGGACGAGCAGCTGTGGCTCTCAGCTGGACTGGTGGCATGTTGGGGTGCCCACTGCTGGGATTGCTCAGGGAGAAGCCCTGAGGGGCTCAGGCACATGAGCAGAGGAGTGGCAGAGCCCAGGTTTCAGTGCAATGTGCTTCTGTGTAGATATGTGCTGCCCATAAGAAGCATTGCCAGGTGTACTAAATATCCACAGTCCAAAACCAGCTCAGGATGCAGCAAAATAGCAAAGTAAGGAGGGTGGAAGGGAAGGAAAGCAGGCAAAAAAGGCAAGGAAAAAGGCAAGTGCGTTACCATCACCTCCACCCCAGTGACAGCCAGTCCTGTCCCCTGCTCCTTCTCTTGTGGCCCTGCTCCCCCCCAGGTGGCCCAGCTGCCCACAGGAACACTTGATGTTACTGACAGTGGTGGCAAAACCACAGGGGTCAATCCCCAGTCAAAGCCCACACTGACCAGAGCATCTGGCAGGAAGGGTTGGAGCTGGTGTACCAACTTGTCTGGGCTGGTTAGACTCTGTAGCAGGGACACAGAGTTTTCAGCCTAGAAAGTGGTAAATTAGGACTAAAGGTTTGATGTCAATGCTTGTGCAATGACCTTTGGCTTCTAAGCATGGAGATAACTGCAGATAACCAAGGACTTGTTGCTGCTCCTGCAGCAGCTGCAGGATACTTAATGCTTCAAAGAGGTAAAATACTCTTGGTGTCCTGTGAATGTGATCCTCCTCCTCCTCCCTTTACCTTCCCTGTCTGGCTTGGGCAGCACTTGTTGCTTCAGTGCTTTGGATTTCAGGCCATGCTGACAGGATTCTCCCCAAACCAGCACCTTGCTGTTGGCTGCCCTCCTTCCCCCCCACCCAATCCCTCACCAGCTTTTGAACTCACCAGCCAAGTTTAACACCATTTAATAGTAGCAGCCATCGGTTCAAGAGATTAAAATCCAAAAAAATTCTGCGAAAAGAACTAGGGCAGGGGGAGGGAAACCCTTTCAAACACCCAGGGCTGGGGTGGGGAGGGGGGTTGGGGGTGTGTCACAACCTCTCGGAGACATCCAAGATTCCACAGCCACCTGCACCTCGAGGACAGGGCTGGCGAGGGAGGGCCGGGCTGTGAGCGCCCGGTGGAAGCTGCAATGCTGCTTTTTAGCTGGGGCCAGGATGAGACAGGTTGGGGTTTGTTGGCTGGTTCCTGGCAGCCTCCCCCCGGCGCTGGCTCTGTGCCGGTGTGGCCGGCTGCCCACGGCTGCTGCAGAGCAGCGGCTCCCGCTCTCCTCCACTTCCCTCTTGGCTCCACTCACCACGAGCTGCCTGACCCACTCCTCCCATGCAGCAGGGCCTCTGGGAGGACAGGGCTTTTCCTTGGCTGGGAACACAGAAAACTCTGAAATCTGCTTTTTTTTTCAGCCCAAACTCCCAAGTCTTGAGCTGCAGCAAGACCCAGCTTTGCTCTGCTCCAGCTCTCCCAGCTTGCTGGGATGGTTCCTGGGAGAGTGGGACACAGCTTGGACAGGGAAAAGGTTGATGCCTGTTCTGTGCTGACTCTTCCAGCCCCAGTGGGCACTGGGCAGGGAAAGGTGACTGGCTGAGGAACTGTGGATAAGTGGTGTATAAGATGGAGAAGCCTCATGTGAATTAACTCTGCTCCTGTGATTATTCCAGTCCCAGCAAGCAGGTTTCTCACTGAAAAGCAATCTAATTCCAGCTGTAAGCAAAGCCAGTTACAGTGCAGGGACTAAAACCAAATTAAATCTTGTGTATGGCTCAACAAGGGATGGGTTATTGAGAGGAAGAGAGGAGAAATCAATGTGAGCCTGACAGGAGCCCTGTGCAGGGAAGGGGGGAGGAAAGGTAGGCAGGGATGGGGATGGACACACAGTGCCACTTGCAGCATGTGGGAACGACTGTGTTTGAGGAACGGAAGGAAAGTTCCTAGATAAAACTGGAGTGGTGTTAGGGATCCACTGCAGGGGGCATGGAAACAAGAGGGAAGATGATTATGAAAAAATGAGGGCTCAGAGGCAAAAAGCAGCCAGAAAATTCCACCTGGAGAGCAGAGGTGTGAGCAGCCTTGGGAGGCTGGAGGAGCTGTGCCCGGCCATGGTGTGTGGCACTGGAGGAGCAGTGTGTGCTGTCAGAGCGTGGCATTGCCTCTGTCCCTGCACACCACCAGGATTTTGGCAGCAGCTGGCAGTGCCCACGGGGTGATGAGACACTTGGCAGCTTGTTTCTAGTTGATGTTCACAGTCAAGGGAAGAGTAAAACGCTTTGCCCTCAGAGCAGACCATGAGCCGGGGCAGTTTCTCGTGCTGCAGCCTTGGCTGGTGGATTCAGAGAGGTTTCTGTGATCCCCTCACTCCATGTGCTCCTGGGCCCCCATCCAAGCCCACCCTTTCCTTCACACCTCAGCCTCCCACCACAGAAGACCTCTCACCACAGTCTCCCAGAACTTCGGGGAAAAGCAGAAAGGGACAGAGCAAAGGACATGGGGACAAGGGGGAGGAATTCTCTGCCTTCTTCCAAAAGCCAGATGGACTGGGGTGGTCAAGAGTTTGACAGAGGATCTGGTGAATCCAGGGGGTCACTGCTTCTTCCCTGGGAGCTGGTGCAACGGGCTGGTGTTTCAGGGTCTCCTCTGCATCTCCTCCTCCCACAGCCTCAGTCGGGTCCATTTCTCCGTTCATGGCTGACAGTTTATTTTTACTCTCTTTCTTCTTGGTATCTTTTTCTTTTCTTTTCTTTTTTTTTTCCTCTCTTCTCCCATCCTGTCCCTATTGATCCGCGGAGTAACCGGAGACGCAGAAGAGTCAAGACAGGAATAGACACGAGCGAGCCCTTGGCCTGTGTGCTCTGTGTGTGTGTGTGTGTGCCAGGCAGGGTGGGGAAGGGAAGCGGAAAGACTTTCCCCCACAGATCTCTGCCCATTGCTTCGTTTTCTCCTCGGTGCAGCAATGAGCTCGGTCATCTCCTCGGGAACGGGTGAATGAGCTTTCCCCGGCTGCCAGGGCCGGTGCGATGAAAGCCGCTGCTTCTCTTTCCATTACACGCTGAGTCTCTTTGGAGTAATTTTTTCCCCTCCATAACGTCAGTCACCGCCGTGCTCAGCAGGCCAAGCTCCATCACGGAGACATTAATAAGCTGTAATTGAAGTTAATGTGCCATGGCCGGGACATGTGGATCCAGTTAGGAGAAATCACATTGAGCAGAAGCGAATCAATTTTAGGCTGATTTATATTAGGATTTCTCTCCTTTATCCTCCCCTGCCCCAATGCATGCACTGTCTGTCTGTCTGTCCATCCTGCTGGTGATGAGCAGTCCCTGGAGGAAGGCAGGAGGAGGGAGTGTTCTTTGTCCCTGAGCAGCTCCATGGAGCAGTGCCTCCTCTCGGGCTGCACTCAGGCCCAAGAGGGACCAACAAGATGAGGTTTCCAGTTTTGTAACAGCATTTCCTTTCCTCTTTTCTTGCTCTTCTGATGGTTTCCTTGGCTGCTGCTTTGGTTACACAAAAGAATTGAAGGGAAAGGCTCTTTGTGCTCCCCTCCTTCTTTCCCTACTTTCCCCTTGTGTGCTCTTGGTGCTGTGCTCGGATGCTCTTCGGGAGGCTCTTTGTGACTTGGAGAGTTTGTGCTAGTGGAGCAGACCAACTTTGCCCAGTCTCCAACAGCCAGGATCAGGCACTCCAGACCTGGAGGATCAAGGCCATCCCCAAAACCACCCCTTGCAATAAATGGAGCTGGTTGATTGTCAGTGGTACCCACATGCAATGGATGTATTTTTCTGCATTCATGGTCAGTTTTGAGGCGTAGGGATGCTCGATGCTGCATTGCTGTTAAAGATGAAGCAGTTTCTGCTTGGCCTGGTCACTGTCTCCTCCTCTGCCCTCCTGGCCAGCACATTGAAGCAGCTCAGTGAACTTCCCTGCAGTTGTAGCTCAGCTTAAACCAGGGGTGCCAGAGCAAAGTGCATCCTGGCAGCCTCTGGGCTGCTTTGCCCTGCTTGGACATTCCTCCTTCTGGCTCTGCTGAAGTTGTTGGAGACCCTCCAGCTGATCTTGGCTTCTCCAGCAAAGGTGTCTCTAGAAAGGAGAAAAGAAGCAGGTTTGGTCCATGGAACAGTCTCTTGTTGAGGGTCTTGGATTTTGTGTGATGGCCGATGTCCCTACTGAGCATCTCTCCCTGGGGAGCAGGGTGGGACCTGCACTGCTGCTGCTTTGCCAAAGGGGAACGGGCAGGACCTGGGGTGATCTGTGAGCATGGGCTTCCCCAGCTGAGCTTTCCCAGCCACAGTGCTGGAGCATCACCCCCAAAATAGCCACGGGCTCACCCAAACAACTCCCAAGAACTTGCCCAATGCCCCTGCAGCCCTGGGCCAGCTGCCACCCACACTCAGCAACTTTGGGAAGACCACAAAAACCAGGGCAAGCACTACCTGTGCCTGTCCCTGCTCCTTCCCCTGCAGCTCCTGGCAGACAGAATTCAGGTCCCAGGAGGTAGCAGCATCCTCGTGTCAAGGACGGCCAAGTCTGTGCCAATGGTGCGCCGTGTTCCTCGGCCCGTCCTCGCCTGCACGCTGGGCAGCCCCTGGGAGCTGGATGGCTGAATTTCCCTGGCACTCCTCCAGGCTGGAATTAGCTTGAGTTCATGCAAAATCTTGCTCTTGGTCAGATAGTTAAATTGAGTTAATGCAGAGCAACTGTTCGCTCGAGTCTTGCGAAGGTTTCTGCTCCCACTGCAGAACAACGGAGGGGAAACTTGCAGAATGAGAGGGAGGGAGGGAGTTAGCGAGAAACCCGGAGAGCTCCTCCTTCCCCCACAGCTCCTGACGCTTTGTCGATAGCCAGAGACGGATGCCCAAGGTCCTGTTACCTGCTCCTGGTTTCGCTTTGTGAGGGTTTTTATTTCCCCTCCGATTCTGTTGCCGAGTTGCGTCCGGCCCTGAGCGGATAATAGGATTTCATCGATAGACTGAGAAGGTGATGTATGTTAAAGCACTTAATATAAAAAGAGACTTCTACAGGAGCCCAAATTCAATTTGGCCAATGAACTCAATTGCAGGCATTATTGCATTCCAGGAGAAAGACCAAGAGCATTTATACACATTACTCTGCAAATATTTATGTTCACATATCCGTGTGATGTCCTCTTCACCCTTCCTCCCTTCTGCTGCCCGACCCCCTAATGGGGAAGTTTGGTTTCGTGTTTGCTTTTTTAAGACAGCTTTGAATGTAAATAATGTTCCACCAGTCAGCAGGATCTTGACAGCTGGTGAGTGTCAACTTATTTAAAATAAATAGCCTCTCGGATGGGAACAGCCAGCTAGCGTGCTCTCCACTCTGGCATCTTTTAAATTGTCTCATCTTTGTAACCCAAACCTCAAACCATTTCGAAGGGCAGCAAGGAGACTTCCTTCCATCCCTGCCACACGACCAAAAGTAAAAACCCACAAGGAAAATGACCCACTCACATGTCCCTCTGACCTAACTCAGGGTTTTGTTTTTTTTCATTTTTTTTGGCTCTGCACAAAGTAGTGAAACCCAGAAGCCTCTCACCCTGATTCAAGCTGAAAGAAACAACATGTTAAAATGGCTTTTCTTGCCCTTCAGTCCCTAGACCACAGGCTCCAGTAAGCTCCCAGTCCTGCTCCTGGGACGAATGAGCCACCTTTGTCTTCTTCAGCCCTTTCAGCCCTGCTCCAGGCCTGGCAATAGCAAACCTCTGCCAGAGCAATCTCCCAGCAAGGCAAATCCTCATATAACTGCTCCCCACAAAGGGACTGTGCTTCTTCCATGGCCCAGCCATTAGAAGCTATTTTTACCTGCTTCCACACGCACAGATGGGCCAGAAACAATCCAAGCTCAGCACCCGTTATGCTTTGCCCAAAAGATTTGCTCCCTGCTTTTGCTGAGCTGCCAAAACAGTTGCAAAGGAGCAGGTAAAAGTGGGTAAGTGATGGCCAGGCAGCTGCTGGAGCGTGCTGAGAGCAACGGCTGGGGATGACAATAGAGAGATGGAAAAGAGTTATTCATGTTTCCCCGAGAGCCGAGATCAGTTGAAACATCATTTTCCTTGGGGATGGAGAGGAAAGAGCTCCCTTCAAACACATCGTCCCATGAGACTCATTAAAGGCTCATCAATTACGGTGAGAGCAAACAATTCAGGGGAAGCTCTGATAAGCCTTCCTTTGGCCGGCAGTCATTAGCAGCTCTCTGAGCGCTGCCTCTCCCCAGCACCAGCTCAGGGAGCAGGGGGGCAAAGCCACACCGGTGAGGGTGAAAAGCAGGAGCCCAATGTCTCAGAAACCAGCAGGAGGGGACCAGTCTCCACAGAATCCCTGGGGACACATGGCAGCATCCTCGTGGTAAGCACAGGGTGGAGAGGAGTGTGCAGGCTGGGCTGGAAGGAGACTTGGAAAGATGGTAGCCCACTGTAGTGGACTTCTGCTACTCCATGTCCTGTCCCAGGATTTTTTAAGGAGCTTAGGGCAGTGTTGTCTCCGTGGGAACTCGGTGGAAGGTGCAAGGGGACAGAACAGCTCTCTGGGTCTCCAGTCAGCAAGTGATTCCTCCAGCCCTACCCCACACAGCAGTGGGGTCACTGCATCAGTCCTGAAGGGGAGTGCCAGCACCCCAACACTGTCTCGGCCCCATGGGGAGGGAGAGGGATAAGGAGGTGCTCTTTGCCTTTCTCTGCCTTACTTCCCTGCTCTGCAAGTGGGGTTAGGGACAAAAAAAAGAGGTTGTAATAAGAATCCTTGGAAGGAAAACAAAGGACTGGGAGGACTTTTTAACTTCAAAAGTCATTATTAATGAAAGCTCAGGGAAAGGGGCTCTTTTCCCAATCCCAGCATGGCTTCTGTACTCACCCCCTTCCTCTGCATGGGCATCTCCTTCCCTCACACATGGGCTTGGCACCAGACACCTCTCCAGCCGCTCGCTGCTGTGACCTCCAGGATGCTGACTTGGAGAAATGCAGGAAACTGTTCTTTATGGCTGGGAAAAAAAAAAAAGAAAAGAAAAAAAAGAAGGACACTTTCCTGTAAACTTTCCTTGGCGCTCCAAGCTCCGTGATGTTCCCTGGTGGAGGCATTGGCAGCATCAGATCACACTGCACCACTCTGAGGAAAGGCAGCAGCTGAACAACTGCACTGAAATAAAGTCCTAAATACCCCATTGTGCAAACTGTAACGTCCTGGGCCACACAGTGCCCCAACCTCCCTTGCTGGGAACAGTGTGAGCCAGTCTCTGTTTAATGCACAGTGCAGTTGTGTGACCTGCTCCCCAGTGCAGGGTGGGTGTCCCCAGGCTGTGGGTGCTGCTCACGGGTGTGCTCTGGGGCTGCTCTCCTCGGGCTCTTCCCCACCGTGGGCTCTGAATGCTCACTGAGAAACAGCACTGTCGCTGTGAGCCTTGACCCACGAGTTGGAGGAGAAACACTCCTGGCTCTTCAGCCCTCCAGAGCCGGAGAGACCATATTGCAACCAGCACTTTGCTGGAGCAGCCCCGGGGCTGGAGCGGGGCCATCGCTGCAGGACACGGCGCAGGTGTCTGCCCCGAGCCTGCTATTTAAGCCTCACTGCTAAGTAGCTCCTAACCTTTCCCTTCATCCTCTCCTTCCTGCCATGGCTGGCCGCCGAGGAACACGGGCAGAGGCGGGCAGGACTAGCAGCTCCCACCCAGGGGACTGGGCTAATGCCATTTACTCCAGTCTCTGCCAGCTGAGTCTTGGCTGTGCGCAGACCATCAACAAGCACATGTCCTTGGGCTGCAGGCCCAGAGAAGGAGGCAGAGAAGCCTGAAGAAGGGGTTGAAGACGAGCCTCTGAGCCCAAGCAGCAGGAAGGCTGGGATGCAGAAACCTTCTCCCCAAAACAAGGCTGGCAATCAGGGCTGGCTGACAGCACTCGGCTGTTGGCCATTAAATAATGCAGCCTGATTGATTGGGCTGAAAAGTGCTGTGCTGCGGGGTCAGCCTGCTGGGGTTACAGTTCTCTGCTTAGATTGATGATCCTCAAAGGTCAAATTCAGAAAGCAATTCCCAGGTAAAATTGATCCTTTGGATAAAAAAACTTCTGCACGGTGGCAAAGGGCGAGTAAGAAAAATCAGTGACCTGGGCCCAGGCAGGCAAGGTGAACGTCTGCCTCTGCTTTCTCTTTACTTAGTTTTCCTTGTTTACACCAATTAGGAAGTGAGGATCTTCTCTGGGAAGAGCAGAGCTCCATCACACCTACATGCAGTGGCTGAGGGACGTCCTTGAGCACCCACCCCATCTCCATCCCGCTGGCCAGGGCAGGAGGCAGCTGGGGCTGTCCCAGGAGCTGGTGCTCAGCTCCCAGCCCTCCTCAGCAGTAAGTGAGCAGTGTGTGTGTGTGAGCAGACACATCTGACTGCTCTTGTTTTCCCTAGAGCAAGAAGTCTGGGTCCCACTGCTTGGTGAGGGTTTTGTAGCTGGAGCCAAATTAACAGTGAACAGGTCTTGCCCTCCTGCACTGCAGCAGCTTGGAGCCAGAAGAAGCACCTCAAAACATCTGCTTGGCTCTTGGTGGGGGATGCCAGGAGCAACGATGTGCTATGTGTGGAGGGGGTTATTGAGGCTGTCCCAGGCCACCTCAGGGACCAAGTGGTGGCCCCCCAGGGCTGCTGTCCCCACTGCAAGACTGGCAGGGTCAAGGACTGGAGCCAAGTGCTACCCTCAACATCATCCCAGCCTTCAGGGAAAACAAGGGGCATGACAGTCCCTGCATTCCTTGTACCCACTCCCTGGGGCTCTTAAACTCACCCTCAGCTGGATTGTGATGCTGTGCCCTGGAGCTGGTCCCATCCCCTCGCTCCCACCACAGGAGGAGGGAGGAGAGAGGAGAGCTGCAGCTCCCAGAAGCTGTTGCTCTGTTCAAGCTGGGCCCAGAGCAGCAGTGGTGAGGCTTTGACCTGCTTTAACCCACTATCTTGCCTGCTTTGCTCTCGTCTGCTCATTTTGAAGTGAGAGAAGGAGGCCACACTGTGTGGACGCTGAATAATTCAGAGCCAGGCTCCGCAGTACTCTGGGGCTGGGCATCACCTCTGCCACAGGGCTGGGACAGCTCAGCCAAAATCCTTCCTCACCAGAGGCAGAGGGGACACGGAGCATCTGAAATTCAGCCTCCCTCCTGTGTAGGTACCAGCCAAAGCCACTTCCTTCCCCTGGATGCTTGGATTTGTGACTTGCTCCCAGAGCACCGATGCTCGGAGGCTGTTAATGCTTTCAGCCGTGACACGGCATCTCCAGCTCTCACCAACACACAGTTTCAAGTGGAGCATGCTGAGTGTGTCTGCCTCTGCTCCCTAGAACACGTTTTCTTCCTCCCTCCCTTTTAGAAACTGCAAAATTCCCTCCTCTGCTTGGTCAGAGACAGGGCAGGATTGTAAGATGGGGAGAGAGATCGTTCATCCAGCTTATGCTGAGCCTCTGAGCGGGGTTTGCTAGAATTAAGGGCAGGGAGGGGAGGGGGGGAAAATCATACATGAGGTCAGCTTATCCAGCCATGCGTGAGGAAAGCACAGCAAAGGCAGCCTCAGAGGGTCAGGCAGGTGGCTGGGGAGCTTCTTTGGGGGCTCCAAGGGAGAGGGGGAGAGGCACCAGGAGCTGGGGGGCATGTGCAGCACCTGCTCCCAGCTCCCAGCCTAATCCAGGCTGTTTATCCCAGTGCAGATAGAGCACAAGGAGCAGCAGGCCATGTTTCCTCTGTCTTCTCTGCATGTGGTTCATTCCCTCAGCTCTGCATCTCTTCAGCCTTGTAAAACAAAGTGTTGCCCCATCAGATTTCACCCGTGCACAAAAGGCTCAGTGTTACTGTTTTCCTAATGGTTCTGCTTCTGAGAGTGTAAATTATCGCACAAAGCATCGGGCTGTGCTAGGGATCGACTGTCTGGAATGAAATGAGATGTTTTGGTCCCCAAAGTCTCTGTCTGATGGTCTGAGCTCGGGCCCAGGAGTCACCAGAGCCACGTGTGAGTTATGGGCTCAGTCTCTGTGCTCTGCGCAAGTCACCTCCGGAGTGTGAGCAACAGGAATTATTGTGCACAGAGATAATTATTCCCTGCATACTGCACTACAGCTCATTAAAAGTTTCTTAATGTTTGCAAATTGCTGAATAGTGTTTTTAGTTGTTGCCTTCTCTGATGAGGCGCATTCTGATGGTGACTTGCTCTGTTATTTTGGTCACAGCAGGCTGGGGAAAAGGGTTTGTGCTCTGCAGCTTCACACCACGGGAGAAAACACTGCTGACTTTATCACAAGGGGCAAGGGCCAAGTCCCACCAGTGCTGGCCATGCTCCTCCATCTAAAGTCCAAGACTGCCTCCCAGTAAAAGCCTCTATCTGAGGTAATCACCCAGATTTCTGTAACAGCCCTGAAATGTGAGTGACTCCTTCCTGGAGTCTCAGCTGGAGACATTGACTTACCATTAAAGTCTGTGCTACTGCAGTCGGATGGTGGGAGAAAGCATCTCTCATCTTGGACTAGAGACAGCAGATGCACCTTGGGCAAGGAATTGGACATCATAACTCCAGCACATACCTGGGGAAAACTGCTGAGTTCAGTGATAAAGTCCTGCAGAAGGAACAGAAAGGGGGTGACCAGCCTGGCTTCAGCACTACATTTTCAGCACTACACCAGGGGCAAAGAGGAGCAGCAGTGACACCTGACAGCTCTTCCCTGTCTTCTTCCTCCAGGTGTAAATGCAACCTCCACGCTAACCTGTGCACCTTCAAAGAGGGCAGCCTGCAGTGCGAGTGTGAGCACAACACCACGGGGCAGGACTGCGGCAAGTGCAAGAAGAACTTTCGCTCCCGGTCTTGGCGAGCAGGATCCTACCTGCCTCTCCCTAACGGGTCCCCCAATGCATGTAAGTAACTTGCAGGGAGCCAGCCCTGGCTGCACTCCCACCTTGGGCTGCACAACACCCACAGATGGGAGCAGGGTCTCATCATGTCCTTCTCCGACTGGAATCGGTGCAGGATGCTCAGCTTTCGAAAGGGAAGCGGGTATTTACCCCTGTCTTTGTGCACAGAGACATGAAGGAGGATCTGGTGGATGCAGAGGTGGTGTGTTGGCTACTGGTAGATGAGCAATGAGCCTAAATGATGGTCAGGAATAGGGAGGATGACCTCAGGCCAAGACACAGGTCCATGGCTTTGTGGCAGTGCAGATTATTGTCCGTCAGAGAAAGCACTGTTAACCACAGCAGAGCACTGGCTGTGGAGTAGGAGTAGCAGTGCAGGTTGATTCCTGGATCCCGTTCTGTGCACGTCAGTGTTCCAGGCAAGCGCCGCGAGCTCCGGTCCCTCTGCGCAGCTCCAGTCTCATCCAATTGCTGCTGGAACAAGGCTCTGACAGAAGCAAAGACGGGATGGAGGATGCATCCCCACCATCGCTCGAGCAGGGGAATTGGGGCAGGAAACATCACAGATGGGCCGGTTCCTCCTGGGTTTCTGTCCAGTCCACATTAGCAGACTTGTTTAAATGTCACGGAGCCACGGTAGCCACTCCAGCCTTTCAAGCAGCAGCTTTGAGTGTTGCCAAAGAGAACCTTTTCCCTCCCACCCCCCAAATTTTTTGAAAGATTCATGTGCTTTAAGATGATCAAAGCTGAAATTCAGGCTCCGAAGGCCGTGACAGGAATGTTTTGTGTGTGCCAGGGCTGGTAGACGAGCAGGTTCTTTGAAAGGGAACGAGCTTGTCAGCTCCCACCAAGCGGCTGCATTGCTTCAAAGGAGCCTGGGAGAGTTTCTGGTGTTGACAGGCACAGACATGCTGTTCTGTCTCTCTCCCTCCCCTCCGTTCCTTGTGTCTCTTCCTATTTCTCTTTCTCCTCTGCTTGCTCTTCTCCCATTCATCTCTCTTCCCATCTGTCACTCAGTCTTCTTCCTCCTCCCCACCCCAACTCTCTCTGCTGCTTCCTCCTCCCCACATCAACATCCTCTTCCTCTGCAGCAGAGGCAGTTCTCTGAAGCCCTCTTCTCTTGGTAGTCCTACCTCTTCTGTTGCTGCTCCTGTGCTTTATATTCATGCAGAGCTGAGACATTCCATGATTCACCCACTTGTTACAGCAGGGAGGAGCAGGGCCACTCATCTCCTGAGTGCCAAAAGCCAGAAGCTGGTCCTTGGATGCACTTTGGAGCTGGTGCCTTTGCAGCGTCCTGTGGAGCAAATGCTGCAGTGGGAAGAGTGTCCAGCCCTTCTTGCTCACTGAGAACTGGTTCAGTCCCTACAGCTTGTCCTTAGCCCACTGAGCCTCAGAGGATGTGCTTGTCCTTTGCTGGGCTTTAAGGGCAGGTCAAGGAAATGGTTAAGAGAAAAAACCATCAGCAAAGGCCACGCTGGTTTTCCTTCCCCACATGACAGGCTTGAGATGCCAAGACCCCAGACAGCACTGTCTGGTTGCTTCTGTGGTTTGACAAAAGCAGCTTTTAAGCTGTTTGTTGCAGCAAACTGATGTGCCCATGAGCAAGATCCCCACTAATTAATTGCCATTTGCTCCAAGGTTATGTGTCTGTATGACCTGCTGGTAACAGAGCTGGTGGTGCCCTGCTTCCAGTGACTGGGCTTCTTCTTCTTTTTTTTTCCAGGTGCAGCTGCAGGCTCAGCCTTTGGCAGTAAGTAAAACCCAAACTGAAATGCTGGCATTTAACACCTCGGTGCATGGTCCTTGTGGATGTCACTAGGAGAAAGAAATATGGTTATTTTCTGTCCATTATCGTTTTCCAGGCAATAAGTCTTCCCTAATTGTGCCTCATTTTCTGTCTTGTCAAAGAGTCTTACATTTTCCTCCTTTGACTTCAGGAGCCTCATTTTGCCTCTTCCTCTGGCATGGTTTCCCCCCATGAGGTTCGTTAGTATGGCAGCCGGAAAGGAAATAAAAAAAGACTCTTCAAAATCACCAGCGCTCGCTGCGAACTCCCCCCACCCCCCAGGATTGCAGGATTCTGCTCTGAGAAGGAGCTGGGTGTGAATTATTTGGCATAGAATCCAGTCTGGGTCACCTTGGGCTATCAATAAAAAAACATATAGAGCATGTGTACATCTGCATGTACACGTGTAGGTGTATGAACAAATGTCTATGAAGTGTCGGCAGCAAAGGCAGCAGAGCTCAGTGGGGATTTCTGCTGCAAGATTGATGGGATGAGAGGACTCCTTATTTAACAAAGCTGGAGGTAGTTTGATATCAAAGAGCCTGGAGTTTTGGGTAAGCAGAAGCCTGGGTCTGAATTTTGTGGCTCAGAATTCCCCTCCAGAAGAAACAAATCAGAGAGCTGAATGAATAATGAATTCTTTGGTTTGCAGGCAAGTGGGAAGAATTGGAGGAGAAAGAGTTTCAGAGAAATGCAAATGCAATTAAGAAAAATGCACCTAATTGACAAGTGGAGGACAGGTTTTCTGGGTAAATGAACCATATTTAGATTTTAAGCCGTTAAACGCTTAAAATTTTCAAATGAAAATTAAAAGTCTCCCTTCAGTAATTTAGAATTAGAAAAAATAAATGTTTCAACAGTCCAAAATGTTCTTCAGCTTCCTGGTCAGAACCATTTTGATAACTCTTTTTTCCCCCCTTGACAAAGCTTGGCATCCTCAGCGCTACCTTTGTTTCACTGGAAAACGTTTCCCATCAAAATTTGCTGCTGGAGAGAAGCTTTGGGGGTGCTGGGAGCGATGTGCAGGAGGTGGACAGGAGGGATTTGTGTCCAAGGCCAGTTAAGGAGAGATTATTTAGCCCGCACAGGAGACTAGAAGTGACCTAAATTAAGTATTTAAACTAGCTCAGGGCTATTATGAAATTAAGCATGATAATCTGCATGAAGCAGTGGGACAAACAAGGACAGGAGGGCAGCAGGTGTAAGTTAAGTAGGAATTTGTGTTTGAGTGTTATTTCAGTTCGGGCTGTTGTGGTGCCGCACTCGGGGCCGCTCCTGCCCAGCTCTGCGGGGGCTCCCTGACCCTGAACCATCCTTTAATTTGCAGGGTGCCAGTGGAAATGAACAGGTGCCAGTGATCCTGGTTGGTTTTGATGGTGCTAAGTAGTTTGGGGGTGTCAGGAAGGAATGGTGCTGTGTAAGGAGCACAGCTGGGCACGTGGACACCGGGCAGTGGAAGCACAGCTTGGGCTGGGAGTTCATCCCGCCTGCACCTCACCCCATCCCTGCCCAGACATGCCTTCATTTCCCCTTTTCAGCTTAATTGGCAATTAGTTTATGATAGAGCTGTAAGTATTTAAGCCAATATCTGCACCAACAGAGTAAGCTGATACAGGCACAGCCTCCAGCCCCTGCACACACACACTCACTCACTCATGTGCTCGCTGCGTCCGCCGTCATCGAGCTGCCATCGCCTTAATCCTCTCGGTGCCCCAGTTGTGACCGTGCTGAGAAATCAGTCGCCAGTTCAGCCCAGCAGCAGCAGCCTCGTGGGAGTGCAGGCTGGCAAGGAAACCCTCCATTCCCCCCAGTAAGTGCCTCCCACCTCTTCTCTTTGCTTGTCAGCGTACGAGCGACCGCAGCGGGCAAACACCCCAAAAACCACCACTGCAAAAACGACCACCACAACAACGCCCACCACCACCACCACCACCACCTCAACCACCACCATCACCACCATCACCACCACCACCACCACGCCCCTACCAGCCACCACCACCCAGCCAGGTGGGTGCCACGCTCGCTGCCTCGCCTGGAGGCCGGGACTCTTCCCAGCTCCTCTTTTCAGCTGCTTCCCATGGGACTGCCGTGTCGGTGGCCCTGGATATCTGCTCTGTAGGATGGTGATAAAGAGACATGGATAAAAATCACCCTGACTCATTTCACATCTCCCAGCCTCCAGGCAGCTCTGGTTTGCTGTTGTCTCTATTCAGCTCCTGTCCAACATGAGCCAGGAACAAGGTTTATGGTCCCTGTAAGCGAGGACAGCCACAGCAGGTCCACCTCAAAGCCAAGAGACAATCACCCCATGAGTTGCCATCCCACCTCACCAGCTGTCCCTCTGTTACCATCAGGGCAGCAAGAAGTAAAGCCAGGACTGGATGTGGGGGAACCATCGGTTTTCCCTTTTTTTCCCTCTCAATTTTGTTGTTTTTTAAAAACAGAAGGTTTTCAAAATCCGTCCCTCCTGGAGCCACTTGGCAATGCTGTCCTGCACAGGGCTGGCATGGCTGCAAGAGGTGCTCTCTTACAGCTCCACCACAAGGCAGGGCAGGAAGGCAAGGAAGATTTTACTGTCCCATAATAAAGTTAAACCACACATCTCTCTGGAAGGAGAGGGGAACTGCACCCCATCCTGCTCCATCCCTGACCTCCTGCCAACATTCCCCAGGCAGCTGCTGTACAAGCAGCCAGGGAGCATGTGGGGCTGGAACTCACACACACATGCCAGAAACATCCTTTCCTAATTTCCAAAATCACCCCGTGGAGGAAAACTTGTGTCCTTTTCCTGGGGGTTCCTCCTTCCCTCCCCCCGTGAACAAGGAGACGGCGTTTTCGCTTGTCTTTTGGAAATGAGCAGATAAAACTTAACAGCAGGACATTTTTTTTAAGCTTCTCATGGGGGAATTAGACACGCATTCCTCCCCTTGCCATGCTTTCAGGGGCCTGATATTTCCCAGGAGGACGTTTTACACCCACAGTATGTTAGTAACAGTCTGTCTGGGGGAGCTGCCAGAAGCCAGTCAAAGGGATGAGGAAACTTGATTGCATGTTTATGCAAATATAGATTATATTCATGGAAGTACCCTGCTTGGGGAGTTAATCAGGAAGCTGAGGGCTTAAGACCAACTTCCATGGAGTTGGAGTGACCCTGGAAACAAAGTGGAAGTCTCAGCTCTGTTAAGAAGTGTTCCTCACCCAGATCCATGCTGTTCATGTGCAGGAGGAGCTTATTCTACTACCCCTGCCTGGAGCTCACACCATGAGCACAGCCCCAGCAGGGGCAGTGATCACATCTCCATCCACACCAAATGCTTGGGGTCATTTGATTTTTATCCATGCTCTCCTGTAGCAACATTTTAGGGCTGTTTTTTAGCTGTGTACACGTGGGTGATGTGCTTAGTGCCTCTCTTGTGTCTGACTTGCAGTGCTCTGCCTTGTGTCGTACAACTGGTGCGGGCAGGACGCATCTGTGGGGCTGGGGGTGGTGGGGGAAAATCTCTCCTGAGAGACATCATGCACCTTGGGGTTTATTCCTTCTCCAAAACCTGCTTCCTGGCCAGAGAAAATGTTTTCCTCATCCTTTCATTAACTGAGGGCAAGGGACAAAATTAATAGATTGCAGCCCAGCTGACAGATCCCTGCCTGGATACAGCCAGGCCTGAGATCTGAGCTCCTCGCCCCCATCTAGATCCCTATCTGTGCTTCTGCACAGCCAGGTCCTACCACAGAGTGGTGACAGTCCCTGGAGGGGCTGTTCCACATAAGAAGGCAGCCAGGGCCACCCAGGAGCTCAGGGAGCTGCTCCTACCTGGGCAACATGCTGGGTTTGATGACAAAGGTCCACCTGTGCCCTTGACCAGCAAAAGGGAATCAAGGCCCAGCTTAATTCTCATCTGCTTTTGGCCAGAGATGTTCCTCCTCCTCCCTGCAAAATGTAAAGTATTTCTTTAAACACTATGACATCCCCACAGGGTGCAGATCTAACTCACCTGGGCCTCAAGGGAAACATCCTGTTAAAGAGGTTTCCCCTCGAGCTCCTGGTAGGACACACGTTTGCAGGAGACACAATAACCCCAAGCAGGGTCAGAATCCCAAAGTGAGACACCCTGTTGTCACCTCCTTTCTGAGTTTTAGAAGCATTAAAATCCCTCCTTGCTTTAAAGCCACCTCAGTCAGCCAGGCTCTTAAAAAAGTCCTGTCAGAGCCCTGCCCCATCCCCGCACCGCTTCACCCTCTAACTGACACACTGTCTTCTGCCCTCTGAATTTCTTCTTCCCACCATAAGCAAGCATCATCAGACCAGCCTCTGAGTTTGCTGCCTCTGAGCCCGTGACAGAAACACAGAAAAAACCAGGTATTTAAAGCCAGCCCGATGTGTTTTCCCCCTTCTCCTTCGTGCCTCCGCACACCAGTGGGTAGCAGCAAGGCAGAAAGCAACGCTGCACGTAGGCTTAGAGGAGTAGATTAGATTTGGGTTGTCTCTGGGTTGCATGGATCTGCTAGACATCTGCTTCCTTTGGCTGCTCGTGGTGTTTTCCGTGGTCAAGGTGGAGCTGTGGTCGTGTTTGGAGGATGATTTTGTCGCCTGTTGTGCGGTGAGAGGGGAGAGAAGAATGAGTTCATGGGCAAGGCCTGTGGTCTGAAGGCAGTCGAGGCTGCCAAAATGGGTAGAAGAAAGGGAAACTGCAGAGTTACCCTAAGGAGGATGAATTAAGTGCCATTCTCCTTTGCCTTCTGCAGTTCTGTTATTTCAAAACCTTCCTTGAAGCCTGTCAGATTCTTCCTTGCCATTTGTTACATTTTTCCCGTGTTCAAAATAAGCAAAAAAATAAGCTTCCCCCCCCCTCTGGTTTGTGGCAGTTTCAGCAGTGCCAGTTCACCTCTGGGAAAAACAAAATAAACCTGAGCCCTGCTAGATGGTTACGAGCTCCTGACAGCCTGGCTTTGTGGAGGTCCTGCAGAAAGGGGACCCCTGTTTATGTTTTGAGCAGGACTTTTTCAGGGCCCCCCAATGCCCCAGCACTGTTTGCCCCAATGACTTCTTGCTTCAATTTACTCCACTTCTCCAGAAACCCACCAAGAGCAGTGATTTCCATCAGAGCTGCCCATCGTTTCCCGTTTGTATGACCTGGGTCTGGGGGCAAAACGTGTCTCTCCCCCTCCCAAAATGTAAAACTGTCCATTATGGCCCTGAGCTGCAAGGGAAAGGTTCTCAGGATAATGAGCATTAATAATTTTCCTGGCTCTGTAAATGTGATTGAGTGGAGGTGTATGTGAATGACTAAAAAGCAAAATGCCTCCAGGGCTGTTTTTTATTGTGACTCTAATTAAACCCTTGCCAATTTGCACCGGGCTTTTTTCATATTCTCTTTAACACCATATTAATATCAATTGGTTTCCACTTTCCAGCTGAAAAGGACAATGTCTATCACCTTCTCTTAGAGCTCGTCATTAAAAAAATTATTTTTTTTTACTTTTTCATTCTGTATTGTTTGTCATCCCCCTGACAAGGCTGGGAAATCACATTTTTCTCCTACTCGGGTTTGTCCTTTGAAACTTGGCAAGGATCAAGAGATTTTTTTTTTTTTTTTTTCCTCCTCCTCCTTATGTTACCCAACTGGAGCTCGAAATTAATAATATGGCTTTTAAAATTTTTAGTCCTTGGTTTGTTTTCTAGCAAACCTGAAGATTGTTACCAATACTGAGGAGCTGGGGAGGGGGATGGAGCCAGTGGGGGTGAGGGTTTGTGGGGAAATCAAACGAGTGAGCTATAAATTTCTTGCTGGTTTAATTTCCCTGCAAACTGGCATTTTCTGAGGAAAGGGCAGAGCCTGAAGGAAGGCCTGGAAGTTGGGATTAGGAACCAGGACTTGGTGCCTCCATCCCCAGACACCTGTGCTGTTTCTCAGCGCTGTTATTTCAAAGGGGTGCAGAGCAGGTGCTGATGCAAACACACAAGCAAACCCCTGTGTGTTGAGCTGAGCTGAGAACGGGCAGCTCAGCACACGCTGCCATCCTTCCCCTCCCAATCCAAGGGCTTCCCAGCCCCTCCAGAGCCTGAGGACACACTGGCCACCCTGTGCCACGAGCAGCGCTGGCATCAAGCAGGTGCGAGAACCCACGTGGCACAGGGCTGGGGGGTTTGGTTTGGGGCTCTGGCTCACCCTCGGGGTTCTGCAGGACTCCTCGTGGGACACCAGCCCTCCCAGCACACCCAGTAACACAACTTTCCCCTCTGATCACTCCAAGATTACACCGACTTGTCGGCAGCTGCCCCGCTGCAGGTGGGCTCTCCCCCGGCCCAGGCTGGCCCAGGAGCAGAAGGTAGGAGCCACTCGGTGGCTGAGCTGGGTCCTGCCAGTGAGAACCAGCTCCTGGTGCTCCAAGAACGCTTTAGTTTCCAGCTCTGAACCTCTGCTTTCCATGCCTCTCTCCTCCTCCACCTGGGAAAAAGCTCGGGGTTTGTCTGTGCCCTGCACGCAGCTGGGACTCTGGTGAGGCTGCATTGAGCCTCGGGGTTTAGTTGTGTACATGAAAGATGAGGATGGTAAGTGGTAGAAGGGATTGTTCACAGCTTGCTGCTGGGGTGAACGGAGAGGATCATGGAAATCCTGTCATCTCCCGAGACCGGAGTCTGTTTGTAGAGCAGAATCACTCTGTAAATGGATAAGCCTGTGTTGTCTAGAGCATAGATGCCTTCTTGTTCTCCTGAGTGACTGCCTAAGGTGAGCTGCTCCTGGTGGGAACCTTGGGAGGTTTCACGCTGGCTGTCGAGGCTGAAGCTTCTCCTCCTCAGGGTTCCCACCAGCACACACTTCAGCAGCTCCCGCTGGTGCTCAGTTCCCATTTCCCACCCAAGATCCTGTAGCTGCTCCTGCTGTAGACACTGGCATCACTTCCAGTGCAGAACACGGCACCCTGGGCCTGTCTCTGGCCTCACAGAGAGACAAAGCTCCTTTCGGTGCAGTAACAAGGGATGGGGCCACACCACAGCCATCGGGGCTGGGTGGTGCTGACAGTCTGTGCTGAACCAGGAGGGCTGTGCTGAGTCCTGACAGTGGTCTGCAGATTTGGCTTCTCTCCGTGCTTGGGCAATGTAAAGACCACATGCCAACACTCAGCCACCCAGCAGCTCCCACAGCCTCCCCTTAGGAACACTTTCCCTGTCTCTCTTCCCGTTTAGAAATGCTAATTTTCAGGAGACTTCATCTCTCCTTCCTGCTTCAGCACATCCTCAACCAGATACAGCTCTACCCACCCACCCTAGAGACCTGCCTAGAGCTTCCAGTGTCCCTTTGCCACCTTTGTAAGCAAACAAGGGGGGATCTGTGTTAAATCTGATGTTCTCTCTGATGCCACCTGTGATGACCCACCAAACACAGCAGCACTTGGACGCAAGCTGAAGCCCCCAGACCCTCCCAAGAACATGCGAGGTAAGGCTGTGCCCATCCCCAGGGTCAGGACAGGATGGGTTTCTCCCTCAGTGCCATAGGCCAGGACAACCCACCTGTCCTCAGCATGACCGTCAAATAATCTAGTCTCCCTCTTGGAGGGTCCATCTCAGCTCAGTTCTGCTCCTCCAGCCCCATGGAGGTCTTTTTGGAGACATGTTTGGGGCTGGGAGAGCCCATGGGCTGCTTTGGGAAGGGGTTTTATGCCATGGCCAAAGTCAATTGGGCTGATGGGCTGCTCTGGCCCATCAGGGCCAAGCCTTGTTAGCAGATCACCCTGTTCCCAACAGCCCATGGAGCCTCCTCAGAGCCATGGCCCCCTTCTCACTGAGGGCTGTTGCTGTCAGGACGTGACTGACACAGGTGGTTGTAGCTGGCAGTGCCCACCCAGCGCCTCCCTGAGCCCCACAGCGCTTGCAAGGGCTCATGTTCCACAAATAAACAGCGAGACCCGTTCCCAAACACCCTGTGGGACCTCAGTGCTGCTCCACCTTGCCCCTCACTGGGGTCACCAAAGCGCAAAAACCCCCCAAGCACCAACCAAACCCCATCAGCTCGATGGCCTTTACCCCCAGCGCTGGGTCATTCCATGTGGGACGGGGTCTGGCTGGCAGCACAGCCCCCAGGGAGCCCCATCCCGGCTGGGGCAGTCCCTTATCCAGAGGAAACATCTCAGCCCAACCATACTGGGCTGGCCCTGGGAGCCCTCTGCCCACCACAGCGCTCAGGCGTATTTTGTCCTCTGGCGTAGCGGCTCCGAAGAGCAAACCAGGGCGCACAGCACACTCTGCAGGCAAGAGGCACGGCAAAAAAACAGGTACGTGCTGCCGGGGACGGGCCAGGCTGGGGCAGCACCTGCTTTGCGGGACCCTGTAGATCCCCTGCCAGATCCCACCTCTGCAGCACTTTTCCTCCTCGCAGCTTTTTGGTGGTGACCGCCACCAAACCAAGTAGATGTTGGTTTTAAGCTGTTTAGACTTGTAGATCCTTATCCCAACCAACCCAATCCACACCACCGAATGTGCATAAAGGGGGGAAGATGTGTGAGTAGCTCCTCCCAGCTCTGCAACAGAGCCGTGCATGGAGTTTTTCATGCATCAAACTCCGAGGAGGGGAGAGGAAGAGGAGGAATTTAGCAGCTCCCAGCTCCCGGTGCAGAAATAGAGAGGGGTGTTCCTGGCTTGGCATTGTTCTCGTGGCAGAGCTGCTCGTGGTTTTAAGCAGTGAGAAAAAGCGTGTCTCTGATTTCTCTTAAGCGTCCTCAAAGAGCTCAAAACTCATCCGGCTCAAACCAAACTCTGGCCCAGTGGCTCCTATTGAATCATACAGAGGTAAGAGGAGGGAGGGTGGTGCTCCAGGGCTCCTTGTCTTCACTCAGGTGATATGGTCCAAGAGACTCAGACATGGAGAGCATGGGGAGGGTCAGGCTATCCAAGTCGTGGTTAGCTGTCAGCTGTATGTAGGAGTGCATCCCTAGACTGCAACAACACTTGGGAATTGCAGACACAATAATTTGAGCTGAAATTCTTTGGATATTGGGTTGTTTCACAGCAGGTCAAGATTACAACAGGCTGCCAGCTCCTCCTCAGGCAGCTGTGAACCAGGGGGAAACCTCTGCCCTGCTTCATCTTCCCTGGTCATCATCTCATTGAGACAAGTCTCCTTCTCCAGTTGCATGTGCATGGCAACCCACACCCTTCCATCCCATCCCTCTGCCATCCTTGAATGTTTAATGTTACTTGCCTGGAACAAAGTCCCAGCTCTGAGCTTTCCTCCTCCTCCTCTCCAGAGGCTGGGGAAGCTCAGACTTGGATGACACCATTTCTTCCCACATTATTCCCTGCCCATGCTGGCTGGGAACCTCCTGACCAGGACAGCTGGGACACAAGGGAACTAAGTCATCTCCTTTCTTCCTGCATTATCCTTTTAAACTCCCAGTAAGATCCAGCACCTGGATCTGACACTGCAAGGTTGTCACTGTCCCAGGTCATGGTAATAAAAAGCAAACACAAGAACCACATCATGCAATTCCTCTGGCTACAAATTCAGCCTGGCTGGTTGTGTTCTAACATGTGCCCACAGCAGAGAGAGGTCAGCCCTGTGGACAGGAGCAGTGCTTGGCCAAGTGACGGTGGCATCTCCCACCCCACCAGCAGCCTTCAGGCAGTGCTGTGCCAGGCAGCCCTGCTTCAGACCTTCACACACCTGTCCACCAGCATTTGAACAACCCACCCAAGCCACACTGCCTTGTACAGACTCATTTTAAACATTTAACCTGAGAGTCATCACCCTTCTCAAGCAGCACTGGCTTGGGAGACACAAGGGGTGTGCTGAGAAGGGACATAGAGGGGAAAAAAGCCAGAGACAGCAAGGTTTTACCTGGACATACAGCAGCTTCAGGTCCACCTGAGCACCCTCTGCCAGCCCCATCCCATGGGCCAGTCCCCTGTGCCCAGCGAGGCAGAGCCTTCACCAGGGCTCTGCACCCCAGCTCAGCTCCTCATGGGTCCTGCAGCCTCCCCAGAGCCAAACCCAGCTCTGCTCATTAACAAGGCAGCTCTGTAATTAGCACCTGACTCCCCTCCACTGCCTGCTCCCACAATTATGCAGTTCCTGAAAGAATCATACAATTGTAGAATCAGCCAGGTTGGAAAGGACCTCTGAGATCATCAAGTCCGGCCCTTGATCCACTACCACTGTGGTTACTAGACCATGGCACTCAGTGCCACATCCAGTCTCATCTTAGAAACCTCCAGGGACGGAGGATCCACCACTTCCCTGGGCAGCCCATTCAAGACATCATGTCCTGGGGTTGCCAGGGGCTGGCTCCACACCCCGAGGGGAGAGAGACCCTCACCCTGCTCTGCTCTCTGAGCGATGACTTCCAGCCCCGATGCCCCCGTGGTGGTGAAGAACAGCCACCCCTGTGTGCACTCATCCCGCCCAGCCCAGCCCTGGGTGGGCAGTGGCCATGACATTCCACCCGGGCAGGAGCATCCCCCGAAGTGGCTCCTCTCCTCCGCCCAGCGGGAGGGAGGGTGTGCCCAGCCCAGCTCCCCAGCTCTCTCGTCCTCTCCGCAGACTGTGAGTGCTACGGGCACTCCAACCGCTGCAGCTACATCGACTTTCTGAACGTGGTGACCTGCGTGAGCTGCAAGCACAACACGCGGGGGCAGCACTGCCAGCACTGCCGCCTGGGCTTCTACCGCAACAGCTCGGCCGAGCTGGACGACGAGAATGTCTGCATAGGTGAGTGTGCCAGCCCCGGGCAGGGCCGCCGGTGTCTGGGATGGCTCATCTGGGTCCTCGCTCTGTGGGGTGGGCTTCGGTTCAGCCCCTGTCTGGAGGATGGTGTGCCCACCTGCGTGTTCCGCGAGGATGATGGTTATTACAGCCTGTGCAGCTTCCCAAGGAAGCTCTTCCCTGAAAACAAACCCCAGATAATATCATAGAATCACAGAATTGTTTGGGTTGAAAGGGATCCACATTAAAGATCATCTCATTACAACCCCCTGTCATGGGCAGGGATACCTTCCACTAGCCCAGGTTGCTCCAAGCCCTGTCCAACCTGGCCTTGGACACTTCCAGGGATGGGGCAGCCACAGCTTCTCTGGGTAACCTGTGCCAGGGCCTCCCCACCCTCACAGTAAAACAGTTGTTCCAACTGGATTCAGATGCGTTGCTGAGCCAGGAGGGGCTGAGCTATGAGAGGTGGCCTTTGCACCCACGGCTGTTTGCACCATCAGGGTGTCTCAGGCCACCATGTCCTCCCTTGGTCTGTAATGTCCCTCCTGTAGCACATTGCTGGGCTTTTCCAAAGTCCCCAACACCTCCCTCAGGGAATGGGCATGCACAGAGGCCCCAGGCAGGGCAGGCACTGACCAGAATGTCTCTGGCCAGAATGTAACTGCAACCAGATCGGCTCCATGCACGACCGCTGCAACGAGACCGGCTACTGTGAATGCAGGGAAGGCGCCACGGGGCCCAAGTGCGACGACTGCCTGCCCAACTACTACTGGAGACAGGGCTGCTTCCGTGAGTACCGGGGCTGGAGAGGCACGGGGACGTGTGGATGGGTCCAGGCAGGAGGGGGATCTTCAGCACTGTGATGCTCGGGGTGGAGGGTGAGCAGATTCCAGCCATTCCTCCCAACTCCAAAACGACTTCGTAGCTCTGTCTGTGGAGTTTGCACCTCCCGCTGTGTTCCTCTGGCCTTGGAAGTGCTCTAGCGCTACGAGGGTTGGATAATTGAACCACTAGGAGCTAAAAGCTTCTAGTTCCTGCTGCAATCAAGGGGTTTAACACCCACACCCTTCCCTCCGTCCCTCCCTCTCGCCTCGTAGCCAACGTCTGTGACGACGAGCTCCTGCTCTGCCAGAACGGCGGCACCTGCTACCAGAACCAGCGCTGCATCTGCCCCGTGGGCTTCAAGGGGGTGCTGTGCCAGCAGTCCAGGTGTGAAGTGGACAAGAAGGACTGTGACGGTGCCCCCAGTGTGGGCGGCAGCCTCGGCACCATCGCCCTGGGGGTGCTGGCCCTGCAGCTGCGCGCCTGGGGGGACCTCTGACCCCACAGGGCAGGGGGCCCAGCCCAGGCACGTCGCCCGAGGGACCCGGGGAGCCCAAGGTAACGGGTGGCTCTCCCCACCGTCTCCTCCGCCTTCCTTCACGCCAGGACTTGCACAACTTTGGGCCCACTTTCCCAGCAGAGGTACCCGCAGAGAACCTGGGGTGGCTCCTGCCCAGCCGGGGTGGCCCAGCCCAGAGCCGGCTGCGGAGCGTGGGGACTGCACCAGCCTGTGCCAGGGGCGTGGGCACGTCCTTCCCTCTGCACAGGGACTCTCCTTCCCTGCCCCACACAGGGCAAGCCGGGGCCGGGGCCGCCAGGGCCCTGCTGAAATAGTGCCGCGATCCAAGGGAGATTTTTTTTATTCTTACTTTCTTTACTTTGGTATAGGCTGGGGTGTTCTTTTTATTTTTCCTCCTCTTAGTGTCCTGTTTCGGAAGAGCCTGTCATGACAACTCCGGAGCCCCACGACACAACAGGCAGGGGAAGGGGAGGGAGGGAAGGGGGGACTCTGGTCCATCCCTGCTGCATAGACCCACATCCCACCATTGGCCTGGCCTGGCCACGCACATACTGTTGCCTACAACTCTAGTTGCTGCATTGATTTTGTATTTTCATTGCTGGGTTTTCTTTTCTTGCACTTATGGAGGACACAAGGGGCCATGAGGCCCGTGGTACGTGAGGAGTGCAGTGTCTTATCCACACATGTCCGAATAGTGTACGGTTCAAATACTTTTTTTGGTAGAGACTTATTTTTGTTTGGATTAAATGTTATAACAGAACCACAACTTAAAGGGACATTTTGCCATGAGCATTTGATTCTGGTGTATTCTCCTCCAGTAAAGCAACTATTAATGGCTGCTTGATCACCACGTTTTCCTTTTTGTGTGCACAGTTAATTACAGGTAAAGACTTATTTTTTGATTCATAATGTCCTCTTGTGTTTTCTGAGTCACTACCAAGGTGCACCACATGGTGAGGGAGAGGGGAGGGAGAGAGAGGTTGCCTCATCGCTGAGAGCTGTTAATTATTTCTCCTAATTACTTTGCTGAACCTAGGTTAGACTACTAACTGTAGTCGATGAACAAAGCCTGAGTGATGCATTAAGCACTGGTATTTTGTGGAAAGGCCATTTCCAAATGAGTCTGTGGCAGGAGAAGACTGGCCAGTCCAGGGCTGCTTCTACAGGGGGACCTCAGCTGTCCCAATCCCATTCCAGCTCCCCCTGCCTCCAGCTGATGCTATGATGCACCTTTTGCAGACAATGCTCTTTATTTTAGCAGCCTAGAATTTCAGTATAGAGATCACAGGGACTAGATAACTTATTTAAGGCCCACAAACATGCCCCTGTCTGAGGAGGCATTTGCAACCAAGTGCATAAGCAAAGGCAGGAGAAACCAGAGACAAGAAATGATGTAACTCAGTCAGAACAATGGGAATGTCACAAACACAAGAGCTTTGGTGGTGTCATATCCAAAGATTTGGATTTCCTTGAGAGGTGAGCAGCCCTTGGTCCCCATCCCAACTCCAGGATGCTCCCTGAGCCAGCCCAGGAGCTCCAAACAGTCCAGGCTTCAGCCTCCACTGGCATCTCCAGGTTGCAGGATGGATATTGTCACTTCAAAGGGCAACACAAATCTGGTGCACATTTGGAGCAGCATTTAACATCACAAAGGCAGGACACAGGGCTTAGTTAATCCGCTGTAAAATAAAAGAGGGTTAAACTCACCCTGCTGAGATTTGATCCTTGAGGAAGTGGGCTGGCCCCAGCAGTGCCTCCCTGTCTGTAAAACTCTCTGTTGGTATCAACACTTGCTTTTCTTTGTAATTCCTCACTGCCATAGATTTAAATCATCATGTTACTGTTCTTACAAGTAATAGCAGAGAAAAGACTGTAACAAGATCAAGATCTCTAATGGCACTTCTGGAAGGTGAAGCAACATTCTCCTTTCCCTGCACTGGTGTTTTTCTCTAGAATATTAGATTAAGCATCAGAAAATTTACTGTTTCATAAAGCCATATCCCAGACAAGCTCTGCTCCCAGCAGATTCACATTTATTGCAATGCAGACAGGAACGTGCCAAGCAGCAGCACCAAATTCCTGCAGAAAATAACCTCAGAAGGGCACAACAAAGCTCAGAACAGCCCAGGAATGAAGACTGCTGAAGGCAATAGACCCCTGCACTAGACCTTTTGAGGTCTGGGGATTTTCTCTTGGTTGATTGGGTGTTGGCTGTTTGGCTCTGGGGTTTTAGAATCATAGAGCAGTTTGAGTGGAAAGGGACCTTTTAAAGGTCACCCAGTTCAACTCTCCTGCACTGAGCAGGGGCATCTTCAGCTAGACATTTTTAAGATAAAGCATCATTGGCTTCTAAACTCAGCTCCAGAGATGGTACCACCTCCCTATGAGCCCTGAATACCAGTAAGATTCAGCCCTGGACCTGCTTTATAACCAAAGCCCAGTGGATGGTTCTGTAACTCCCATCAGAAGCAGAAGGTTGGAGCACAAACCCTCCTGCAACTGTGCCACAGGACACCTGAAAAATGCTGAGGAACAAAACCACAAGTCCACCCTCCACACCATGGGCACCATCCTAAGGCTCTCCCCAGTCGTGCAGAAGCAAAACCCTCTGAATCAGTGACTGCAAAGAACAAACACATGTTCCACCCCACAGAACAAATCAAATGGCCTAAAGGCCGTGAGCAGGGGGGAGTTTTGGATGTCCCTCCCGTGGCTCTGCCTGCAGCACAGCTCAGACACAGAGCCAGCCCCATGTGTGGGACATCAGGACAGCATTTTACTTGTCCCAACGTGCTGTAGAACTTGAAATCACATAACACAAACCACTGCAAGGCAGAAAAGAAAACCTCTCACAGAAAAACTTACATTTGGTATTTAAGAAAATAATTTGAAGCTTCTGAAAGCTTCAGCACTGAAGATCCATTAACTGCAGACATCTGTTAGCACAGGGGTGTCTGCACAAAGAGAACTGAGCATTATTGAAATAACACAGAGAAACCCATCACAACAAGTACCCACAGATCCCAAAGTTCATCTTCTTTAAGATAGAAACATTTGTTCATCAGTTAATGCTTCCAAATGGGAGAAGTTGTCCAATGAGCTTGATGCTTTACTTGGAGCAAGGTTAACCAAAAGGTACTTCTCTTTCTGAGAGAAGCCACTTGCACTCTTTCAAGAGGCTCCATGTGCATCCTGTCACCAGCATTTGATTCCTTTGAAAAAGTTTTTAAATTACACTTCTGTCTGCAAAAAAGTGACCTCTCCAAACAGCACAAGTAGAGCTTTTGATTTTTCTTGTTTACCTCAAATTTCTACTCTGATTTTAACTATTTAGAGTACCAGCAAATCTAAATAACCAAAAGCCCCAAGGCAACAAAAACCTACCTGATGTAAAATGTTAAACCAAGAGTCCCTGGGAGCCGGAGACAGAAGGGGGGGGGAAGAATTCCATTGGCACTTCCCAGGTATGTTATCTGGGTTTTCAAAGATGAGGGAGCAGACATCTCATCTGCAGGAGTGACTCCTAAGGACTCCTAAGGAGCCCTGTGGAGGCTGGAGGAGAGAACCAACACTTTAGTGGAAATAAAATTAATGGTCTCACCTCCCAGTTCTGCTCTGTAATTGGCTTTCATGAAAAGACTCAAATGTAAATAAAATGAAGTATAAAGGAGGAGCTGAGTGTTCTCGCTCAGAAACAAGAGCAGAGCTGGGTTTTGAAGAGTTCTGTATCCCCCTCTTCTCAGCCCTGCTGGCAGGGAGCTGGAGTTTGGCCACAATCACATAGAAAATGGCTAAAGAAAAAAAAGTCACACCTTGATTTGAGATGCAGAGAAAAGCTTCAGACCCTCCTAAAGGCTCCTTTGGCATTTTGATTCCCTGCGTGTTGTAATAAGTTTCACTGCAGGGTGAAACGTGTGAGGAAAGCCTAAACCCACCCATTTCTCCTGGTCAGCAACAACACCAGGCTCCAAAAGCTCCATCCTGACCCCATTCTGCATCACTTCACGGATTAAAACAGAGGGGGAAACTGATGGGATTCCTCTGTAGCAAAGGGAGTTCTTGCTTCGTGCAACAGTGAAATCAGTGACGACACTGAACAGCTGCACCAGTGCAGCCTGTTGGGCCACAAAATGAGGTTTTCTCCATTTTCCCAAAAACAGATGTGATGTGCTCTCAAACCATCTTCACTTCCATCATGCTTTTCCTGGGAGTTGGTGGCAAATTAGCCGAGGCCAGAGCAGACAGGTACATATGGTGAGGAGGTCTCGTGTCAGCGATATTGGATGTCCAAGGCTGCTTAGCTCACATTTATTTGCACTAAAGAATAAGGCATTGGGCTCCTTTCCAAGCAGCTTAAAAAGACAAGAAAGGAGACCTTTTATATTACTTGGGAATGGACCCGTTGTGGCAAGAGACTGAATTATATCATTAACATTATAAATTCCATTTACAATACAGCAGTCATTCATCCATCATTTATTCATGCAGAAGGGAGAGGACGTCCTGCATTTTTAGGACAGTGGTTCACCCTACCCACAGTATTGCTCCAACCACAGGGCTGTGAATGAACAGCCCAGCTCCAGCTGTTGGATGATCCCAGGTTCTCCCTTCTCCACACAAAAGTGAACCCCAGCATCTCACCACACTTCAGTGGCTGCCAAAAACCAAAATCAGCTCTAAAATTACTGGTGTTCCATGTTATCTTTCAGATGCTGACTGAGAATGTTGTTTACCCCCAATCAGTAAGTTTGGTCACTACAAGTTCTGTCTTGCTCTGGAAGTTCTGTGCTTCCTCACATCAGAATAGCAGGGGAGGGGGCTGTTCCCATTCCATGGGCTAGCACAGGGAAGAGGGGAAGTGCCTTTCCAGCCTGCCCATCTCTCTCCCAGCTCCTGTGCCACCATCCATTAGACCAGTTGCTAATTAGCTACTGCACTCAGATGCTCTAGGAGACAGCACTGTAAAAAACTCATTATCCCACCAGTACTCCCAGCAGTGGAAGTGTGAATGTAGAGACTGGGAGGAAGGAGAGGCCGATGCCTCGTGTCCTCCCGGAGCCTGGCACAGCTCTTGTGATTGTCATTCACAACCCAGTGGCACCACCAGCTCTCAGCACCGCTCAGACCCCCCAAAACCACCACACCACGAGGCCAAAACCTCCCTCCTGCACTCCCCAAGCAGAGAATGCTCCTGCAAACTGCTGGTTTCCCTCTGGTGTCCCACAGACAGCTGGTAAGGCAGCACCCCACTGCATGCACAGGGACACAGAGGGAAGGGACACTTCCCAGAGAACAGCACCTGCTGGGTGTCACCACTGCACACACCTGGTTTGCTCTCACATCTCCGGGACTGGGAGTAACGACATGGAAAACGATCACAGCAAACCTTAAAGGAAAAGGGAACAGCCACAGTTATACTCCACCTTTACTGGAAAGCCTATTTTGTGTACAAAGAATAACTTTAAAAAAAAAAACCCACACCCCCAAATCCCCTGAACAAAACATAGTCCAACACTTACAAGAGACTTTTCCTTCTTCCTGATATCCAAGACCACAGAGGGAACTGGCTTTGCACTGGGAATTAAGCTGCCAAGCTTGGAAGCAGCATGGAAGCCTCTGTATAAAAACCTGGATGCTGCTTCTTCCAAAGGGTTTTGGCACAAACTCCAATAAAGTATTTTACATGAAGTTGTATTGAATATGTTTCTTTACTGATTTTTTCCAACTTTTAACACTCAATAATCACTGAACAGCCTCCTCTAATGGCCACCAGTTCTGAGACATTATAAATGACTAAAGCAAGTCTGTGCTCACAGTTTTCACACACTGACTGCCCATCACTACTCAGCACTTTGTAACACACAGTGGAAACAGCAGAGAAGATATGAAAATTGTACCTGATCTGTTTGTTGCCCATTGCAGATTTGAATCAGTGAGAAAAGTGCTTTGGATGGAATTTTGTTTGGTTTTCCATGTTATGGGTATAAAAACAAAAGGGAAAGAAGTTAATTACAGCTACAAACCTACTCTGAGCAGTATGTGAAGAGGGAGAAGTGTTCTAAGAGCAACAACCTAGCATTTTTTAATTAATAAATACATCATTAATGATACAGACTGATATGGCAGCAATAAGCCACTGCTGAAAGACTGACAGCTTAAGCCAGATAAATCTTGGATTAAATCAGCAAAAAGTCTGAGCCACTGACCACACCTCAGAGATGACTTATGGAAAAACACAAGTATTAGAGAGCACAATAAAAATGAAATATTAAACCAAAATTCCTTCCAGCATGGGGCAAGTATCTCTCTCAGAACACGTTCTGAAATGCAGATTGAGGAGAAAGAAAACTAGAAGACAAGTTTGAGAAACGTTCTTGTGACAAAGTTGTATTTAATTACCAGCAAAGCATTTCCTCATTTTATTTTGTTGCCAGCTTCACTTTATTTACATCAAGACAGTCCAAATGGCTTCCCCAGCCGTGGGGTTCACAGAGCAGCAGCCTTTTAATGTGCTAAGTACAAACAGCAGGCAGGGCAGCACAGCCCTGCCAACAAGAGCCAAGGGGGTTGAAAGATGGCAGTGTTTTTAAATATTCCTATTAACATAAAGGGAGATAACATACAGGGCAGGGAGCCTGTGATGTGGGAGTGACCGAAATGTCAGGTTCATTAAAGTCAGACTCACTCCAGCTGCCTTCCCTCCTCTCACAACAAGGGCCCCAGCAGCTGGAGAAGAGCACACACTGCTGACAAGAGGTGGTCAGGGCTCACTGAAGCCACTCAGATTGCAACAGAACGAGTAATTTAAGCCAGACAATGCACAGATGCTGCTCCCACCTCACAGGGATCTCAAGGATTCTCCCGTTACACTGAAATGCTCTGTCCTGCACAGCACAAGCTGGACAGTCACAGATGGCAACTAAAAGCCTCCCAACACACCCACAGTGCAGCTGCTGCCAGTAAAGCACCTTTGTTCCAGGCTGGGATGCATTAAAGGATGTTTTACTGGCAGTTACAGTGTGGTTAGTGCTGTAAGTCCAGTTTCCCTTGACTGGATCCCACAGACCCATTCAGGGGAGGGTTAAAAGGGCAAAGCTGACACTGATCATCAAGTGCAGGACAGAAACTGGAACTAGAAATGATGGCAAAGAGAATTCTGGTGGCTCTTTTGCTTCAGCAAAGCCCCTGCCCTGACACTGGTTCAGTCAGTGAGCAAGGGACAGCAGGGCCCTGTCTGCTTCAGGCTGTACTTGAACACACACAGGGAGATGGCCCAACACTCCCAGTGCACCCAACTGGCCCTGACACTACAACTACTGCATTCCCAAGGTGCTGCATTACCAGGTTGTCTCCTGCAAAATTCTGGGCAGGTGAAATGTTGCTCTTCCCCTCCCTGAGACAGGCACATGGCTCCAGAAAAAGAAAGTGATACTTCAGAGTGACCCAAAGGGATTCTTAATAGAAATAATTCCACTTTTACTGGGAGATGTTGTGATTAGAGGAAGGCTTCCTTACAAATAGTTTGGTTTTCCCCCATCCCCTGTTAGTGGCTGTATATTCCTCACCAGCACAGTGGAAAGAATCCAGTAATAACACCTAGAAAGAACTACCTGCCCTTTTTACCTGTAGATCTCAAAAAAGCTCCACACAAAGAAACTCAGGTGTTATTACCAATAACTGTTAACTAAATCTCTGACCAAGATTCCACAGTGCTACTGATTATTCCTCACATGGACACAAACGGACTTCATGGGTTTTAATCTGCAGGTTGTGTTGCCACTGCAACAGGAAAGGGATTCCAACTGATGGAGCAGCAGCAAGAGCAAAACTCAAGGCACATCTGTATAAACAAAAACCTCTTCTGTTCCTATAAAAACAGGCAATAAAATATACAAAATAAGTAGAATTCTCTCCATTCAACCAATGTACATCTGCCTCAGTCTTTCCTGAGGCACTAGTGGAGCATGAGGGAGAACCACTGCTACCACATTTTCAACATTCACTTTTGCTATTAAATAAATTAGACTCATTAGTGCAAAGGGAAAAAGAAGTCTGGCTGTTTTTTTGATTTGGGGGTGGTTTTGTTTGGGGTGGTTTTTTTGCTTTGCTCTGGTTCTTCATAAAAAAATTACATCTCTAAGAAATTAGCATTTACACAAGGAAAAAAGAAGCTACATATTTGCCAAATTAAATCTTAAAATAATTCTGTATACTGTACAAATATACATTGTTAAACATTTACAACCCTTAGCTTCCTAGATGACAAAATTCACTGCTCTTCCAAGCAATGCAGCTGCCCAACTTCTCTTTTCCAAACCTCAAAGCTCCCACCTGTCAGGCATAAAGTCCCTTCACAACTAGGGACAGGATGGGAAAAAGATCTACTGAGAGTAGTGGTATCAACAGGAGGGAGTTCCAGGTGTGCTGAATAATTTAAAATACAGTCCTTGCTAGACAGAAATCTGGGAATACACTTTTCAGTGATGAGCCAATAGTGAAGTCAATGAGAGATCTTTCTTCGTTTGGTAGTGCCTGATTCTGTGCTCTCTGGTGGTTCCTCTGATGGTCTCCTGGTTAAACCACGACAGTCCTTGTTCCCCTCACTGCTATTGCTTTGACCTCCTTCACTGAGGGGTTTTGAACCACTTTTGGACACAGCCCCTCTCCTGTCACCCTCGTGCTGAGCTGTGGAAGATGATGTGGAAAGCACATTGCATTGTCCCGTTGTTTGCTGGGCCTTCCCAAGGTTTTCTGTTCTGGAAATCTGATCCCTGGCAGCTGAGGATGCATTAAGGCCTTGCTGTGATGTGGCTCCTGGATTGCTCTGGGCTGACCAACTGCCATCTTTCAAGGCCTGCTCCTTCCCTTTTGTCTCAGTTCTACTGGCCAGCCTTGGGTCCCGTGGTTTCTCTGCATTGGCAGGAAGTGCTGCAGCCCCCACGGGCACAGGGGCACTGCCCGTCCTGGAATCTCCAGCAGGAATCCCCATGGATGCAGGGGCACTGCTCCTCCTGGAATCTGCAGCAGGAGTCCCCACAGGCACAGGGACATTGGGCCTCCTGGAATCTCCAGCAGGAGTCCCCATGGATGCAGGGACGCTGCCTCTCCTGGAATCTGTAGCTGGAGCCCCTGGAGGCTGTGGGGGCCCTCGGCTTCCTTGGGGCACTGCATGGCCAGGGCCAGCAGCAGCTTCCCGTGGGCTGCTCCCAGGATTTGTGAGCTCAGCCCTCTTGCCACTGTTAGAACCAGACTGCACCAGAGGAGCTGTTATTGTTCCTGATTTGGCCGAGGGCTGCATTGCTGGCCTGAGCTTCAAAATCTTCAGAGCATCTTTCTTGTAGTTCTTCTCCGCTGTCCTGATAATGGCACCTCTTTTCTGAGCATCCTGAATCAAGTGATTCCAGTTTTTATCTTCCTTTAAAAAAAAAAAAAGGGGGAAAAGAAAAAAACCCCAGTTATTAGCCAGAAATCAACACAAAAGGACAGAGGTGTCAGAGGATGAACAACCCCTTTAACCAAGGTACCTGACACAACTGTCATGGAAACCACTGTTATGTTCCTTCTGGAATGGAACAATCTTATGTTTCAGCTGCAAAACAGCTACAGACACTCTGGCTGCTGTAACACAGGGAAGGTACTTTGAACCAGCAGAAGTACCAAAAATGACAAATTCCCTATTTCCAGGGGTTTCTCTCACTGGCACGTGGCTCTATCGCCCTCTAATGGCGAACGGACACCCCCCGCCCTCGGGAAAGAGCAACCAAGGGCTAAGACACAAAGTTTATTCTCTTCCCGGGAGGAGTCTCGAGGGTGGGTTTGAGTTCCCAGCCCTGCCCCGAGGGTGGATCACAGACAACCGTCCAGCTGACACTGCACCTACCATGAGGGTCTGCAGCCTGCCCAGGATGAAGAGGCTGAACCTGGCTCGGGTGATGGTGACGTTCAGGCGCTGAAGACTCGCCAGGAACCTGAGTGACAAGAAAACTAAGCTCCTAAACTACTCCTTCCACAGGGTTTAGGGGTTGTGAGAAAAAGAGATAAAATTAAGTGTCAGTGAAATGAACAGCAGCAGTTCCACAGGCAGCAGCATCCCCAGACCCCCTGGCAGCAGCCCTGCCTTATGTGGAAGGCCTGGCATGAACTGTGTTTTCTTTCACCACACTGATTCCTTGAAGGGAATTCCAGTTCTTTCCAGCTCTTGCCGTTGATGTTTCCTTTCTTAGAGCAAATCCCCTCTTAATGCCAACCACTGCTTCCTTAAACGTTCCTCAAAGTACCGAGGACATCAACCTCACTTCACCTATCAAGACTTTAAGCTTCTTTTTGACTTGAACTGAAATAGATTAACAATATTTGGCATGATTAATGGGAAAATATCCTATTGAAATACTGAGCACTGGACATGAATATTTTATTTTAAAGGTGACCTGCACTGGAAGCACATCAAAGCAGACTTTTGCTTTGTCATGCTTCAAGAGTGGAAAGTGTATTCTTGCAGAACAAAGTCTGGTTTTGCACTGTGAAGAGTGTCTAGTTCTGTTTTTGTGGGATCACCAAGGTACTGAAACCTAAGCAAATGCTTAGTGTATTCTTAAAGGTTCATTTCTGTTAGGACTTACTTATGAAAACTGAAAAAAAGGTTTGTGAAACTATTATCAGCTATTTCTTATCTAATAAAAAAAGCTCCCCAAATGCACAGTTTATTCCATACTAAGCAACATCTGCAAATCAAAGTCCACGTACAACTTAGTTTGAGTGTGTTCACTATCAGTGCCTGACACTGCGGGCACTGCACTGAGATCTGATCTTCAGCAGATTCACAACCCCTGCAGTATAAACATTGCAAAAACCACAGAGTCACCTCCAAAAACTTGGACAGTGCAGGAAAAAAGCGAGAAAGGCAGGAAGCAGATGGGGGAGAGGATTCAGCAGCACAGGTATTGTAATTCTCTGGGTCTCGAGAAGTAAAGGAGGGGGGATTTTGAAAGACTACTAAATATTCTTAACAGCTTTTACAATTGAAAGACAGCAAGATTATTTTCTCAGGAAAGATTTAAAAAAATCCATTGTCATCTCTTCGTGTTTTCTCCTCCCTTTGCAAGTTACTTTCAGAGTAAATTTAACGCTGGATCAGCAACCTTGGAGAACAAAATACTTTGCAAAGCTACAAGATCATAGGTAAGGGTGTGGCAAATTTATCCCATCACACCTCACCCTGAAGCACAGATGTCCAAGTCATCAGTACCTACAGCTGCTAAGGCAAAACTTGAATATATAAACCTTCATATAGTTTTATAGTAAGCTGGAAAGTTTTCTTCCAAAAGAACAGAAAGAAGTTAAGTCCTGTGTCAGCCAAAAGAATTGGCAGGTTCCATCTGCCTTCAGTTTCCAAACTCAAATCAACCAGATTAAGAAAACTTCAAAAAGCATTATTGTTGTTTACTATAGGATTTGGATTCTTTCTCCTCCCACAGTAACACGGATCAGCACAATTAAAAGCCATTTGTCTTGCAACCAGAGAAACATAAGCAGCTTAGGGAAACCTGGTATGTAGAAACAAAGATTTTTGTTTATGCAACCAGGCTTTCTATAGTTTAACTTAGAAGCCAGCAAACTCTAAGAAGGCATATTTCATATTTCCACTACCATTTTTTTAACTAAAATTATCCACAAGTTACAGAAACAAATCAGCAACTGCTGTAGTGCTCTGAGGTTAAATAGCACATTCAGTGTTTAGTTCCTTCTGTTTCAGACAGAAAAAGCAACATATAAAATGAACAAATCTGTGATCTTGAATCGAGATTCCTGCAAATTTGCCCTTTACTCAAAAGACAAGGACATTCATCTACAAATCCCAGATCCAGCTCGGCTACATCACATTCCAAGTAACATATATAACTAGTTAACCATATTCTCACAACAGAATGCTGTACTAACAGGACAGCAACAGTCAGAAAATGGATTTCATTTTGAGAGAACAGTGTTCAGAAAGTTACAACGTGTACCAAAAGCTACAGGAACAGTAACTGCTGCAGAATTAATGCACAGAGCCAAGATCCCAAGGCCAATCCTGCCAAGCCCAAAGAGCCACAGGCTAAGGGAGCCGTGCAAAGGGATCAGCAAGGAACAGAGAGCAGGACACCAGCATTGCCCTGTCCCTTTTGTTCTCAGATCTCAAACCAGTAACACAAATTCACGCCCTTTAATTCACTGACTGGTAGAAGTGACTCGTTCTCTGTAACCTTCTCACTGGTCCTATCAAAAATACAACTTTATCCACAGTGTCATTGGAAATGTAACTTGCAACTCAGTGCAGGACACGTACCCAATGGATCCTTTGGTGCTGTTTGCCTGGACATATGTCAGTGCTGACCCCTCAGAGCTGTTTGCTCGGACACAGGACACTATGATACAATCCTTCTCTCGACCCTGGAACGCATCCACTGTGTCCACTTCTCCTGGGCTGTTGAAGAAAGAATTTAACAGCTTGCTAATTCTATTGGTTGAATTTTTCAGCAACTCACTGATGCAAAGAGTCCAAACACTGTCCTTAATGCTCTGTCAAAACTACCCAGGGTAAATTTTAGCTTCTGTGTACAAGTCTAAAAGATGAATTTACTTTTCTGAGAGCAGCATCATTACTGAAAAGCTGTTCTGGTCCACACAGCTTGGAATTTTAGGTTGTCTTTTAAACCAGCTTTATTCAGAACAGCAATATAATCAAAGCATGTGCACAGGCAATAACTAAGAAATGGTACAAGGAGACCATGCCTGTTTTAAGCAAGAGGGTTGCACTTCCCCTTTGAAGGCACAACCAAATACAAATTTTAGCAGTAGACAAAGAAGTTTGAGAGTTTTTACCATTACTTTAAGAGGATAAACAAAGGATTAGTATGCAAGAGCAAGGTCTCATCTGAAAACTCGTGGTTTCTTTACCTGTTATTCCTAAACACACTGTCCAGTTGACCTTGAATTCTCTTTTTCTGAGCACTGTAAGGGGTGATTATTCCAATGCGACGAAGACCCAGATCCTTCCTTTTTTCTTTAATTGTTCTAATTAATTCCATCACCAGCTTCACTTCCCGAGGGTTACTGTAAGAGCTAAACAGGACAAAATGGAAACATTACAGAAACACCTTTGACAGATCTTTCCAATTCAATGCCCAATTTGTTGGGGGATTGTGAGTCACAGCTTGGCTTGAACTTGTGCAGCTTCTTTCACACAGAGGCTCAAAGAATTTGGCAAACAGACTCTGAGGAGGGGCTGCCAACCACGAGAAGTGCAGGCAGGGAAAGGCTGCACTTCCATGTTCCTTTAGCACCTCCCAGCTGTGCTTTCCTTACACAACAGGCAAAGGGGAGGACTGAGCCTGCCACCTCCTGGCATCACCTCAGCCTGCACCTGGGAAAGGAAAGTCACTGATGATAAAAAAAAATTAGGAACTCAAACTATTATAGAGTTAGATACCAGTAAGTGCCTTCAGGCTCTGCTAACAGGTAAGTCAAACCAGGATTAAAACCAGTTTCAGATTTAAAAAAAAAAAAAAAAAGCCGAAACCATTCAACAGCTGTTTTTTGTAAAATTAAATCAAATCAAGTAAAAAAATGCAGTTCTAGCTACCTAGTGTATATTGGGAACAACAGAGGAGAGAAGACAAGCCTTCTCTAGGTAATTAATTATCAGAAAATCTGAACTTTGGCTGATTAAAATGCAGGACTTACTCGCAGTCTCGCTCCTCACGACCATCTGCTACATCAAAAATAAGGTAGGGCTGGAATGGCCAGTCTGAAGAACATCTGTTCTCTTCTATTGCTCTGTAAATAACATTTTAATCACTAGGTAACCATACAGAAATGCTAACAACTGATACTTCATTTGTTTACATCAAGGTTATCAAACGCAAGGAACTCTCCAGGATGAGAGGAAATGGCCTCAAGTTGCACCAAGGGAGGTTTGGATTAAATATTAGGAATTTTTTTTTTTTTCCAGGGAAAGGGTTGTGAAGCTTTGGAACAAACTGTCCAAGGAAGTGACAGGGTCACCATTCCTGGAAATGTTCAAAAATCGTGTGGCACTTGAGGACATGGTTTAATGGTGAACATGGCTGACACTTGAACTCGATGATCTTGAAAGGTCTTTTCCAACCTTAACAATTCTCTAACTTTCAGTTTTCCCCCCTCTGCCAGAGTCCTTAATTTTCACTGCTCCCCAAATATACTGAGGCCTAAAACTGAGCTCTTGGCAGTCTGTATGCTCCATTTTAAGGGATCTAGTTAACTCACCTATCACAGCCAGCACCGACAGGACATGGAATGCACAATTCCTCCCGTGAACCATCTTCGCCCCCCTCCCACAACCTCAAGAATTTTTAGACTTAAAAGAATATCCTGACCTGAGAAGTTACCTTTGACAGAAAGGAAAACAGAGAGCTACTCACTTGGCAGTCTTCAGGGTTTTGCCATAGACATAGTTGGATGGGAAGAGGCAGATGTCGGGGTGCATCCTGTACTGCACAGTGAGCTGCACCACGGGCAGGCTCCGCAGGACATTCCTCTGCACTTGCTCCTCCAGGAGCCTCTGCAGACGAGCCATCAAGGACTGGTCGTAGCCAAACTGCTGAGCTTTCTGCCAGAGGGAGAACAGGACACTGACTGCTGGGGAATTAAGTCCCAAATTACAAAGAGGAATTTGTTTGGTTTTTTTTTTAAATTAAAGCTATTCGTTTTCTTCTAAATCGCTGGCAAAATGGCAACTAGTTGCACTTCAATTTTTCATGTGTGTTAGTCTTACTATTGCAGTAAAGGTCAACCTGCATAAATGTGAATTTTTGTCTTTAGCAAGGCAACTTTCCTTTCTGAGTCACAACACAGTAACATTTTAAAAACATCAATAATGAAAAGCAAAGTCTTCCAGGTGGGATCTCATTAAACAAGCCTCTGGAGAATTTATGCCTCTAAGGAAGCCAGTCTGTTTTTCTCTCCTTTCTTCATCAGGTGCTTAAAACAGTCCAGAGTGTTGGATACAAGGAAGTGCTCCTATATGTTCACGCTTAGAACATGCCTGTAGGGTAAGGAAGTGTCCATACAAACAGGTAGTCTTCATCCTCCCTTCCTTAAGGAATGTGACACTTACTGAAGCTCCCATAATAAGATACCAGCCTGCCACAACATCCCTCACAACCCACCTGAAGTTTCTATTGCCACAATGAAATGTCTCTTTTCCCCTCCTTTAAGTATTTTCTATAAATACAATTTTTAAACTACACAGCAAGAAAAAAAGAGTATAGTTTGAACACTTACTACTGATTTTACAGTAGGAGGGAGCTGTTTGGGATCTCCAACAAGGACGAGTTTATTACAGCGATGGATCAGTGGAATCAGTGTCTCCACCTCACAGGACTGTCCTGCCTTTTGTAGATGCAGAGAGGACAAAAAGTAGTTGTAAGCAAAGGAGGGAAGTATGTTAAATTTCCTGTAACACAGCCAGATAACTTACATGCTTTAAGTCTTCTTAAAAAAAAAAATAAAAAAGGAAAAAGAAGGACTTTTCCCTAGTTAAAAACTGCAACCAGATTTATTTTATTATTGCATTTGCAGAGCTCTCCAAACAGATATAAATATAACCAAACCATCTGGAAATCTCTACAGCAAGAGCCACACTTTAGCCATGATTTTCAAGTAAAAGCTGCCTGCCATTAAAGCACCAAACAAGTCAGCAAAAGAGGCAATTAAAAGTCATTCTTTGTCCTCATGGTTCTACACAGGAGGACTGGCTGGGTATCAGTTAAAAGGTGGGGATGGGGCAGGAAACCCACAATATATTCCACCAGCAGCCAAACAACTACAAGCAGCTTAAGCAGAGCTAGAACACTGTAGTGCCAAAAAGCTCCTCTGACCTCATCCACGATGACACAGCTGAAGGGGTCGTGGCCTTGCCGTGCAAAAGCCGATTCCAGCAGACTCCCTCCACTGGTGCTCAGGGTGCAGCAGATGATGTCAGACTCCAGGATGATGTCTGCCTGGACCTTCTGGGAGTGCCCACGAACCTTCAAGTACAACAGGACACCTCTTTTAGCTTTCTGTAACCTCCTCAGAGCAACTGTTAACTGCCTGCACAGGTCTAATTGCCAATGAGCTCGTGCCTGATGAACCATCCCAATGGAATTGTTTCCATTATGACAAATGAAAGTCACAGGTTTATTAAACTGAAGTGTTCCCTTCATTTGAAATTACAGGTCAGTGCCATTGAGGGTGGTAAACTGAAAAGAAATACTCCTTTCTACAGCTAAAACACATTAACTGAGAGCAGAGTTTAGTTTGCCATCCTATTTGTAACTCCAAGCCTCCATGACCATTAAGGGTCAGCATATATTCATTAGAGGAATCTTCATTCATCTCGTTGTTCATGCTACTTCACATTAATTACTGGTTTTGCTATCAGTGCCTGTTTCCTCTTTCAGATCTACAAACACACAGAAAACCCTCCAGCTGTTGCTTTACTCAGAAACTTTTAAGAGTATCTCAATTCCAGCAGGACTGTATGAAAGTGTGGATGAAGATACATCCTAGAACATGAGGACAGGCACATTTTTATTACCTTATTTGTCAAACATGTTATGTTTGGTTTAAAATTCACCCTTAATTGTAACAGTGAATATTCCTGTTTGGCTTTTCTGTTTGTTGCTGGCTTTTTTCCCAGCCAGAGCACACACCCAGATTTCACACCTGCCTGTCCATAACTTACTCAGCTTATAACCTTTTATTTACTTTATAAATATTCCCAACTACATCAAAACCAAATTCCACCACAATTAAAGGACATCAAGTATATAAATACATCAGCTGAAGTTTAATAAAGAGCTGCCTTAAAGACAAATTCCTACCTCCTTTTGCTGAGAAGCAAGTTGTTGTCTCTCCTTTGCAAGTCTGGCAATCTCTTCATCTAACATTTGACTCTAGATGGGGAAAAAATAAAGAGAAACCACCTTTAATACCACCCATTTCCCATATTTCTTCTTTCCTCCCATACCCTACATTTAGACTTGCTTAGACTGACTTTTAATATCAGATGTGTCCAAAAAAGCCGAGCAGTTTCTTGCAAAGTTGTCAACATATTTAGGTTTTGCAACAGACAATACTACCTCTTACATTTCTGTGCAAATGGGAAATGGTTCACCATCAGAAATCTGTAATTTGAGCAGAAATGCCCAATTTTTAAACCAAAAAAAAAAAAAGTGGAAAACTTCAAGTGTGACACATATTCCAAAAATCTCAGGTCACAAGGTCTCTTACTATTTCCAGTGAAACAAAACCAGAGCTTTGAAGTATACAATCAAATTAAACCATTAAGATTTATAAATATGGTTATATTAAAAACTAACGGTGACAGAACCAAACTGAACACTAGAGCAACAAGTGGCACGAGCAACCAGTGGAAAACACTGGCATAAATAAACAAAAAAAATCCCTGATGCAAAGTTTTTCATTCCCTTTTACAGTTACTGCTCAGAGGTGACATAAAGTGGTTCTTTATGCTTTCAATTCTACAAACAGGATTAAAAGTTATGTTGCTACCTCTCTCTTCTCACATCTGTGCATGGCACGCTGCCGGGACAGCATGTCCAGCTTCTGATCCAGAGCTGCTTTTTTCTTCTGAACATCCTGGTCAGAGTCCCCCGGCTTTCGTTCTGTCACAAACCAAAGGACAAGTTACAGGAGGAACAGAAAAACTGTCACAATAACTCTTGCTCTCAGCCATGGATATGAAACTTTTAAGAGCAAATGGCCCATATATAAACTGCCACCTTTCCACTAAGACTGAGAAAACCAACGCTTTGCTGCAATACTCCTGTAGAAGAATCTTCCTTCTTACAGGACACATAGTCCCACGTGTAAAACATCACCAAGCTCTTAATGAAGACTGAGGGAAAGTCTGATTTGCATGTTACTTACTCATTCTATGCTCCACTTGCTTATCCAGGCTAAATGCCCGGACTTCATTGTTGATGGCTTTTTCAGCACCAAGTCGCACTAATTTGATATCACCACAATTTCCTGTTTAAAAAAACAGAGTAAAAATACTTTTACATTACTTCAGTCATCTCTCCACTTTGGTATGAGAGTTAAAAAAATGTGAACATCGTGGATATCAAACAAGGCTTTTCCTTTTCTACTTATCTGGGGTTTTCAACAATTCGCTTGTACTTATCTAAATGCAGCTACAAAAAGTCCAGTAATTCCAGACTCTAAAAAATAAAAATATTACCTGTGTTTTAGTGGTGGTTAACACCTAATAATGTTATTTTGAATTAACAGAATTACATCTTATTCTCACGTTTATCTAAAACTTACAGAACTCCTAATTTAGACAATTATTGAGTACCATCAAGAAATGCAGTTGGTAAGTCAATAAAAACTAACATTTGGTTACAACACAGATATTTTTTCCCTTGCCACAGACAAACTACCTTGTTCTGAATTCATCTACTTTGTGTTAGTCACAGACTGAGAGGAGGAAAAATGAGAGGCTCTGACACATCAAAACTTTCACCACTTTGTTCCGCATGATCAGCAAAGTCCGACTTTATTCAAAATCAAGGCAATGGCCTTGTGTTCAAATCTTTAAGTGCTTAAAAACTGATGAACTTAAACCAACAGCATGAGGAAAAGATCATTGTCTATATAAAAACAAAGTGCTATTTATTTAAAAAGAAACACACAACACACCTTTCAGAAAAGCATGTTAAAATTAACAACAGTGTGAGGATGTACCGGTCATGTCCTGTAAGAGGAAAAAGCTGCTCAGAGGAGCATGTTAAGTACAATGTGTAATCAACTGTTTCAGTTCCTCCTTCAGGTTTTGCCTATTTAACATAAAAACAGAATTTTGAAACAAGCCATACCCAAAGGCTCCTGTTTGTTTTGGCACTTTTCCTTAAATGCCACGATGATCTTTTTCATGAGCTCATCCACAGCAGCGTTTGATGGTGCACAGACCAGAAAACGGTTTGGCTTCATCTTGGAATTCTTTTTCCGGGCTGTTTTCTCATTCCTGGTGTTCTGTAGAGGAATTCACAGCAAACCAAAACGGGCTCTTTAGATGGTTTCATTTGTGATTTAAAAGCCAGACAATACGTTCACTTAATCAGCAGGCAGAGTGTGGGGGCTCTGGCACTTGAACATCCCTTCAGGTACATTTTATACTGAGGAACAAGCAGTCAAATATATTAATACTATTTGCATAAATTCCCTTCAATAATGTACTTGAATCTACTGGCTGCTTATATGAAAACCATTAAGTGGGATAGGCCAAATAACATTCTTTAATAAATCAAAATATTACTTTTTTAATGTAACAAGTGTTTATACTACAACTGTGCATGTTTTCTTGATTTTTCCATTTTAAGGTAAGTGTTCCAAACAGTATTATTTCCACCTTTCCACCCTATACAACACAGATTTAATCACATCAGCTTCATAAATTACACCCTCAGTAATTACCAATACTACATTTTCTATTAGTTTAAGCTATCACTGACTTCCATTGAGGAACCAAACCCCAGCACACGACCTTCACATCATGTTCACTCACTTCTCTCAAAACACGAGACAGAAGTCCTACAATAGTTTTTGATTTCCCTGTCCCAGGTGGCCCATGGATGAGGCAGATCTTGGGAAGCCCTGGATGTTGCTTTAGCATGGCATAAGCTGTCTCAATGGCTCTCTTTTGATCTTCATTGTATTCATTCATACACGAAGCCTGAAGGAATAGAGAGGAGGAAAAAATAACAAATTAATGTTGATCAAACCTTTCCTGTATTTTCAGAACATCCCCACCCCTCCTGCTACAACTCAAAAGCTGGAAGGGCAGGGAAGCTTTTGATTCTAGGTTTGCTCTTGATCCACACCCAATCCTGACCTGAAAGTTGCAAAGAAGATTTTGTTTACTCTCCACACCCTTATTTTTACATTAGCTTTTCTATACTGTGTCTTATTTCCTGAACACTTCTCCAGTAAGGAAAAAGAAAACTGAAAGCTGCTTGAAGCACACAATGTCAATATAGCACAAACAGCTGAGCAAGTTCAGACTCCTCTCCACCCAATCAGCCAGCTCTGAAAAGTTGTCTCAATGTCTCAGTGCTTTTGGAACTCGTTTGTTTGCCCTTGGTCACCTCCACAACCAGATTTGCAAAACTCCTAAGGTACAAATGCCCACTTTGTTAATCCTGCCCCCCTTGTAGCTGCAGGACTTACAGCACTTCCTGAGGCCACAGGCAGATCTCTGGGACAGAAGTCATTGTAGCAGGGGTTTATGATGGGTCTGGCCAGGGGACTCCTGCTCAGCAGCAGCAGACCTTTGAAGGTTCTGTGTGTGGTCACCAGGGACCCAACCACCACACACTTCACTTGCTTGTGGATGCAGAAGGACAGGTTGCCTCTGGTTTGCACAGTGAGGTGACAGACAGTGTGCTGCTCCTGCTGTCCTGGTAAAGGAGAGGAAGAAAAAACAAGTTGTTAATTCAAATATCCAAATCGTTAACTGAAAGATACTTCAGTAAGTCACTCCATTAATTCACCAGAACAAGGGGCTGTCTTCTACTAAGGAGCCAACGACTAACTCTTGCAGGAACCCCAACACCTCCCCATCTCCATTAAAAAAAAAAAAAAAAGACAAAACAAAACAAAAAATCAGTGCTCTGTAAAACTGCTCAGATCACTGCTTTAATCAGGCAGGTACTGGATACTTGGTGATCCTGGTAATTCACAATTTCAGTTCCAGAAGATAGTGACAAGTTCAGTCAGTGAGGTCACAAAAGTTCATGGCATTTATCTCCCATGGCAATGCCCTCCCTAAAGATGTGTGCAGAGCACTTACTCATAGTTAGCTTCTGTTCTTACATGAAGTATTAACATTTGTATTGAAGGAAGTCCCCAGGAAAACGGAAAGCAGCTCTGCAGCTTCAGTTCCCAACTTTTTACAAAGCTTTTAGCATGGGACATGCTAGAGTGGGAAAACAACCCCATTTCCTCTGAGGGAAGCAGTATATACCAACAGCCAGCTATGAAGAAGTATTTTATGGCACCAAGAAGAATCCCAGTCTCATTCCCACCACAGGTACTTACTCGCTGTATAACCAGACGCACGAGAAAATCGTGTCACGAGCCCAACGTGATTCACCACGTGGTTCTCCATCCCACTTTCTTCCCCAAAGGTGTCTTTTTCCATTTGGACCACCAAAAGGATTAAGTCATCCTCCTTTGGATGAAGCTGCCTTGCCAAGTCACCTTCTCGAAAATGAGCTACCCAAAATACACGTTGAAATTCGAACATTGAAAAGAAAACGGTTACGATTCCCTTCTGACTCCAGAAATGCTACAATCAACATATTATAGAGACTTCAGTAATACTCATCTGTTAACTTTTAAAGCTATTAAAAACTACAGCAAGGGATTATATAGAATTTTAACTTCATCCTGCATTCTTAAGCCTGAACACAGCACTGTATAAAACCAGAGCAAGTCAAGGACTACTTTATCAAAAGAAGCTGAAAGAAAATCCCAAATGACAGGCAGGGAAGACACAAATTCCCTGCAAAATACATATTTCTGTTACATGCATTCTGTAGAATAGCAGAGTCAAGATCTTCTCTGTATTTAAAGCAAATTAAAAAAACTCTAAGTGCCAGCTCATTATAAGGCATCACCTACTTGAAAATCAGAAGATTTTATTTAAAAAAAAATCCTTACCTGTAAAATGTGCTGTGTTCATGTCAGCAGAGAAGTTCTCCAAGGTGAAGCAGTAACTCTTCTCTCTTGCTTTCTGATTTTCTACCCACTCTTGTGCCAGCTACATGTTAAAAAGTAAATAAAAATACTTTGAAGGGTTTAGTGTATCAGAAGAAAAGCTTATCATGACTCAAAGGGCAAATACACTACCAGACTGCCAAGTAAATACATCAAGAATCTTACCCAGTTCTTTTTTTCACATAAGCACACACATTATACATAAACACACAGGGCAAACAAAATTGCTTCCTCCCCACTCACCCATTTAATGTACTTTCTTAAAGCTTTTCAAAACAAATGAGGGTTCCCCCAAGTGCATTTTCACCTTAAAATATCAATATTACTCTGGCACTGACTTAATTTTTTACCTTATTTCTATGGAGGAAGTAATGCAATGACTGAACTTGAAAGCATTCAGACATTAACTGAAGGAACACCATGTTTTGTTGTTATTAAACTATAAACCATTAAAGTTTGGGAAAAATACTTGGATTAACCAGCACTCTCACGTAAGTTCTTAACAGAAATCAAAACAGTAGGGTTTTATCCTCTTTTTACAAATGCTGTCAGTGAAAGACCTCAGTTTCTTAAAGATTTCTGCTTTGAGCTTTATATTCTCTAGAGGAACCACCTCCTTTGTCTCTCATTTTACATGTTATTGTGGATTTGCACCCAGGGGAAAAAAAAAAAAAACAACAAACCAGTTCACTGAGGTGAATAACCCTGGTAGTCCCCAACCTTAAACACAACTGTCTAGATTATTTTCCCCAAATCATTCCTCTACTCTGATCTGTATCTGAACATTTTCAGATGGTAAAACAGAGGACACAAACCAGGTTTTAACCTCTTGGTAAAATTTACCAGGGTTGATGCAACCAAACCGAAAGGCAGAGACTACTTACTGTTTCAAAGGCATTCAGCATCATCAACGGGAAAAAGGTATTAAAATAGTCGTTGTAGTCCTGAAATTGGACAGGAACAGAGGCTACCACAGACTGCAGGAGATTATTTGGAGTTCCAAAGCAGCTGAAGTTCGCAAACATTTCGTAAGTCCACTTGAGGACTTGATTAACAAAAACGCTGTAATCGCGCTGCTGAGCGCCAAGAAAGGAGGAATATGCTCCTCGCCCAGAGCCTCTGGAGATATTCAAAGCATTGTCATACTGTCTGTTTTGTGACTGGAGAACATTATTAGAGATCTGGGGCTGAGGGACGTTGCTGAAGCCTGGAGCCTTGCAGGGTTGATTTCCTGGTGGTGTGTACACTTTGGGGAGGGGTGGCCTGACCACCGCGGGTTTCGCCGCGTTCACTTTGCTTTTGGAAGGTGGGGGTAACTTTTTAACGTCTTCCAGGTCCTTGCTGAAGGCTGCATTCCGGGAAGAGCTCACTGAGCTGAAAATTTTGGTAGTGGAAGGCTTTTTTACTTTGGGAGGCGGGAGAGAAGGTTTGGCAAACACGTGGTCTGCTCCTGAGTTGGTGGCTGCGTGTTTACTGCAGGACTCTCCTGGTTTTTCCACTTTTTCCGTACAGTCTTTGTGTTTACATTTTGGAACAGCTGGGGACTCATTCTGCTGAAGGCTTTCAGCAACATTCATTTCCTCTGGGGTTTTACTAGCTATAGCAGTATCTTCAAAACTTTCCTCCTGAGAACATAATTCCATGTCCACGGGATCTAACTGAGTTAAAAACAGATTATCATCATCTTCTTCATTGCTTTCATATGATTTACACCCATTTGGTTTTGAAGTTTTCATCTCACTCTCAGGCAGGACAGTGCAACTTTTCCCTGAAGATTCATCTTTATCATCTCCAAGTGCAGTGGAAGAGAGACTTGAATCCACAGGGACAGGAGCCATCACACTGTTATCCTCCCATTTTCTGCTCCAGTCTGAAGAACCAGGCAGTTTAGAGGCACATGCCCCCTCTGCCACAGACAGGCTTTCAAATTTTCTCTCACTGGCAGAGGGACCAGCAGTTTCCTCTCTTCTTTTCTCTCTTTGGCTTTCAATAGACGCCAGTTCAAAACTTTGAGGCTTTTGTTCCGTGGATTTCACACGCGCCCCGGCACCTTTTTTGCTCCTACTCTCGGAGCTTCCCGCGGGACTTTTCACCCTGGCGCTTCTCTTGGGCCTCATCTGCCTTAAGAACTGCCGGTCCTGACAGGCCAGCAACTTCTTGTTGCGCTTCACAGACAAGCTCTGAGCGTCGATGAGTTTGGTCCTCAGTTTCTGCGCGGTCCCCACCCTCCCCGCGGCCTTGCCGTGGCTGCGCAGCTGCGCGACGCTGTCCCGGGAGGGCTGCGACAGCTCACAGGCCTTGCGGGGGCCCTTCTTCAGCCCGAGCTTCTCCGCCGTCGACGTCGGAGCGGGACGCTGCCGGATTTTCCTCGGAGGGACCACGGCAGGCATTGACTTGCCAGGCTGAGGACGTTCTGAGGCGCTCTGAAGCAGTTTTTTGTTTTGGGCTGTTTTAACGACGGGGCTTTTGGGACTCCTCTGAACGGCTGTTGCTAATTTAGGTTTTGCCGCGGCCTTCGGGGGGCTCGTGTTTTTCTTCCAGGCCAGCTTTGAAGCCAATGAGATGGCAGATGTAGATGCTCTGGGTTCAGGTGAGCCCAGGGTGAAGCCTTCAGCAGCAGCGCCTTTGTCTGCAAGTTTCTCCAGCTGCCCTTTTGCATATTCCTTGCTAACAGATTCTTGCAACATCAAATCAGTTGCCTTTTTTTTATCATCAGCTTCTTTTTGATGAGAAATATCTTCTACCTGCTTTTCTACCGAGCTTGCTGCTTCTTCCATGGTATCATCACTGAGGTAATCCAGATCATAACCCCACTCATTTATGCTACTGTGCAGGAAGTCATCCGAACTACTGTCAACTGCTGCTGGAACATCATCTTGTTTATACTCCTGAGTTGTTTCTACAGCATAGGCTTGAGTATCTTGCCAAGCTGAAAACATCTCAGTATCTGTTTCAAACTCAAAGTACTGAGAATCACAGTCATCCAGTGACAAGGGAGGCCTTGGAGATTCTGATTCCATTTTGGTATCTCTATCAGAAACGCTGTTGGAAGTCGAAGGCAGCTTTGCAGGACACACATTTTCATTCTTGGTTTTTGTTTCCTCCTTGTCATCTGCACCTTTTTCTTCATCAGACGAGTCTGAAATTATAATGACTTGATTGCAAGGGCAATCTGCATCACAGAGAGGTCTGGTACCTTGGCCTTCATTGGAAGATCTTACAGCACCTTTCACTTTCCTCCTAATGTCACTTAGATTATGGTACACTGAGCTTTCCTGGCTTGACTCCAAGGGAAAATTGACACTTTTGGCATAAGCAGCTAAAGATAATTTACTGAGTTCTCTATCAACCTGGGAGTCTGATAAAGTATCATCTTCAGAAACCCTCGTCACAAAATCCTCTTTTTTCCCCTCTGAAGTGTTTTCCCTCTTGAAATATTCAGAAAACTCCAACAACCTGTCACTTGATTCACGCTTCACTGACAGTGGCCTGATCTGAGGAGCAGGGTTGGACACATCCCCCTTGTTTTCAGACCTAGATGGAAAACAGCCATTTGCTGAAAATTTATTCGTACAAGAGGCATTTGAAATTTGATGTTTACAGTTGTATTTAGCCAGGTCATTTGAATTAGGCTGTTCCCAGTCTGAAGTTGGCATGTCCGTGTTATTCTTAGACACGGCCTTCAACAATGAACCTGATTTTTCTTCTGTTGATACTTTTTTCAGCGAGGTGTCATTAATCCCTAAAAGCAAAGTACTGTTATCTTCCTTCTCTTGCATACTGGGTCCATTTTTAGGGCAGTTAGAGCAATCTAAGGACGTTTCTGTTGATCCCTGTTTAGGGGGGACCACTCTGGATTGTAACACACTGTTTACACTTGTCTCCTGCACACTTTTGCCATTCCTTGAAGATGAAGAACCAAGATGAGTTTGAGCAGACAGATACTCTGCTGTTGAGGGTCCTGCTTCCTCTTTGACTTCCAACTCTCTGCCTCTTCTGAAATCTGAACGCTGCGCATTTGACTTACAGCCCTGACTATCTGTATTGCATTTCCCTGCCACAAGGTCATCATTCCTATTTTCCTGAACTTTCCTACACAGTTTTGCTGCCAAAGAGATAAATTCCTGAGCTGCCAAGTCATCGGGTTCCTTTTTAATATCCGTCAAGACGCCTTCTGTGGCTGTCCGAGATGTTGAACTTTTAGGTGCATCTCTAGATTCCTCTTCCCAGGGATTTTTTCTTCTAGGGAAAAGGTTCCCTTGACAATCTCCACTTTCCTTTGATATGACAAATGGAGAATAAAGGTCACCTCTCTCGTGTGCACTCGTCCTGAATCCATTATCACCCACATTCTTCTCCTGCTTTAGAGAAACAGTTGGCAAAGCTGTAGAGTTTGAATTGGTCCCTCCTGCCACAGAGGCACTCAACGCTCTGCCCTTTATACTCCTTATGACTTGCTTTAAGCAAGTTTGTAATTCCTGGGTCTCCTGGATGTTCAGCTGCCAACCCATGGAGAGATTTCCTCGCAGGAGGAGGTTGAGTTTGTCCAGGTACCTCTTGCAGAGGGCCTGCTGCCCAATCTGGTAGCCCTCCTTGAGAAGGCTCCGTATGAGCTGCACGCAGGCGTGCTGCACCGAGTTGGAGGCTTGGAAAGATCCTGCGGAAGAGCCTTTCCCACAGGGCCCGGGGGTTTTGTCCATGTGCCACGTAAACACTCTGGCTGGAAGAGTGGCACATCTCACCACTGCTTCCACCCACTCCTGGGAGCTGATCCACAGCAAATGCAGGCATTTTTTATTTCTGTGGAGTTCAACGATGCACACCAAGATGAGGAGGAAAAACTCGGAGATTTTGTCACACTGCTGGAGCTTTTCAATGAGAATATCTTTGATTTCCGAGCACAGGTAGTGGATGACCTCTACTATGTAGGCCACACCCAACTCCTTGAGATCCATGAGCGACTGAACAAAAGGGATGAACCAGAGGAAGGTGCTGGGATGGACACGCATGGCTTTGCCAATGTCGGACTGAAGCACATTAGCCAGTGTTTGCATATCTTCATACATTTTGGGGCAGTACTCTGGACAGATGGCAGCCTTCCAGCCAGAGTCCTGGAAAACAAAGCCACCACACATCACCCTCACTGATATGCACATCTGCACAGCTTAATAGGGCAGCTTCTTTTTCTAGCCATAAGTTACTTTCTTTCAAATGTATGTTCGCTAAATGTTAACACCTCTTATATCCCAACATAAAGCAAAATTTAAACTTAAAAAACGCAAAAAAATAAAGACCAAACACATGTATAAGGAACTATTTTCCTAAAATGTAACCTATAAAGTCAGCATGAAGTAGTAGTTCCTTTAAAAATCATTGTGAACTCCCCAAAGACACGGTTATGCTGACATAATTTAACCTCAGATAATCAAATACACATTTAAAGCCTTTAAAAGGCATTCCATAAATACAACACATCAACATCAAGACAAGCACATTCACAAATGTTTAATCTGCTTTGTAACAAGAAAAAGTGGTGCCATTTTGGAGCACTGCCTAACATTTGAAAGTACAGCAAACCATCTCATTACTCCAAAATCAATATATTAGTTCAGAATACTCAGAAACAAAAAGTAAAATACAACAACACGATCAGCTCCTTTTTTTTTAAATTGAGTTCGGCGTTTTCATTGAGATAACAATATTTCAGCCTTGACATGAATTTTAGGGCTTTAATGCCTCTCTGCCTAGGTCAAATATGTTCTTCTTTCCTCCTACACCCCGAAAGTACCAGCTAAGCAAGAAGTGACCAGAGTGGCTGCTATTTAACACAACAGTGACATACTCTGTTTCTATTAGAAGTGTTAAAAAGAAAAAATATCAAATAATGTCTCCCCACTTCCGTATTCTACAGATGGTTTTAAACTGATAATGTCACTCAGTGACCCCAGTTCAAAGAATGGGAAAATAAAATACTGGTTTAATACCTTTTGAGGCTTTTCTGTGTTGTAATTATACACAATCTGACTGCAAGTAATCATGTCATCACCGTAGTCTGACTCTGGTTCAGATTTTGTCCTAAAAAGAAACACAGAAAAAAATCCTAACAAGTGTAACAGGCACCAGAGTTACCAAAAAGTAGTGAGCACTTATTGAAAGAACCTCACAATTTTAGGGGACCTACTTCAACTTTTCACTGTTTGAAGTTGGAAACTTCTTTTACTTGCCATTTCCCTCCCCCCCAACACAAGTTACAGCAGCACTGACAAGAAATTCAAGATCAAGTCCTCCTCTAACCAGGTATTGAAGTCATACAACTGTTTTATTCTCTTAACAACACTGACCTCACAAAGCTATTGCGGATATTTTTAATTTCATTTTTGTAGCTCTCACTGTTGATAATGGTTTGAAAGGCTTGGACAGGATCAATAAGTTGACCCCAAACTTTAGATCCCAGCTGATCCAAAATAACCATGAAACAATGCAGGGCAGGCCAGAAGGGGTCAGCAGAATCATCTGAAATACAACAGCAACAGTGGGGACAGTTGAAATGCAAGTCCTGGACATTCTCAGACTCAGCTGAAAACGAAAGTAGTTGGTTTTCACTGGTTTTTCTTAAATATCAATACAAAAAGAAGTGTTCTGGTAAATTGCAACTATACCTTTTAATCTGGAAAAAGTTGAGCTCACCTGTATAGAGACACTGCTCCTTAGGCAGCCTTAAATCAACAAGAACCTGGATGCCCATTGCTAATATTAAATAATACAAATATTTCTCAACTCTACGAAAGGGATTCTTTCACACTGATTTTTGCTGGGCTGTGCTAAGAAGTGGCACAACTTACACAGCTGTGACAATTTATACCTCACATTTATACCAGAAGCAATTGGTTTTCCTTCAGGTGCATTCCTCCTCCTCCATATAAGATAATATATCCTTAATAAACACACTAAGTTTATAGAGATTTCGTAATTTAAGAGGCAGTCCTGCTCTTGAGCTCCTGTGCCACTCCAGAACTCTGTCATTTTTCAGCATTTGTCAGCACTGCCCAAATATTGTGCACCTTCCAGAAGATACATAAGCCTCAGTTAAAATCATCATTACACTACTAAGAACTTATCAAAAACTTTCTTGTTTGATAAAGAAGAAAAATAGGCTGTGAACTGTCTTTATCTGAGTATCAAAATTAGTTACCAGCTGCTTCTTTCTCCATAGTGTGAAGTATGGACTGCATGAAATCATTCTGTTTGTCTGGGCCCAGTAGCAAAGAGTCCATAGCTTGTTCTTCCAGCACTGACAGCAACATGCAAATCCCTAAAGAAAGGGGAAAAGGAAGCAACCTGTCTGCATATTTGCAAGAATTTGTTCAAATTTTCCCCAAATCCAGGATCATTTTCCAAATGCCATTACCAGTGAAACACTTGAGAAAATACATGAGCAGCAATATGAAACTAATTAAAAACAACCTCACTACTGCAGGTGTGCAACATTCAATTTTCCACTTGACAAAGGACCTATGAAATTCTAGAGCTCTGACCTGAAAGAAGTGCTTACAAATGTGAGAGATTCCACAAATTCACTTCTGATCACAAATACTCACCCAGCCAATAGTTCTTGTAGTTGGTTGTATCATACAAATGAGCTGGCAGAAGGATGAGTTTACCCTTTTCATACATTGAAGAGCTGTAAATATCTGGATTCTCAAAAAGCCCCAGCTCAATAACTTTGAACAAACAAGTCAGCACTTCCTCTAAGTCATAGTAATCATCCCTGTCAACCTTCCCTAAATTCCTTGCTGTCAGGATGGCCCATCGGCGAATCTAAGGATTGAAATAAAAAGTCATGTATTAATAAAAACAAATAAAAATCACAATTCTGTAAGATTATCATCACTACTGCAAATGGGACAAAGGCATATTTTTACTAATAGAATAATTAAAGATAAGTCTTTCTCCAAAATAATCTTAAAACCAGGCTCACTATACAGCACTCAGTATTAACACAGTGCATGAAACCAGGATTCACTGGAATTCAGCAGAAGAGAAAAAGGAACTTACCACCTCATTGGGGTGCACCAAAAAGAGATAAATCCCTGGGTATTTTTCAAAGACCTGAAAGGCATCGTGGCCGAGTTCCAACCTACAGAGGACTTCTACACACAGCTCACCTAAAAGGGTAAGATACAGTTACAGTAAGGACTAATCTACAGGCTCACAAAAAAATAAACTATTTAGTGTCAAAATAAACAGAGAAGATGTATATATACACATACACACTGATATTCTGGCTTAACTACTATTTGTTATTTGCACCCTCTTCATTAGAAACAATACCATTCCCTCCGAGGGTGTATGATCAGATACTTACTGACTCTCTCATGCAGCAGCAGATATGGATATTTCAGTATTTCTAGAAGGGGCACTCGCAGGTTATTCTCAAAATCAGGGCCCACATAACCAGACAGCCGAGTCTCTCCATTCTCATCCACTAGAAACAACTCATCGTCTTCCCCCGTTTCTTCCTGCATGGATTTCTCCATGTGGGCAACGAGACGGGCGGTTTCCAAGTCCCACAGGTCCTATTCAGTGGGGAAAAACAACTAATCAAAGTGCATTTGTGAAGAAAGTCATTCAGGACATTTATTAACACACGTAGACACCTTAATTGAACCTCCAAAATTTAAGACTTCATTTTGAAAAGCTTCTCTCTCAGCGTGGCGCAGAACACTAAAGCTTTGGCACGGAATTGAATTGGGCAAACCACAAAACTCTCACTTCAGGTTATCATTTTTAAAAGAGTAGCCTTCAAACCAGAAGCAATTTTATAATTCTGCTAAATATTCGTATTTCAATGATTATTTCAGGCCACTGGCCAATATACAGAATATACATAAGGACATGGTACAGAAAAATATCATATTTAGGAAGATGGGAAAAACATTTTTATCACATTGCCTTTTCATGGATTTTGCAATTAATAGAAGGAAAAGAACATAAATAATGCAAACAGACCAACTGACTTGCTGGATATTTGTAGGGATTTGCTCACTTAACACTACTCATCTTAAGTAACTGCTCCAAACCTCAATTAGAAACCAAGTTTATTCCCTGCAGTTAATGGACACAGAAAGGAACTTTCTGTAGTTCAGACACTCCACTTATTTCCAGTCAGATGGGACTGCACTCCAGAGAAATCTTGCTGACTAATCTAAAGAACAATGTTTTGGACACCTGTATTACGATCAGTTAGCTACAAATATGCACTTCACATACACAGACACAAAAGGGAAAAAACAAGCTTTCCAAAAATATAAAATTGGGTACTAGTGAGGGAGAATTACAAAATACTTCTAATAAAAAATTAAGAGGTTTCAAACTTTTCTGATTGTTTTTAATGGCACGGTCTCACAGACTTGCAAGGTCTGGCCTCTGAAATTCAAACATAGTAGAAAACTACAAGTGAGAAGTGAAAGCAAACAAAAAAAGGAAAGGAAAATAAACATTGCAGACATGTTGGTCTCGCAGATGTTCTTGGTTTCACATGACAAAGCACCACAGCATGAATAAAGTCCAAGCTATACTGTCTAGTCAGCAACTTCTCACTACTGTTTTAGTTCTTGCTGATTTGAATATATGCAAAACAAGAGGGTCTTCACTTAACAATCAGCTGTTTACAGCTCCACGTAAAAAGGGCACAGTTAAAAATCAACACACCCTATTCCCAAAAACCAATAAAACACAACCCCGGCGTAAAACTCCCCCTACGCTGAGGCTGGAACACAGAAGCCTCTTAATTAATCCCTTAATTACCTTATGCAACCTTGGACATTCTTCCCTTGCCTTGTGGTATTCAACCACACACTCCAGGCAGTAAGAGAGATCATCATTGGATCCCTCAAACTCTTCCTGGGACAGCTGTTCAGTGGCATAGTGCTTCAGGAACTCGGTGGTGTCAGGACCACTCGGGGTGCACCATCGGCATGTGCTCATTCTGGGGGTGGGAAAAACAAGGAATTAACTTCCAAGGACTGGAAGTGGCAAAATGTTTCCTTGCAGCCACAACAGCACCTAATTTTCAAGGTGTGACGAGCTTCAGGATTTCTGTGGCTGGTTAGCAGAGTAGATGCAGGTGTTCTTCTATATATATATTCAGGTGCAGGCAGTTAAACAGATTAAAGCATTAAAGGAACATCACAGAGAAATGCCTGGGGAATGGCAAACAGTAAGTGCAGAGCACCAAAGAGAAGTCAAATTTGCAAACTATGAGATAATGAGTGAAAATTCACTGTACATACAAAAAAAATCTCCTCACCCACAAATAACACAGTTTCCAGAACTACAATGCTAAAGGTCTTTATATTATTTTACAGGTGACTGTGGAATCTAGGTCTAGTGGTACAGAATTTAATTAGCTTTTTTCCTTAATCTCCTGCTAAAATTTATAGGTCAACAAATCCCTGTTGTCATAAGCAGAGGATATTTAGGCAGAACTTTGCTGTCTTCATTACTGTTAGAGTTACAAAGTGTGACAGGATTCTCACCACAGATTGCTTCCTTCTAAAAACAGAAGTTCTTCACTAAGCAGCAGCAGAATCATCTCAGACCCTGCTGGTCTGAAAAATTCAGCAGAACACTGGAATCACAGAATGGTTTGGGTTGGAAGGGACCTTAAAAGACCATCTCATTTCACCTTCTGCCATGGGCAGGGACACTTTCTACTATCCCAGGATGCTCCAAGCCCTGTCCAACCTGGCCTTCCCAGGGATTGGCAGCCACAGCTTCTCTGGGCAACCTGTGCCAGGGCCTCACCACCCTGAGAGGGAAGAATTTCTTCCTCATATCTAATCTAACCCTGCCCTCTGTCAGTGTGAACCCATTCCCCCTTGTCCTATCACTACAGTTCCTGATGGAGAGTCCCTCTCCAGCTTCATTGTAGGCCCCTTCAGATACTGGAAGGCTGAAAAAGCACAAACACTTGAACTAACTGTATAAAAAGGAAGATGGTAACTGCCTCCCTTATTAAGCATAAGAAAGAAAGCTGGATAAAGCCAAACCATGGTCCTCAAACATACATACACCTTGGGAAAACCCCAACAATTACCTCTGCAGCCTTTACCTTTGGAAAGGGAAGCTCTTTGCTGTGCCGGTGTGCCAGTCACATGGTGGGAAGGAGAGTAGCACTGCCCTGCAGGCAGGAGAGGTGGCTAAGCCCTTCAGCCATCCATGCCCTGAGTGCAGCACAGCAGAGCAGTGTCCTCAGCAATCCATCCCCTGGCGACCGAGTCTCAGTGGTATTTCAAGGATCTACAGCAGCAAAACAGAAATCAAACCACTGAATTACAGAATCAATTAGAAAAGACCTCTGAGATCTTTGGCAATCACTACCTTATCAACCAGACCAGAGCACCGAGTACCACCTCCAGCTGGTTCGTGAACACCTCCAAGGATGGCGACTCCACCACCTCCCTGGGCAGCCCCTTCTAACATTCAGAAACACTTTCTGTGAACAAATTCTTCCTGATATCCAACCCGAACACCCTCTGGCACAGCTGGAGGCTGTGTCCTCCCCTGTCGCTCACTGTAGGGGAGAACAGGCCCACCTCCACCTTGCTCCAACCTCCTTGCAGGCAGTAAATCGCCACAAATCAGAACTGCTTTGGCATTTAGAACAACGCGGGTTCTACTGAATGCATTCCGTGAAGCGATAAGAACGATCTGCAAATGAATCCCTTCCGTCCTTCCAGGGCGGGTAAGACAACACACGCTTTGCCGAGAAAAGGCGTAAATATTTATCTGTGCACGTTAATCAAGGAAACTGCTCTAACGGACACGCACGAACGCGGGCTGCGAGCAGCACCTTCCCCGGTAACGCCGCTACCGACCTGCACCGGCTGAGGAGCCCCGGCCCCCGCGCACCGACCGCCCGAGCCCCGACAGCACTTTCGGTTTCGCGGTTGGAGCAACCCCAACCCCAAATCCAACCCCAACCCCGCCTCCAACCCCCGCAGCGCCCCGTGCGCCCCCCACCAGCTGCCCCCGGGGCCCGCCGCCCCTTCCCGCCAAGCGGGGCCGGCCCGGCGCGGCGCTGAGGCGGCGTGAGGGACCCGGGCCGAGGGCGCGCCGGGGCAGCGCGGGCGGCAGCCGGGCACATGCACGGGCTGCACCGCAACACCGGGCGGGCGGTCCCGGTCCCGCTCCGCTCCGCTCCCCCCCTCATCTCACCCCGGTCCCGTCCCGGCGGTGCCGCCGTGAGGCCGCCGCGCCCCCCGCGTTTCCGGGCGCAGTCGGAAGCGGGCGCTCGCCTCGTCCCGCGGGAGGGGCCTTAAAGGGCCAGCGGGGCCGGGGAGGGGCGGGCAGGGGGAAAGGGGGACGTGAACGGCGCTGGAGCTCTCCAGGGTAGAATTAAATAAGTGCTGGAATAATAAAATCCCACCCCAAACGCACGGCCGGCTCCAGCTGCCTGCAGTGATGACCCTGGGGGCGCGGGGGTTTCTGGTGCGATGGAAGCCGCTCGTGGATACCCCTCGTGCCTCTTCGTGCGCATCCCACATCAGGCAGGAAAAGGGCTGGTCCCTGCTCAGGCCTGGCTCCTCCTGGGGCTGGGGGATGAAGCCACTGAGCTCCAGGGGCGCCTCTGACCCTCCGGGTCACAGGGGTGACACCACCCCACAGCCTGGGGGGCTCTGAGACAGCAAACAGGGATCACCCTCCTTTCAGGGATCACCCTCCTTCCATGAACTCCTTGGGGATGGGCCTGTGCAGGACTTGGACTCGATGATCCTTGTGGGTCCCTTCCGACTCAGCGTATTCTGTGATTCTTGTCTGGATTTAAAGAAACTCAACACCGGAGTTGATCAATGTTGAGCAGCATTCCTTTTTATTGACAGCGGTGGAGAAGCAATGGGGATAGTTCTCCATAAACGCCTCCAAGGAAATTACAAAAGCAAAAAAAGCATTATATTTTCTAAGGTCTTTACACATTCATGTTAAATCTCGCCTTTCAATGCCTCCTCACTATATAAATCTTTGCTTTCTAGTCCATAAAAATCCTTTGTATGATGTAGCTTTTTTGTCTTGGATGAATTACTTCCCAACCTTGAATGTCAAACGCTGATTGGTTACTTGTCCATTTGAAGAGATACATCCTATTTACTTGCAAAAGTTATGGTTTTTTTCCCAGTTGCAAAAACTATATCCATTATCTAAAAGTTAGAAAATTCTCAGCAAGTTAACCAAAAATGCAAGGTTCTTAATCCATTAGAAGTATACATAACTTTGGCTTAAAATAATTCTACATTAGTTCTTTATTAACTGTTTTCTACTTAAGTGTTAGTTTATTAAAATCTTAAAAATTAAAACTTTAAAGAAAAAGTTATCCACACTAGTAAATCCAGGCTTAATTGGGAATATACAGGATTCAGCAGCTTTTCAGTATACAATATTTGACAGCTCTCTTTCAGACTCGATGGTCTTTGTGGGTCCCTCCCAACTCAGCATATTCCGTGATGATTGTGTGATCCTTGTTTAAGACCTTACAGGTGCAGGGGGTGAAAAAAGGCAAGTCCCTGTTTGATCTGCAGCTGCTGCCACCATAACGCTCCTCAGCTTTGAAGTGTGTCTCTGCTGCAAACACAACCCTTGGAACTCATCTGTCTCTGCCTTTGATAACACCACTCAGGCCATGAACACGTCAGGAAAATGCTTGAAGAGACACATCTGCTTGAAACACCCAAGTTTTTAGGTGCTTTTTCAAGTGCTTTCTACACTAGAAGGATCTGTCATGCTCTTATTTATAATGCAGCCTGATACACAAAGCTTTGTCAATGTTATTTCCCTCAGCCTTCTGTGAAGTCTGTTTGGTTGGTTTTTTTAAACCTCTGCAGAGTTGGCTGTTAGCAATAATATTTAAATATCCACGTGAAACAACTGCCTTCCTATGCCTGTGTTCCCATAGGCCTGGGTAAGAGGATGGCAAAGGGAAAAGCTGCTTCCTCGTGCCATTATTCAGCACCTGGGAAACAATCAACAACTCCTCTCCTCCTGCAAACACTTGCAAATGGATTACACCCACTTTATCCAAGGATGCAGGTAAGGAGTTTTCTTACTCCACTCCCAGGGACAGACACTCTCTTTTCTCAGGTGTTTTCCCAAAGCAGCCAGTGCAGTGATGGCTTCAAATTTATAGTACCTGCCCTGACTTACATGTTGCAGAAAAACTGCTTTTAACAAAGATCAGGAAGTCTTCTTTTAGGAGTTTCTGTGATGATGCAACAGGCCTGGTGCCCTGCAGTGATGCTGTGAGCCGGAATGCTCCTGGCTCATGGCCAAGGGAGTGAAAGTGCCTCAGAAAAATATTTTGGAAGGTGGTTTTGAAGCCCAAACATGCAAGATAATGAAAGTAGAGAATGAGATAGCAGAGCTAAAACAAAGACAGCTGTGTTGTCTATACTACTGACTAACTGACAGCTATCTCACCCTAATGAGACTGAATGGCAGCAGGACTGCAGGGTGGGTGGGTGACTCCCCTGGAGCAGGGAAACCTCTCAAGGTTTGAGATTCCTTTTCTGAGATCCTTCGTTGCCCAGAGATGAGAGATCCCTTACTCTGAGAGATCCTTGGTGACACCCACGGGATTAGTACTAAAGAAACATTATTAATCCATGGGGTTACTCAGTATTAATTATAAATTTTACATATATAAACCACTGACCATGTGTGGGACTAAGCCTGGATCCAGCTGCACCGAGTCCTCTCTGAGACCCCCTCAAAGGGGTCCACTCTGAACCTCATGACTCAACAGGAGGGTCTTTCTTACCCTTTGTGTCTCCAGACTCTTTGTGAATAATTCTACCTTGATTCTAACTCAATTTTCCTTTGTATGTCTCTTCCATGCAGTAATTAATAAGGTGAACTTTGCCATCAAACTTACTGAATCTTGATAAACCACTGGTAAACTTGGAATTCCACTGAAGTTACCTCAGTAAAACATATTGCTGCTTCTCTGTTTTGAGTGAGGTGCATTCCACTCATCCACAACAGTTTTCCTTTAAAGCAAATAATAAAATAAATCTCATTATGGAGGTAGAAGTTTATTTCTGTGAGATCTACTCTACAAACTCTACAGTGAGACAATTGTTTGTGCTCCAGCACAAAACTGGACACAATTCAGAGATCTCCATATTCTAGGAAAAAAAACTCCTTGAAAAACACAAACTGTTTGGATGTAAAAGTCCAAGTTTTTCAGCTTTTCACCTTCAAACCCATAAAGCAAGAGAAGAACTGGTGTGTGTTTTCTTCCCCTCTGCCCCACTTCATGTCTTGGCTGGAAAACTTACCCTTGTACCTGTCCCACAAAAATCCCACTATCTTGAGAGAGACTAAAGCCAGACACAGTTAAATATGGCAAGTTCTCCTTTAAAATCCTTTGCTACAAGTCACATTCCAGACCCTCCAACAAGGCCTTTATTTCAAGCCATTGAAAGTTCTGGATTTTCAATAACCATTATTAAAGAACTTATCAAAATGACCCTCGAAAAGCAGAAAATAATGCAAGAAGACTCAGGCTCTAAAACAGTGTATGGGAAATATAAACAAGCCATACAAACACTTTACACAGTAAGAGATTTTGGGGGGTTGTTTTTTTCACAGTCAGTCAGTCAATTTATAAATAATCACTCTGGGCAGAGAGATAAAAATATCATACAAAGCCATGAGTAAAACCTCCATCTTATTGCTCATTTTTCTTATTAAAATGTAGAAATTATCCTTGACACAATAAAAGTGTAAATATATATACATGTGCATACACAGTCTGTTTTGTCTCTATATTCCAAATATTAACAAAAACATTTCAAATGCACTGTTTTGGTTTTAGCATGAAATGACATTACAATTATGAACAGAAATGGACAAATATCCTTTTTCTCTAGGAGGGTTGAGAAAAGTGTAAGTCTACATCAAAAATAAAATTAGGTGCTTTTAAGAACAAGATATACCTGTCGATATACAACACAGATGTCTTAAGGATTGGTTATTACAGAGATTTAAAACCAAATTGAAAGCCTTTTTCCAATTTCATGAATTTTAAATAAAAAAAAAAGTTCTGAAAACCAAGTTTATTCATAAAGGGAAAAGAGCAGTTCTCAACTTCACAGAAAACAAAGCAGTGGAAAAATCATATCTTGAGACATTTAAAAAGCAATGAAGGTTTCTAAAACCAGAGCTAAATGAAAGTAATAAAAAGTAGCACAAAAGCTCTGTTGAACTCAGTCTTCAATATGAAAGAAGAATATCAGACGTGCCCATCTTGACTTTTCCCATCACTCCACAGCCTGTGTACCTGCAGTTGTTGAGCTGCACCCACTCTCAACCAGATCCATTTGCAGTCAAAAATGCAAATTAGGAGTTGCTTTTAGGCCAGTCCATTAATCACTCTCTTCACTGGAGTCAAAAATGACACTGAATCGGAAAGCCTTTTTCTCCTGACTGGCTGATAAATCACCAGAACTAAGGTGCTGTTTTCTTAACTTTTCTTCTAATTCTGGGAGCTTGTATTGAAACAGAAAATCAACAATTTCTAGGGGGAAAAAAAAAAAGTAGTTTTAATTGGATCTATAAGGGAACAGGATCTCACAGACAGAAATAACATTGTGTTAAATGCACAAAATGTCTGTACTGTTCTGATCACAGTGGCTGCAGGGACACCACTACATACAAACATGCAAAGATAAATTAAAATGCACAGTCATAAAACTTTTAAAGGCAAGGTATTAAAAAGAAGAGGTTCACATGCACTGCACAAAGATGACATTGAAAGTTATTAAAAAAAAATTCAGTAAATTAAGTATAAAGCCCAAGATTTTAGCCAATTAGGGGAAAGCTACACAGGAAAAAATTCAACTAGAATAAGCATTCTTTATTAGATTCAAGCAAAAACCTTAAGGAGTATATACAAACAGCTGGGATACTGACCAGAAAAAGTCTTTTTTTGCCAAAAAGGGACAAAGGAGACTTTTAGCCTATAAAACTGTACTTGAAGATAGGCTGTAGGGACATCTCTGCAAAGAGAAGAGGTCAAAGAATCAGTGGTGCAAGGAACTATCACAAAGCTTAGTTGTTACTGAGTTATCCATTCATGAGTGATGCCAGTCAAAAAATAGCTTAGCTTTAGGTAGAAAGGATGGAATTCAAATTGTAATTAAAGCAGGTTTTCAAGACAGCAATTCCCCTTGAAGGTAAGAACCTGCACCGTGCCATCACACACAGTAAATGAAACAAAGTATGTGGGAAAAGGGGAAGTTCAGCATTTACAGGACTGGTAATTTTATAATCAACACTCTTTTATTTGGAAGACAACTGTTATATTGTATTACACAATCCTATAATCATCCCTTTTTCCCATTTGTTGATTAACACTTGGAAGCACCGATACACAACACAATATTTGGAATGCCAAGAGTTTCCTGATGTGGTTAAAAGCAAGTTTCAGATCCTGTAGGGATGGTTTCCCGCTCAGTGATATGCCAGGATATACAACTGTGTGTTGTCAAACTGAACATATGCTGTGGTTATAGAGCTCTAAGAACTTTGATTCATCTGCTTCAACTACCCTTTCTATCCATAAAAAAAGGGGGAAAAGGTTTACCCAATAGCATCACCGAGTTCTTCCCAGTTTACTTCATTGGCATCCTCCACTTTCATTTCATACAGCCTGTGAATGTAAAACAGGAACAGTTTGCAGGCAGAATTCAAGCCATAATTCAGTGCCCCCAGCTCCCCCAAGTCAGAAGGCACAGGACATTTATTCCAGAATAAGAATGGTTGCAAAACACATATCAAGCTGCAAGCAGGCTGTTCTCCCCCTGCAAGCTTTTATAAACCAGCTCAGAACCAACATCCCAGTGCCTCTGAACTGTACCTTTTAATAAGAGTGATCTTGTTCTGTAATCTCTTGATCCATTTATGTAACGTCTGCCCTTTGGACATCTTCTTTACTAAAATTGAATTCCTTTGAAAACACACAGAAACAGATTTCCATCATTTCAAGAAATTCCAAGCATCAAGATGCTACTGCTGTCACAGAGAGGCAGAAATCAGGCTTTGCTATCACAGCAAAAAGAAAACTTACCCCAGCTAGCAAAGAGTTATTTGTCCCAGGCACATTTGCAACACCTCTCCTGTAGTCTACAATCTATTACATGTCCTACCAAATGATCATGACAGCACAAAAGACAGAAGAAATACTCCCCAGAACACATCTGATTGTCTCAGGTGAGTACAAACCCTTACCATTTCTGTTTACATTGTCTCCAGTATCGACTTCCCACTTTGGTTTCAATCTCAGTCCATGGGAGTTGCTGGCACAGTTTCTCACGGTCGACCCAGAGATCCCTGTTTGACTGTTCCAGTGAGGAAGGAGAACCTCCATCTTCCATTTCCAGTTTTTTCCTCATCACTTCCTTCACTGCCTGCTTTAACTTCTGGATCTCTTCCTTTGTCCAAGGACCGTAATTAATAGCTACAATTGAAAAAACACCAGATTGAGGCATAATTTATCATATAGGATTAGGGGAAAAGGCAAAAGAGCAAGTGTTTCACTTTGCATTGTTATTATTTACAGACCAGCTTCTTAACACACCTCCTAGAAACTCCTCTCCATATCAGACTTGAGAGAGTTCAGCCTAATCACTAAAGAACAGTCTGATCCTTATTTTTTAAAACCTGCCTGCCAAACTCCTTCTGCCCTCCCTGTGAAACCATCTATTTATATGTCAGTTCTGTTTAATAAAGAGTTGCATTTGTTCCACTTCTTTTCCCTTTGCTATCAGAGACTGTTCTTATCCCTTCCATATGAAAATGCAATCAGTAGTCTGAAGAAAAGGACCACCACTGCAAAATAATTATTAATTTTTAAAAAACCCACATACTTGAGGGACTTTTCCTTCATGTGTAGAGTACATAAAACATACAGTTCTAATATAACTTCTCAAATTGCATTACACAAAATTAATGCTTTTTCTTAGAATTACTTACCTGACTTGATTTCAGAGAATTTCATGGCAACTGAGAGGTTAGAACGGGACATCAACTCAGAAATCTTCTTCCAGTCATTGCCATGCAGAGCCTGATACTTCTTTAATTGTTCTTTTTCTTCCTTAGTGTACCTGGTTGAGGAAATGGGCACAGCTGTAAATTCAAACCATTTCAATATTTTAAAAGAGCTGTAACCTCTACAGGTGGTCAATGTTATCATCACTACCACTTCAAGTCACACTTTAAAAGAGAGGAGTCAGTAAGGGCTAGTCAGAAAAATGACCTGTCCATTAAGACACAGTAACTGGCACAAATGGCAAAAATGATCTTCTTTTACATAAATTTTTAATGCAAAAATAACCAACAGATACAGATATGAGCATTCAGAAACCCTTAAATTATTCCCTTACCTTCCTTTATAATTATTTGGGTCAAACATCTTCCTTGCTCTGTAATAAATCAGCCTCCAGGGTCGGGGTATGCCCTCAGCTAGAAGGTAAAGGATCATTTTTAAGAAACATTTCTCACAGTGGTGAGGCCACTTTAGAAAAAAAATAAAGCCAAAACAAAACAAAACCCCAAACCCAACACCACACATTTTCATGATTGTGCTGCCAACAACAGATTCTACCCACTCAAGAGAATGTACTCTGGTAAATAATTGTGTAGGTGCCTGCACATGTGTGGGTGAGTATCAGACACTGAACTTCTGAACTCTCAGGCACAAACCTGCTCCTCACAAGCTACAAACTCTATGGACTGGCTGTGCATTTGATCCAGGTGTAATTAAAATTTAACTGACATAGTGAATACTCCCATGCTTTTTAAATAAAAATTAGTTTAAAAAATATATCATGGTATCACCAGGCTGTGGAATGGAACATTCAGCTGTTTGAGAAGGAACTAAAATACTCACAAATTTTCTCACAGAACTGATGCTTTGCCTTGAGGCGATTGATTGTTTCTTTATCTTCTGGATACCTGGAAGTGAACAGGAGTTTCTCAGCACTGTCTATCCCACTGATGGATAAGAACTCTTCAACATTTTTCCGGATTTGATCGTTTTCCTTCTGGGTAAATCTGCCAAACTTGACAGCCATGCCTAAAATACACAAGGTAAAAAAAAAAACAAGTCAAACCTCAAGTATCATCTTTTATATGTTTCAGGTTTTAGCTCAGGTTTAACAAGAGATCAACAAATCCAAAGGGGAAAAAAGAAAACTGAAAGAGACAAACCAGTAATTTACACACACAGTTTGGACTGCAATTTAACACTTAGAAAGTAGATGCTACAAAACAGAGAAACAGAAAATATGTCAGTTGGAATGAAGTGAATCACTCTGTGGATGCAACAGGCACGATACAAATAACTATTTTCCCTCTGTCAAAACAAGAGCACAGGTCCTTCCTTGCTGCAACAGTATTTTAGAGAGCTCACCTTGTTTTTTAAACTCTTTAAACCTTGCCAGGTCTCTTCCAGCCATCTTCCTGATGGAAGTGTCTGAGATATTCTTCACATGAGGAATAAACTCTTTCAGTTCTTCTCTGGCAGTATCCAAATCCATGAATGAAGACGTGAGAGAGTCCAGGTATTCATCATCATCCAGACTCACCTCATCAGAGGCTGCCATCTCAGCAAAGGAACTGTTCTGGTTCTTCTTGTTATTTGATGCTGAGGGTTCGGGGGTCCTGAGGTTTAAAAACAAAACCAGACATAAATACACCACTAGAACTCCAAACCAGAGTTTTTTCTTAGTATCTCTACCACTAAAAGAATGAATGTGCCCATTCATTAAAGGAAAAGGAACACTTCACACATCCACCCCCTTATATTTCCAACCTCTTAACACAGATATAAATTATTATCAAATTTCTATACTAACAATAGTTAAAGAGCTTTCTGAGGTTTAGAAAATCCACAAAGCTCTCACCCTTGGACACACTGAAGAAATAGTGTCTCTTGGTACCACTGGCACACAGATTTTTTTTCCATTTGTCCTAGTGCACTTATTGTGGGTTCTAGACACTGTAAAATCATCAAGAGCTACTTACAAGAACATTTGTCTGCACAAAACATTAAATTCTTTAGGTGACCTTAGTAGTTGCTTGGTTAAAATGCACATGTTCACTATAAATACCAAATTTAACACACAAACTCCCTTCTTTTCTCCCCCTCCTTTTTTTTTTACTAAATATGAATTGCTTGAACTTAAATTATTTCTATATCTACAGGTTTTAGAAAGGAGGAAAGAGCCCACACTGAAGGCAACAGTAGTGTATTCTTACAAATTGTTATTGTATTTCCATAAGATAATGAAGCTTTTAAAGTAGGTCTCTAACATCTCAATATGCTGTGTAAGTTAAAAGTTTTTCTTTAAAATACATACAAAACAGAACGAAAAAAAATCTGTGGACCCAAATAACATTAAAAAAAAACACATTTGGGGGGTGAGAGAAGGGGAAAAAAAAACAAAAAAGAACTCCAAAACTTACATCTCATCTGACTCTGAAGAACTTTCTTCCGTGACAAAAGCACTGCTTTTAATTGCTTTTTTAGCACGTCCTGGAGTTTTCTGAGCTCCATCAGGTGCTTTACTGGGTGTGGAAAAATCAGCAGGTACCTCCACTGAGGGCTCGCTCGTGGCAGAAGCAGCATCAGAGTCTCCATCCTCGTGCCTCTGCCCCTTCTGGGCAAGTGAAGGCCGCCCTTTGTCCCCCACTGGCCTGTTTTGCCCTGGAGATGACAACGTCTGGTCAGCAGCTCCATCTGCATCCTCCTGCCCACCGTGGACACTGCTGCCTCTCCTTTTTTTCTTCTTCTTCCTGGGTTTCTCTCTGCTGTTTTCGCTGGCTCTTTGGGAGGGAGGCCCCTCACGCTCCTCACCCCCTTCAGGCAGCTTTGCTTTTTTCTTCTTCTTCTTGGGGGGTTTTTTAATGTACACATAATCCAGAGTGCTGCCCTGGCAGCCCCCAGGGCTGTGCTGGTTCACCAACACACAGGTGACATCGCTCTGCTCGTCCGTGCTCTCACTGCATTCCTGATTCCTTCTCTTCTTCTGGGAAGCCTCCACTCCAGTTCCATTGGTAATTTCCTGGTCTATTCTCACACAATAATCAGCTATGGAAGCCTGCTGCTTCTCACCCTTGTTTTGGGCTTTTTTCTTCTTCTTCTGGCTGCCCTCCCCACCCTGTGCTGCTGTGTTTTCAAACAGCAGAGGAGAAGCTCGGCCAAGCTCCGGGTCTTCCCCACTCCCATCATTCCCATGTTGGTCATTGCACTCCTTTTGTTTTCTCTTCTTCTTCTTCCTCTTCTTGAGGAAATCCTGGCCTTGGAAATCATCTGCACATGCCATTCCTTTCATTTTTTCTTAGACAAAAGACAAGAGCTTTATTGGAGTGTTGTAATTTATTTACCATGACACATGTTAAACAGTACAAACCCCTCCCCCCCCAAAAAAAACAACAAAAAGCACAAAACTCATCCAAAACTTTAAAAATTAAATGCTCCATTTTATCTTAGGAACATAAAATAAAACCACTCACTTTTCAAACCAGCTGGTTTTGCAGAGTGCCTATGAAAAACTGACACCTTCTTTGTGGAACAGATGTGCATCACAGCTGGACTCAGCCTGAAAGTGCCTTCCTGGAACAGCAAAATACACACTTTAATAACTATTAGTTTGATTTTGAGTAACTAAGCACCGTCAGACTGTTTTGTTCAACTCTGCTTTCAGCACTGAAGCAGCAACAAGTTAAAATTAACAAAGAAGTATCAGACTAATCAGCACTAAACCCAATTCTCTAATTAGAAGCTTCTGACGGGTTCTGCCCGCGCTCAAACCGGCCTATGCCGAGCTCAGCCCTGCCGGCTCTGTCCCAGCACATGGCAATTCCTGAAGAATACAGTTACACACAGCAGGCACGAAGGATTTTCAGCACGTTTTCCACATCCAGCACATAGAAAAAGTACTTACCGAGCAACACTCGCGTCACGTTCGCAACACGAGCCCTTGAATTTCGCAGCCCCAGGGCAGTCTGCAGCGCTGGCCGGCGCCGGGCATCACCGGCTGGCGAAGGCCCTGTGGGCAGACACCGAACCGCTCACACACAGCTCGTCCCAGCGGCCGCTTACCTATAAACCCGCCCGTAGGCCCGGCCGAGGGCAGGGCCCCGCCGCTCCTCTCCACCGCCCTGGGACTACCGTGGACATGCACTCAAGGCGCTCTCGGCGGCGCCAGGACCCCGCAGCCCTTCAGGAACCCCCAAAACCCCTCATGGACCCCCAGACCCCCCGTCCCGTCCCCGCCACCTACACGTGGGGTCCGCCCGCGCCGCCGTCCGCCCCCGCCGCCGTCCCCCCCGCGCCCCGCGACCGCCGGATCTTCCGTTCCCCTCGGCGGAAGGGGCCCCGGCCGGACCCGTCAGAGCGGCGCACCGCCCGTTGCCCGGGAGACGGACGACGCCGCGCGCGCCCCGCGATCGGTGGGACCGGGACCGGAACCGGGAGAGACCCTCCGGGACCTGGAGTGGGACTGGGAGAGACCCCCCGGGACCGGGACCGACCCCCCGGGACCGGGAGGGCAGAGAGAGAGACACATCGGGACCGAGACTGGGACTGCAGAGACACTCCCCGGGACCGGGGCCGCCAAGAAACCCCCGGGACCGGGACGGGGACCAGGACTGGCAAGAGAGCCTCGGGACCGGCACCGGGACCACCGAGACTCCCGGACCGGCACTGCCAGGAGACCCCCGTGAACAGGGACCCCCGAGAGCTCCCCGGCCATGGCGGGGGGCAAGGCGGGGCCCCGGCGGCGGCCCATGACCTTGGCCGAGGCGGGCCCGGGCACCGAGAACGAGCGGCTCGGGGTGATCCGGCTCAGCATGTTCGAAAACCCGCTCATCATCAAGGTGAGCCCCGAGACCCCATTGCGAACGGGACCCCCGGGAGGGCGGGAGGGGGGGGTCACGGTCCCCGCGGCAGCTCCTCAGCGGAAAAGGTTCCCGTTAAAGTTGAAAACGGGAGGGGAAATTGGGTTTCCTCGCTGCGTCTTCGTGTGAAGTCCTGGTGGTCCCAGAAGGTGACGGGAACAGAGTTCTCCATTTGAGGGTCGGGGGTTTTCCCAGTCTGTGGTCCCACAGTTTGGGGAGCTCGGGGACAGGGACGGGGATGTCACTGAGGTGGCTCTTCATCCCCCACAGAAGATGAGGCAGAGGAGGGTGGCACACAAAGTGCACCTAAATAGCACCAGCACTGGAAGGGGCTGCCCAGGGAGGTGATGGGGTCTCCATCCCTGGAGGTGTCCAAGGAATGGCTGGACATGGCACTCGGTGCTCCGGTCTGGTTGACAATGTGGTGATCGGTCAAAGGTTGGACTCGATGATCTTGGAGGGCTTTTCCAACCTTAAGGATTCTGTAATTAGGATTTTCAGACCTGCTGTGGAGGCTCTGGTCCCTTCACAAACTCCTGGCACTTCTCAACTTGTATCCCCGCCCTGCCCACCGGCCGAGCTCGGGGGGGCCATTATGAAGTTTTAGGCATCTCCCTCGGTTGGTTGCTCCTCCTCGACCTCCACAACCCACTGCAGGTCCCGCTTTAACCCCGCCTGCCCCGGACCGAGCAGCAGCTGAAAGTGCAGCTCCCGTCCCCTGGATGGCACTCGCGGAACAGCTTCGTGCCCGAACCAGCGCTCCCAGCCCGGTCCCCAGCAGGGAACGAGCCCCGAGCCCTCCGGGCCGGGGGACGCGGCTGGTACAGCTGGACCGGCTGCTCTTTGGTCCTTTCCCTGCCGAGGTTCTGCTCCAAATCCCTGTTTTCCCAACGCAGCCAGCGGTGACACTTTAACCGCGGAGTTCGGCTCTTGAGCTCCCTCGGTAATCGCACCCCGGCTTGGAAGTCGGCCATAAAAAGTTTGGAATATCGCTGAAAATTTGAGTCTTTGCAATGTTGAATAACTTTTCTTGCTTTCTCATGAAACTCTAAAAATATGTTTGGAAATTATATCAGGCAAAGAAAAAAAAAAGCAGGCTTTGCATCAGAACTCAAAAGCAGCTTCACTTGTTCAAATCCACAACTTCTTTCTTTCTTTTCCTCTGGATCCTGTAAATCTGATGGGAAGTGTCTTTGCTTAAATGTGGAATAAAGGGTGATTTCTCACCTAGTTGTCTCCCAGAAAGAGCTGGTGTGATACAGAATGTGAACCTCCTCGGGATGGAGGCAGCCCCACACCTTCCTCATCCCTCCAAACTGATCTGCCTTTCTCAGCAAGGGGTGTTGGTAAATACCCTTGTAGGTAATGCCTGAATATGCATCAGAAAAACATGTAATTATGTGGCATTTCAGGTATGAAAAGGCATAATTGAAGGGCTTAGGTCGATTCTACTTATTTACATTCCTTAAATTGCAATATGTATAAACCACCCATCAGCACTGTGAATCCCAGCTCCACAAATGGAACACTGGGAGAATTATAACACTGGAGGGAGACTATTTACAAGGGCATGTAGTGATAGGACAAGGGGGAATGGCTTCAAACTCACAGAGGGCAGGGTTAGATCAGATACCAGGAGGAAACTCTTCCCTGTGAGAGTGGGGAGGCCCTGGCACAGGTTGCCCAGAGAAGCTGTGGCTGCCCCGTCCCTGGAAGTCCAAGGCCAGGTTGGACAGGGCTTGGAGCAACCTGTTCTAGTGGAAGGTGTCCCTGCCCATGGCAGGGGGTGGAACTGGATGAACTTTGAGGTCCCTTCCAATCTGGATTTCTGCTCTGTGGCCAGGTAAAACTAAAATTAGAGCAAGTTTTTTGGGGAAAAAAAGTAGTGTTGAATTTTAGCATTCTGGACAATTCCTGTTCTCTCAGGACTTCCTTGCCAGGAGGGTGTCTGCTGGTAGGGATGTAAGGAGATTTGCATCCACCTGATGGAATCCTTGAGCGTGGAGCAACCAGGCTGTTACCAGGGATGGTTTTACTCTTGGAACCAGCAGTAATTTCACCTCGGGGTAGGTTCTGTTGTAAAGTTTGTGGCAGCAAACTGCTGCCCCCCTGCCAGCTGCCTTCCCACACTGTGCTGTGTCCCAGCAAATGCTGGATTTACCAGGGTGTCCTTCACTACTGGGTGGTGACAGGGAAGGGATGGCATTTGACTGGGTGAACGCTGGCACTTGGCCAGTCCCCCTCACTGGTGCACACACTGGCACTGGCACACTTACAGCATCAGCCCTCTGCCACATCTCCTCCTGCTTCCAGCTGCAGTTTGGAGCTTCTTTTCCCTCAGGAGAGCCCTGGGGACCAGGCATTTTGGAGAGGTTGGCCAGCAGGTCCCAGCCCTCATGCTGTGCAGGGCCACCTGAAAACCAAGGACACAGAGATGGTTTAGGAGAAAGGGACAAAAGGTTTTGAGACAACTGCTGCTTGGACAAGTGCTGCTGGCAGCTGAGGGAGGGCATGAGGAACACACAGCTCCAACAGCTGCCATTCAGGTCCTCTGGGCAGCAAATACACAGGAACCTGAGGCCCAGGAGTGATGGATGGGACCTTGGTGAAAGTGTGACATACCCCCACTTTGCAGCAGCCAACAACAGGATCTGCTGCTTTCTCTCCCAGTTCTTTTATTTATCTTCTAAATGTGGCATCATGTATCCAAACAAGACCACTGCCCAGACTGTTTCTGGCTCTGCCCAGCCCCATCCCACCAGGATGTGTCCACACACACTGGCTATCACAGATTAAAACCATCATCTTCTCACATCAAGATTTCTAGGGATAAATGCTCTAATTTTTCTCTGCTAGAATGTATGATGTGTTTTAATTAATCGAGGAGTTAAATTAGTTATCAATATATATATTTGCTTGCAGCATAAAACTGAGGAAAGTATTTCATCTACTGATGCCAGTGAAAAACTGAGCGAAGCATTTTTGGTTTGTTTTCACCAGTAAAAGCCTTAGCCAAGCACTTTTCCAGTACAAACTTACTGAAAACTCCTGTGTTACAAAAATAAACCAGCTCTGGGAAGGAAATAAAGAGTTTACCACACTTAACCCCCGGCACGCTCAACAGGAACTACAGAAAAAGTTGTCCATAGAAGTTTGGTGACATTTATATGGAGATCTTCTGGCTAACATGGCATAAATAAGTTCCAAAGTCATTGTGTCACCAGTGTGAAATCAGACATATCCCTGGGGTGTGAAGGTAAATGGAGAATTCAGCCCCAAAGCATCCTCCTACCTGTTTAAATGGAGCCCCAGCACATGCAGAAAGCAGGGAACTGCTCTCCAGGAAATGCCCTCAGAGCGAGAGGCACCTGACTCACCTTCAGAGCCCCAACAGCAGCTCTCAACATGAAAAAGTTGCTTCAGAACTGGCAGTTCTGAGGAGGAAGAGGAGGATGGTGAGAGCACGGGAAAGGCTGGCACCAGGTCTCAGTCCAGGCTGCAGGAGAGACAGAGATTTAACAAACAGAACTGCTGGAATGTGCAATGCTTGTTTTAAAAGCTGGTTATTTACATGAAAACTGATGCCAGGCTGTCTGTATTGGTTTGAATGCCAATTGGTTTAGGATTCATTTTCCTAAGCTTTCCTCTCCAGCCCTGAGGGCTGGAATTTTTTCTTTCTTCCAAATAGGATTGAACAAAAGCCACAGGACTCCAGCAGTAAAATTTCAGTAGCTACAATCTCCAGAAGAAGAATAAATATATGATCAAAAAAAGCTCACAAAACCACAGGAACTGGCACACAAGGGTCCAGTAATCCCAGCAGAGGAAGGATTCACTAAACCAGGGAGAGTAAACTGCCCTTTTTGTGGAGGAAGAGGAGGCACAGGAGAGCTCTCCCTGGGCTCCCCCAGGAGCTGCTCCATGCTCAGGGAGGGTGGGGGTAACAACTGGACACTAACCAGGTGGCCACAGGACTCCACTCCCTAAGTGGGTACCAGATAAAGGCAGAAATCACTCACCAGGCTTTTGTTTTTCCTCTCACTCCTCTTGAACGTTATCACAAAGTATTTCTGCCACAGAACAAGGCACTGCTGAAAGTTCTTGCAAAATCATTTCGGTTTCTGGAATGAACCACAGGATGGACACTACAAAAGCAAGCAGGGACATTTGATCAAACTAAAATTGTGGCACATCGTGAAAAAAGGGGGAAAAAAGCTGTAATTAAGCAAGAGACAAATGTGGACAAATGCACAGTGTGAAAAAAAAATGTTAGAACTTGGAGCTGTAAACTGCATCATCACAACCATCTCTTGCAACAGTAATTACTGAAAGGGCAGGTTTTCCATCACTCTGGAGCTGAAGCTTTTATTCATAAACCTGCACTGTGGCTGCAGTGGGGCTTTCACATCTGAATGTTGTGTTCTATCTTTAAACCTTTATCCCTCACCTTCCTGTGAGGTGTTTTTTTTTCAAACATTCTCTCCAAATCCACTCATCTTCTTTAGCTTTTCTTGCACCAGCCTGCCGAGGAGCCAAGGTGAACCCAGAACCACGCTCCCATCTTTCCAAGTCCTTTCCCAGAACCAGGAGGCACCACTCACCTGTGTAATCCTCACCCACCTCTATGCAAGGATTGCTGACCTGTGCAGGAAGGGAAGGTGCTAAAATAGAGGCTTCCTTAAAAATACCCCCATGGCTGGATGCTCAGAGAGGGCTGGATGAGCCATCAGAAATGTGCAGGGGTAGTGTCTGTGTGAGGGCTGGCACTGACAGGAGCAAAATCATCCCCTTTCCACAGGGCACCCAGGCTCTGAGTGAGCTGAGACAGCCCAGGCAGGGATGTCAGATCCCCTTATCCCTGCTCTCCTCCAGTGATCTGGGCCTTCAGCCACAGCCAAGATCTCAGAGCTGCTTCCATGTGGCCCAGCTCTGCTGCTGGCATCACAGCTCTGTGAGGCAGCTTCCAGAATATTTATATAAAACTTCCCTCAGGTGTTAACTTTGATTATTTAAATAACTCTGTTTCCTCTCCCAACCTAAACCTGCTCTCAGCTGTTTGGAATCAATACAACTGTTGAAAATTTGGTCAGAGACCAGGTTTTAGTTTGTTTGCTCAGGTAAAGAACCCCCACAACACAGAGCAGAGTGGCCACAAGTGCCTTGAGCTGTATTTGCAATAAGGTTGTCTTATTTGGTGTTAATTATACTATTTACCTCAAATCACTGCATGTGCTGAGCATCCTGCCTTCTGTGCTTCCTGCTTGGGGACACTGAGGTTTAATTAGTGTTTAGGCAGCATTTTGTGTGCTTATTACTATTATTATTATATCACTCGTACCATTATATTTTTGCAATCTAAGACCAGTGTTGTGCTTTTAAAAATGTATTCTGAAATGTCTACATTGTACAGCTCAATAATTCATTAGAGAAATAAGCTAATGAAGGGCTGGTTAGTCAAATAATCATTAGGTTTGGTTCTGAGCTTTCTTTCCAATGCTCCGACTTCTAAGGGTTTTCTTCTCAGCATGAACTCATTTAAGATTTTTAAATGAATTATTTGGTACACTAAAAATTAAACTCCTTATGAGCTTTAGTGCCCTCCCATATTTTGCACAGACACCACTGAAATAAATAAGGTATTTCCAAGAGGCAAATAAACATTCTGCATGAGCGAAAGGAGTGGTTTTTTTACTCCTGGTTATTTGAGCACAGGACTTGGGCTGCCAGCTGTGATCCAGCAGGCAGAGGGACAGCACCAGCAGCACCAGGCATTCAGAGCTGCTCACCCCCAAGATCCACATGCAGGATGCAAAATCAAGCAAAAGGGCATTTTGATCCTTTATGTGAACAAAACAATGCAAATTGGTGAGACTAATAAGCCCAGAAACGTTACAAGGTGAATGCCTTTTATGTTCGTGAAAATCTTCTATGTTTATTTGTCTAATACAATGGAAATAAAGCTTCAAAGGCTCTTTGATTTAAAAGTGCATTATTGAAGTCAGCCAGCACGATAATAATGGTTAGACCAAATTGTTGCATTATGACCCTGATGGCAGCATTGTCATAGCAGAGAACATCTGTACAGCCTCTTGCCTCATTTGGTGGTGATGTAAAAGCAAAAATTAAGCCAAAGGATGAGAGAATGAGGGCAGAATAGGGAAAAAACTAAAATGAAAAAAGGTCACAAATGGGTCCGTACATTCACAGTGCACCCAGAGCTGCAGCAGGATATAAATTTTTATGATGAACCTAAAACTCAGGCTTTATTATCTGAAAGATTTAAGAAACTTTGGGGGAAAGCCCCCACCAGTTTATAGTGCTGGCCTTGAGCCACAGTAAGGCAAGAGATTATTTTCAGACCAAGTCAGGGATATTCCAAATCCCGCTAATATGACCTTAACCCACCAACCCTTCTCCAGGGACACCAACCCCAGCAGACTGAGAGCAGCACCAGAGACCCAGCTAAAACTTGTAAGAGCACAGGAATAGCTCCCCCCTCTTTCCTCTCCATCCTCAGCTTCCCACTCCACCACCAATAAATATCTCTCCTTCTCTGGAAGAGGCACCAGAAAGTGCCCTGAGCACAGAGGAAAGGCTGGTGGGGGCTCAGTGAGGACAGTCCTGGACAGGAGGGTGTTAGACAGACAACTGTGGGGCAGCTGCCCAAGGAAGAGGTGAAAAGCTCTTTATTTTTACCTTTCCCACAATCATTCCCCTGTTTTTTGAGGGCTGCCTGGCAGAACACAGAGCAAAAGGAGCACATCCTCGGCAATCACAGGGACCAACATTTTCAGCTCCTCATTTTTGCAAGTTTTTAGCCTCACTTTCCCCAAGGGCAGATTGCTTTCCATGCAAATTCTTAGAGATGCTCTTATGCCTGATTATTGAATTTGAGAAGCCTTTGTCATCTTGGCTGCTCACATTGTACAGATTAGATAGAACCTGCATTTCTGAGAATATTTCCCTTTTTAACCATTTGTATTTTATAAAATAAATTACATTGACTTTTCTACTCACATTTATTTGAAGTAGCATAGATAAATGGAAGTGGGACTCTATTACTAGATTTCCAACAACAGCCTTTAAGAAAACTTCAATATCAAGGGAAATACCTCTAGTTTGATTTGTTTAAGCAAACCAACACAGGATTTGTGCCTAAAAATCTTACAAGTGAAACCTGATTAAAAATAATAGTGTAACTCCCAGGCTGGGGGAATAAAAATCAGTAAAGCAAACACAGTGAACCTTGTAAAGAGCAAAGTAGCCTGAAAAATATCACTGGTTTTTATGAGGAGCTTCGGGCTGCTCGCCCAGGTAGAAGAGCCCCTTTGTTTGCAGCTTTTCAACTTCCCAACATTTGCTGTCTCCATCACCCTTCCAGCTCCCAGGAGATACCAACGGGATGGTCAGGAGGCGACTGTAACTCCACTAATGACCACGTATTATGGGGTGTTAAAGCCCTGCTCTAACCCAAACCCAAGTTTCCCCACACAGGCTCCATCCCTCATCCTTGCCAGGCTCCCGCTGCCCGGGAGGGGCTGCAATCCCACCTCTGCCAGAGTCAGGGAGCTAAAATCGTTCCCAGCTTAGCCCCAGCGCTGAAAAGCACAGTCCCAGATCACCCCCGTGGTTAGTTAGCATTTAGATAGGCTGGGCCGGGGCTCTCCACAATAGGCATCAAAGCTGAACTCTTGGTGCAGCGAGAGGGATTAATTTCTTTAACCAACATGCCTGATCTGGCCTATCTCATTACCCTGCCTTGTCAGTGTCGATGTTAGATTTGATTGAAGATTATACCATTTAGGCCTTTCCCCTGTTTTCCACAGAAATCAGGCCTATTGAATTGCACATTCTTCCATGGGCCCCTGTCAATACTCAGTGGCCTGAGCCTCTAATTCTGCTTCATTTAAACTTCATCAACTTTTCCAATCAAGTGGAAGGATCTGAAATAGGCTCCGTAAGCAGAAAGGCCCTTTTTTCCTTTTGTCAGATAATTTATTCTGTTTTCTCTTTCTCTCCCCCTCGCTTCCCCACCTCTTTCTCTTTTTCTTCTTTTCGCTCCCTTTCCCTGATGCTGAAAATGAGATTACAGTATTTAAATGACTATGATAATCAATCGGGGGACCTTGAGCCGAGATTGAGGTTAATTTTTCTTAGCAGAACAAAGAAGCGTGATGCCATCGGGGATTTGAAGGTGCAATCTGTGTTTCATGCTTGTATTCCTGCCTCCCACCCCCCCCAAACAGAAACTGTAGTTTTAGGAGTCTTTTCTTGTTTCTAACTATGCAGTTGTTGTGATTTTTTTTTTTTTTAAGAGGCAACCCCTAGGAGAGAAGAAATGTAATTTTGGGCTGATAAACAGCTAACAGCCTTCAATCAACAATTTTAATATGAAAAAAAAATCACTTACATGGTGAGACTGTACATCTAATGAAAATGCTATCATTACCTTATTTATTTTTAAATATATTTGGAATAATTTTCAGCAGTGCTAGGAGTAGTCCTACCAGCCTGCACAGCAGAGTTGGGAACTTTTAACTGAATCCCCCTTTTATCCAGCCACTCTTCCTACTTAGCAGCTTTCTTGGTTGCCTGGAAAAAAAGTTGAAACTTTTGTCATGATTTTGCTAATCAGAAATGGAATCACTTATGTTCTTCTTAGAACCTGCCTTGAAACGGCTTGTTAAGTCTTTAGATGATGTATTTTTGGTTGTAACACGCCAGCTCACCTGGATCATTCCCATTCCCTGCTCTGGAAGAGAGAAAGAGAAAAATATGCATTTCTTTGCTTCCATCCTAGCTGTCTTGTCAGTGCTGTTTTACATGCTGCCACCCAATGTTATCTTTTATTTGTGTCAGGAGAGAGGATTTGACAAGTTCAGTATACAATGTTCATTTGGCAAGGCAAATTTTTCATACCAATTTTGAGCAGAAAATGAAACCATCTTTCAACACAACGAGCGACATCATTTTTGGACAGACTTATTATGAGAAGAAGAATTGCAAAACTTTATTTCCCTGCACGATCCAAAAGAAAAACAAACCTGGAAATGAGACATTTAAACAAAAAAATAAATACATGTATGAATGTTTGAGGCCATCAGTTTGTTTCAGAAATAAAAAAAATAACCACCGGCTGCTGTCAGGTAGCTGTGGCCTCCTTTTTGTTAATCAGATGCTGCTGAATTTGGTTGCATCATAATGTAGCTTTTGTTTCAAACCTTTTAAGCTGTCAGATGATTGGGGAAGGCAGATCAGACCGACTTGAGAAGTTTTCAGCATTTGCCAAGCAAAACAGTCATTAGTCAACAGCGTAGGCTGAGCTTTGGGAAGGGGCTCAGGGCCTGAGCCAGGGAGGGACCAGGGGCATTTCAAAGGGCTCTGGATGCTTTGCCTCCCCCCCCCCAGAATCCCAAATGTAACTTCTGGCAGTACTAAATACTCTGAACAAGCCAATTAATGGAAAAATCTCATTGTAAATTCTGCTGTCCCATGTGTCTCACAGCAGGTTCCTCAGGGATGAGGTTTTGTTTCTGACAGTCCCCCACCACAATGGGCTTCAGCTCCACGACAAGGACTTGCTGGCGCAACTGCACAGGCAGGACCCAAGACAGTTAAATAAATATTTCCTAAGGAAGACCATGCATTAAAAAAGGCTGTCAAACCTTCAGTGGGTGACAAATTCATTTTAGCCCCCAGGATCCCTGCAAGGTTGGGGGGTGCAGCCTGGGAGCCCATAAAGGGCATGTTCTGCAAGTCCACAGGAAACCTCAGCCTGTGGTGGGAATTGGGAGGATCTCTGACGCCCCAGCTACACCCCACTGTGAGTTTTACCCCCAGGATGCCTGAACAGCCTCACAGACTTCTCTCAGGCAGTGGTTTGCTCTAACAGTGTCCTCTCTTTAAGCAAATGTTGACTCACCACGGGGAAATTAAAACTCCATTAGGCTTTGCCACATTGTAGAGCAGACCCCATTATAGCAGGCGAGTTGCAATTAATTGGTTTCCTCAGATATTACTCAATTCTGGGAAGGCACAGTTAGATGGGAAGGACAGGGCTGATCTAAACAATCATTTCCTAAAATAACATAATCTAAATAAACTAATGAAGTGATTACATAGTTATTAATCTAAATATAAAGAAGAGTCAAAAGAAAATATTGGGTATATAACAATTTAGAAAGAACAGTAGAGTTAATACCATTCTGGTTAGACTCATCATGAGGCAATCAGCATTTGTGCTTAGGGATGGATGCTGGTTTAGCAGATTAATTATATTTCATGCAAAAAGCTGGCATTTCAAAGAGTCCCATCTTCTGCTTATTTTGGCCTGTTGTGCATTCTACTCAACTTTTCAACACATAGATGGAAAGGTCCATTGCCTACGTGGCACTGCAGGTTTGGGGGTTGTTTTTTAACTAAAGTTCATTTTGGATTAAGAACTGTAAAGCAAAATAACCATAAAAACATGCTCCCTTGTGTGCAGACAGAATAATTACTAATTTGAAAATACTCTGGCCCAGGGAGGGCCCTGCACAGGCAGTCCCTGTGCAGACAGGCAGTGGGGAGCTGCAGGCTGGGGGTGCCTGGGCAGCAGTGCCTTGGGTGCTGGGGGGGTCCCCAGGGCCATGTGGGGTCCCCCAGCCTGCTGCCAGTGCAGGGAGCAGATCCAGGCATCTCCCTGGGAGCTCTGCTGTGCAAAGCTCACTCCCTTGCATTATCAGGGTAGAGAAAGCATTTGGCTTCAGGAGAATAAATAACTAGGCCTTATAAGTCATTAAAAATGTATTACAAGAAAAATACAGTGCAGCTATAAATAGAAAACAAAGCAACTCCTATATAAACTTTTACAATGACTGTTACTCAGACTATTTTTCACTGTCTGGTTTTAAGTGAGTTGAGCATCTGTGATCTCTGGAGACTGAGATCCCTTGAAGCTGCAGTTCTCCTGCTCAGGCCTGGCAGTGCTCTGGCCTCTGTGAGGCTCCCCCAGTTTGGAAGGTGGCATTGGGTGACAGTGGCTCAGGTCTGTGACCCCCAGTTTGGAGGGTGGCATTGGGTGACAGTGGCTCAGGTCTGTGACCTGCTCAGCCTCTCGGAGCTGAGATGGAGACAGAGGTTCTTGTCAGTCCCAAACTGGAACTTTGGTGTTCCCCTCCTCCTTTTTTTTTTTTTTTAACTGGAAATATTTTACTTGTTTCTAATTCCCTTACATTTGTGACAGTCTGACACATGGCAATTACTTCCATAAAAGACATCACCTCTCCCTGCAAACCTCCACAGACACAGACCTTGACTTAATATAAAATAAACTCTATATAGAAAGACATTAATGATTCAGTGATATTTCATTACTGCCTTCCTTTTTGTTATTACTTTAAATAGTTCACATAGGTAACATCAAGCATTCAGAATAATTTTTAAGCCTTTCTTAAGGAATGTACACCTTTTTTTGCAGAAACCAATATTAGTTCCACATTCTGCTCAGTGCTCCAGCTGAAGTCAGGGCGAGCTTTCTTTCAGGGGGAGATGAACTTTGTATTTTCAGACTTCAATGTTAAGAGTTTTTGTCCTCTGGTCTGGTTTTCTTTTTGTCAAGCAAAAAAGTGGAAGAATTAGGTGGTTAATACACCTTAATGCAACATGGCAACTCAGCAGCAACTTTCAGCTGTGGCATGTTATGACTTTGAAGAATCAAATCCTGACTGTGATCCCAACATAGAAACTCCACCTTTTAGTATTCACAGCACTTAAACTCCCACGTGTAGCTAATAGTTTGCTCCAAGGGAAAGACTGAGCTGCCTTGGCTGGACAGTGATGAACAATTAGAGGTTGCAGCACCCAGGTGTACTGAGGAATCCATAGTTAAATATTCAGGTCAGGGAAAGTAGGCCACGGATCTAAATGGGGACTCCTAATAGTTCTAATAATCCTAATAGAGTCCTAATGATCCTAATAGAGTTGTGGCTTCTTGGTAAGGAGGACATTTTGTGCAGCGTACATCTTAAAAAATGTGATGCTTTCATCACTGTTCTGCTGGACACAAAAGAGGGAGATCCTGCAGTGTGGTCCAGAATGAAAATGTTCTGTTCATGTGCAGGACTGTGAAATATCCAGGGGCTGGGAGGCAAGTTCAGATCTTCCCAAGTATTGGGGTATTTAGGATCTGTTTGGTTCCATTAATGCATCTCTGATTCAGGATCCTGCAAGGGGGTGAGAGATCTTGGTTTGCATCTAACCCCTGACTGCAGTGGAGTGACTCAAACTAGTTTGAAAATAAGCCTGGGCAGTGCAGTGGGGTCATTCATGGGTGGGAGGGAGGCAAATACCTCTTCTACATGGACCTGTGCTCTGGGCTGCACTCCCAGCCATGGAAACTGCTAGCTGGAAACACTGGCTGAGGGTTTCTTACCAAAACAGACCCTTTGGGCTAATTCCTGCAAAAAATGTGAAATTCAGCAAAAGAGAATTGGGAAAAGCAATTTCCTCTCCATGAAATGTGGACATTCACTTTGTTTTCTTCCTAAACTCTCAAGAACCTCTTTCTACAATGCTCCATCAGCCTCCCCCAGTTGGGGTCTTGTTGCCCACCTCCCTCCTACAAGGTTGTTAGCGGGCTGCAGTCCCTTTAATTTGGGAATTTTACAAGTAATTCTAAATTGGGATGCTGGAAAACCTGTGACCTTATCTACCGTGTCTATCCCATCAGATGTGGTTCTGTGCTTTCACTGCCATGAAAACAAAGGGGAAGAAAGTTGAACACATGGTATCCTCAGCTAGAAAGGGCTTTGCTGTAAGAGGATATTGAGTTGTTTTGTAAAGCCCAATATTACGCTTGAATTATGCCTGAATAAGGAGAAAGGACATTGTTAAAGAGCCCTAAACATTGACCACAGTGGATCTTCTTTCTTCCAAGCCCTTCAGTGGTGTTGTTTTTGGCTGTTAATGATTTGGTATTGTATTTATAAGCTGTCAGGGTAATCCAGAGAGCAGCAGGAGGGGCAGTTGCCTTAAATAAAGCTTTACAATGCTGCTAATTAAAATGATCCTTCCTCTCCCTGTGACGACTAATGAGACAGAAAGAAGAACCGGGGAGGGTTAATGAAAATGTTGCCATGAGATTCCCTATTTTTAATTGGTCTTTTTAATGTTTTAATCTTCTTTACAGTGTGAGGGTGGAGGTGGAGAAATTTTCTCTCAACCTTTCTTGAACCGTGTCCAATAGGTTGTAACACGTGGCATTTGAAACGTCCAGTTCCAGCTTTTTATTAAGAGTCTGTAACCAAAGGTCTTCCTTGAGATGGAAGAAGCAATTTTGGACTTAACTGAGACCAGAAACAAGAAATGTGAAACCTGTTTTTAAGCTCAAGCTTCCAAAACTCCAAGGGAGCATCCGTACCCCGAGGACTGAGGCCAAGATCTATTGTGAGGGATTGGCACTGATGCTCAATAGTATTTAGAGCTTTAGGTCATGATGCTCTGTTAAATGCAATATTTATCCCATGAGCATGTCACAGTTCACCTCAGATGTCAAGAATTCAATTAATATTCTGTTTAATAGAACACACCATGACCTAACCTTTTAATACTCTTAGTGCGTCTGAGCCCTCCTTATTAGTGTCACTCTCTAACTCTCCTTCTCAGCTGATGCATCTAACAACAACTGGGATGGAGAAATTGGGAGCAGGGAGAGAGGGGAAGAGATTTAAATTGCTTTTGGACCTCACTGTGAGGGTTCAGCAGCTTTATCCCTTGTAAAACCCAGTTCACAGGGTCTTGGCACACCCCGCTTTTCCCATTTTTACAGGGTTTGTGTCTTGCAAGCTTCAACTTTCTGCCAATTCAAACCCACAAAAGGCACCACCGAATTTTTCATGGTTTGAGCCGGTCCAGTTTCACTGAAATTGCCCCTGCCTGACACCACATTATCAAACTTGGGGTCAGGGGAAACCATTCATGTGAGTAACACCTGCAGGACCCAATCTCTGGCTGGAAATTTTGTCTGTGCTCTCTGATGGTGGGTTATAAATACCCAGAAATCAGCACTGCAGAAATTGCCCTGCCTTGCATCTGGAAACTGGCTCAAGAGGTGAGACCCCTTGAAAGCATCGTGATTTTATAGATCAGAATAGAAAACTGGAGGACTCCTCCTGGCCTTAAGTCTGTGAGTAAACAGGGCAGCCCAGCTCCTCTGTTTGTGGTGGAAATCAGAGGCACAGAACCAGGTTTTGCCATCCTTGTGTCACCTCTAATGAGCTACCAGAAGAAAGCCATAAAAACCCAGTAAATCGTGTGTTTCAGATCACATGAATTAGGAGACAGGCTTAGTAATCTAATGGGGTTTATATCCAGCTTTTTAAAAAGAATAGAATTAAATACTCCTAATGGGGATCTGCTTCAGGCTGATACTTTTTCTGTGCAAGACCTGCATAACACATTAGAAACGGAAAGAGCTTGAAAGCAAGTAAGTGTTTTAAATTATTCTGTGTTGTGTAGCCTTTACATTTTGAGAAGCACTAAACAGCAAGGCTTTCTTTGAGGCAGCATTTCCCTGCCTTCAGCCAGGAGGGGAAGGATGGGGTGAGCACAGAGAACACCTGCCTGCAGCTGGGAGGGGGCCACGCTATTACCACACCTGTGATTTCAGTAAGATTTGTTGGGGAGATCAGCCAATAAATACAGAGGCTGTACTGCAGCTCCTTAGAGGAGGAGGAAGAACAGACATTGTGCCAGATATTTTCATGCAACTATATTCATTATTTATGCAGAAGAAGAGATATTTCAGGAAAACAGAGCTGAACCATGAGTGACAAGGTATCTTTCCAGAGTGTAGGGTGCAGGAAAATTGCACTGAGGTTGACAGCTTTTTAATGTAGAGTCTCCATTTCACTGAATTACTGCATGTTGGCATTTCAGAACTACAAGATGACCTATTTATTAGCTGTGAATCAAACAGAAATTACATGCTAGAAAATAAAAAAAGTTGTATGTTTCTTCCAGCTGGTAAGATGCTTATCCTACAGAAATAATATATACATAAAGGAAAACCTGGAAACAAAGGATCATCAATCACAAGGCACTAAATTTAACGTCGTAGGACCTATATTCATCTTGTAATATTGCAATCATATGTGCTTGTTCCCTTACATGTGATGTAATATTAAATGTATGTGTGTCATAATACTTTAAAATTTCACTATCCTTGCTCTGCTCAGGCTCCTGTCACCCCCTTCCCTTTTGGAGAGGGAATATTGGCTTGGAAATGTGGCTTTAACAGTAACATGGATCCTAGAGCAGCACAAAATGGCTCTCTGAGATCAAGTTTTCCACATTCCTGGCTGACCTCTTCAGGCACGTGCCCTCTCCCTGTACAGCCTGGCATCAGAGATGTCTCTGATTTGGGGGTGCCAGGCTCTAATCCTTCCTCTCAGTACATGCAGCACTTCTTTTATCTCCCCAAAATTCTACCCAAGCTTGAAAAAGGGCTGCCCAACATCACCTGTAGTGCACAAACCGAATTACAGTTCTTTTACATAGAGGGGTTCCTACACCACGTGGAAAAGGCAGGTGAACATCACCCATGCAGTGTCTCTCATTCACACAAGGATGTGCTTCTGTTGTCCATCTAATAAATACACCCCCCCTAGAAATACTATTGTTCTTATTTTTCATCTGATGGTGATGCTGGATTTCATTTTTTCATTGGAGATGGCATCATCCCATGGCTTCCAGGCAATATTTGTAGGTCAGCAATAGCTAAAGAATCCCAGAGCCTCTGTTCTGAGCAGCCTTTCAGGGTCCACCGTTAGAAAGGCAGCTGTTGCTTAGAGGAAAGCACCCTGTTCACTGCTGCTAAAAACTAACAGAGCCACAGCCAGCCCTGGGGCTTCTCTGTGAAGTTGTAAAATAGCAGGAATTTATCCACAGCTTCTAATGCAGGGAAACTACTTCTGAAAAAGCTGAATATCAATATACAGTAGAAACCAAGCACCACATTTTAGACTCGTGTCAGAGCCATTCTTTGCCTTCCTGCTTGTAAATGGGCAGTGCCAAAACCTCAGGAGGAAGGTAACCAGATACCAAACTAAATACTAGAAACTACCAGGACATGCAGATGGAACATTTCCCTGTGGAAAAGGCAAAGATGGGAGGAAAAACTGCCAAAAGAGCCCAAGAAGTAGCCCTGCACTTTCCCAGAGAGGCAAATGCCACCTCTGAAGGAAATATCCTTACAAAGCATGACAGCATGTCATTTGAAGAGTGGAAATTTGGCTTTCCCTGGGAACTTTGAGATCTAAGATCTGAGCAAAGGCCCAGAAAGAAAAAGGTAAAATTGTTGGATTTGGCAACTGACATTCAGATGAAGGTGGAACAAGTTCTTGCCTTCTCTTCCCTTGTGTTCTTACAGAAACAATTAGATAAGTTGCAGGAGCAGAAATGTCCAAACCCAAACCCGAAGCAATGTCAAATGTTGCTTTATCAGTGTATTTCATGTACCTTTTAGCTCAGAAAGTAAATAAATTTATATACCTTCCATTTTTCACTCCAAGTACCACCATCATTATGAAGAATAATCCCCACAGAAAAAGGGCAAATACATGGAATATGAAAAGGTGTGGAGAAACATTCAGGAGAGACATGGACACATGCACAAACAGTTGCTGCAAGTGTACAATAGTGATCTGATGGAGAGATTGCTACAGGCCACCAGCAGTCTGTAAATACCAAAATCTGCAGCATCAGGGTGAGAAGGTGCCTCATTTCCTTCCTCACCAGTCCCTCCTGTTCCCCCACACTCTGTAGCACAAAGTTTTGGTGTCTCACTGCGTGGCCTGGCTGTTGTTTTCCCGGCCAGAGCAGCAGGATTTGTAGGGGAGATGAAATGATTGCTGACTCTTTTCTTCTCATTAAGTTTGTTTACTTCATGGACCATCGAGGCTTCCTGGCTTTGTGTCTCTCATACTCTGCCCTGAGAATCCCCAGCATTCATAAAAGTGAATAAACCTGCACAACTCTTATGTTACTTAGAAAAGTCCATATGAACTTGTATCACATTTGTAGCGTTTTGCTTTTTTAACAAAAATAACCCTGAAACCCACAAATTGGCTGTGTAAAAGAAGATTGCTGCCAGGCTTATCCTCAGACCTGGCAGTTATTGTACCCAAACCCATTCTGGAACAGCAGCTTCCAGAATCAGGGCTCCATTTATACCCCAGTGACTATGGCCAAGAGCACCAAACTCATCCTGACTTCACAATAACCACGTCCTGAAGAGGGCAATTCATCAATAACCCTCCAAGTTCAATTATCATTCCTGCTAATCCATCCCTATGGCAGGGAAAGGGAGGACAGCATTAAAAACTGCTGCTCCAAAAAGAAATGAAGGAAAAATAACACAAAATTCCTGTGGACATATTTGAAACCCATTAGTAGAGGCACGTGGTGAATTTTATAATGGCACCTTTGGCTCTCCCACTTTGCCCTCCTGGGACTGCAACAAAAGGTCTTTCACCAACCTTAAATTCAAATCAGCTTTGCAATTAATCAGCACCCCTTAGATAATATAAGTGTATATATATATTCTATCAGTATAATTTTCAGACTTATCAGTACAGTGTCTACTCACAATAGCTGGATAAAGCACATTTTTAAATACCTGCTGATCCAAGTATTTTGCAATAGAAGCAGGGCAGTTATTTCATCATTGCACATTCATTCCAAGTTAACACACAGGATCTTTGGGAAAAAAAAATCTATACATTAGAAACATTTAATTGACCACTTGATGTTATTCCAATCCCTCTGTGTTGAATCCTGAATGGTAAAACTTAACAGGACTCTTTTTTGCTTGAATTATCCTCCTGCTCTTGCATATATACAAGCTACATGTTCTAATGCAAGGCTCATACATTTGTCTTAGTAATTTATCTCATTTCCTTTGGAATGGTGTCCCTCAGTGGCTCAGAGAAAGTGGAGCGGTTGTTTTAATAGATTTGAGTTTTATCTGCCTCTCTATTTGCAGCAGGGCATAATAATAATAAATTATGATACTAATAAGTAGGTTGTGCAGAATGGACTACAGTGGTACCACTTCCCTCCCCCTCCAAAAAAGTAATTTATGGGTACATTCTTGTGACTTTAGGGGTGTAATAAATTATCAGGGTTCGTTTTTCCATCCAATTTGAGGCAGTGCAGCTGTGTTTTGCAAGCAATAAACTCTCTTGTTGTATTTCTTAGCTAAGCACTGAAAAACACGGGGTGATTTTTTTTCCCTCCCTTCCCAATTATTGTTGCAATGCCTGGTAGCTTCTCTGTAGTTAAGGGTTTGCCAGGGCTTCTATTATAAACCTCAATTTTCAGGGGCCTATAACTTTGCTCTTTTAAATCATAGAGGGCTAGAATTTGGTATGTACATCTCTCTAAATTTTATGCTTTTTTAACTGAGAAAAAGGCAAATTTTTTAAGGAGTCCAGGACTTAATATTTGAGCCATGCGTGGAAGTCACACATGGTAATGCTTGGTTACCTTTTCAGCTCCTGAAAAGCCTATGAGTGCCTCTTATTTTGGACACATTTTGGGGCAGTGTCTGGATCCTAATTATGTTTCTGACACTGTACAAGAAGGGGAGCTCCACATGCCACTTTCCTGCTGGAGGTTTGGGGATCAAGGACGAGTCAGCCAGTTGCAGGAGCTGCCTTCTTAGAGGTGATGCCCTCCTGTTGAGTGCTGGCCCAGGGGTTCAGTGTGCTGCAAATACAGAGGGTGTAAAGGAAACTGCAGCAATTCACCCTTCCCCGGCAGCCACGGGCAGTCTCAGCCAACTGTATCGACCAAAATGCTGTCAGAGGGGCTCTGGATTCAAGGAGAGGTTAAGAGTCTGGACCTGGCTCCCATTCCCATACCTGCCCTCTTTGCATTCAGCCTGACACGAGAAAGGGTCAAAGAAGGGAGGAAGGAAACGAGAAGATACAACAGCAACATTAGAATTGCACAATCTACAGCAACCTTGGAGTCCCAGGGCTGGGAGGTGCAGTGTGTGCCCAGCTCTGCCAGGAAATGGTGCATTCCTTCCCCTTGCAAAACCTTACTGAATGGGGAAATGAGCCAGTGCTGCTTTGTGCAGGTACAATTATGTCCTGTATGTATTTTGCAGCCTCTGCTGTGCAACAGGGAGCCAAACACCTTCCAACCCAAGGGAGTAAACCAAGAGGGGAGTAAAAATGACTCCAGGCTTCCAGGGTGCTCTCAGGGAGGGAAGGAGCAGCTCCCAGCCCCTTTGTGCAGGCTGCTCTTCCAGCTGCTCAGATCAGGCCATGCAGCACTGCCAGACTAATGCTGCTGCTAAAGCTGCCTTCTACGTGATCAGCAATTAAGCTGTGAAGTCAGCCCCTTAATATTATGTTAACATAGTTCAGTATATTAAATGTAAAACAAGTCATAATTTTTAAAGGTACCTCAGCTTACTGAGTTTAAATAAAGGCAGCAGTAGGACTATCACAGCCGTATGCAAATCACCTGCATTTTAAAGCTAACAATAGATTTTGCTTTATTGTTTTGGCATTTAACGAGTGGGAAAATAATAAATTAAGCCACATGGGGAATCCCTGGTGTTTTTACAAACTGAAGCAGTGCCCATTTGGAGAGAGAACATTCCCCATTTTTCTCCCCAGCTGCATTTCTCTTAACCCACCACCTTATTAAAGCTTATAGGGCAAAATTCTCTTCTCATATTCCTCTGGCAGCTCTTAGTCCACATTCAGCTCTCCCTGCCTTCCTGGCTGTCTTTCATCCTGCCAGCTCTCTCTGCAGACAGGAAAGAGAAGAAGAGTAAAGACTGGCTGGGCTATGGGGAGTCAGAAGAAGGATGTTGTCATAGTTTTAGGAGGGTTACAATAGCTATTAGAGCACGGGCAGCTTTTTCTGCCTGCTGTAATAGGGGATGCAGTCAGCAGCTACCAGAGCAAGGTCTGTGGAAGAGGCAGCTGCATTAGGCTCTGCTCAGAGCACAATGGATCCATGCAGGATCCATGCAGGATCCATGCAGTAAAATAACAGGGCCTCTGCCATGTGTGCCACCATGCCAAGGAGCAGCTCTGATACCAGCACCAGCCCAGCAGAGATGTGTTTGCTTGGGGCTGTACAGCCAAAGGAAGGAGGGGGCTGAACACCTTAGCAAGATGACCTCTCTTGTTTGAACCATTTTTTAAGAGGTTCAAAGACTGCCTCACACACGGCACGAGCAAAATAAAAGAGTTGTATTTTCATTTTAACTCCCCCAGCTCTTACTGATCAAAGCCCTGAGCCAAAATCAAGCTCGGCCAAGGTGGAAGTGACCCACAAGACTGATTGAATGGGCAGGTGTTGATCTTGCAAGTAGCAATGTTTAGCTCTCTCATCAATAGTCACGACATGCAGCTGAAAGAAGATCACATCAGGGATGTTGAATGCCATCCTGGATGTGCCTTCTCCAGGCCATGTTTTTACAATTCACCAAAAGGAAAATACACCACTGCTCCTCTGTGGGAACAACCACAGACTTTCCTTGTGCAGAGCAGGCACACAGTTGTGTTCAACATGTGTTTGTTTCCCATGTTATCCGGGAGAAGTATCAATTATGTACATCCATGAGCATACCCCTGCATCTCCTGTCCCCCAGGAACACTTTTACCAACACCAAAGGATGCAACAGAAATCAGGGACCAAGGCAACCCAGCCAGCCTAAAGTCAGCACAGCACTGCAGCATTAACTGGCAACAAAAAATTGCCAGGGAGGGTGAAAATTTAAACAAACAACAGGAACACAGAAAAATACTTTGAATGGAAACCTACAAACCTCAGACAAGTCTGGAACGTGCCTGGGGATAATTCCTCAGCTTCCATCTCGTGGCTCTGTACAAGTTCTTAGAAAAGCCCCTGTGGTCTTGCCACACGTGTCTGTTTTCTGTCAAATCTGCTGTTTGTCCTATTCAACGCATTTCATCACTTGTGTGTAACGTTTGCACTTACATCTGCACTACATGGGGAAATTGCAGGCAGAAGGTTTGTGCAGCCCCGTGAATATGTGAAGTGCTCCACAAGGATTATGGTTATTTTCATAATAATTCTCCACCCCTGCCTACGTTTGAAGTCAGGGATGTCTGGTGGCTGAACCAGACAAGCAGAACACATGCAAAAGCCCAATTAGCTCCGTATTGCCAAAGCTCTTACAAACACTAATGCATTAATCATCGTAAAACTAAGAGAGGAGCGTTGGTCTGCACTCCTGGCTCAGTTCAGTCAGGTTTTAACTTGAATTATATGATGAATCTCGTCCATTCATCTCTGCTGTGCAGGACAGGAAACAGAAACAAAGGCAGAGCATCTCACTGGCCACCCTGACCTCAGTCCTTGATGTCCCTTTGTAAAACCTGATCAAGTCTCAGCTCAGGAACAAGCACATCCTAGGTTCAGGTCCAGATGAGCATCAGTCCTCCGTGCAATGCTTTCTGTTACCCTGTTAGAAAATCTGGATGCTGCTTAAAACATGGAAAGTCTGAAAATGACATGAGAATAGACAGGGAAAGGCTAAACAGCAAAATAAGTGTTTGGTTCTGTAAGAGTTGCACAAGCACACAAAAGCAAGCTGGCTCTAGGAAGAGCTTTTCAGATTACTTGAATGTCTCTTAAAAAAAATGGATTAAAATACAGATTCCCCCTATTATTTTTCAATAATAGAAGTGCAGCACAGAACAACTCACTAGTGCCACAAACTACTTTTTCATTTCTGTTTTTGTTTCATGCTTCAATATCTTCTTCCAGCTGCTTCATGTCTCCTTTTCCTTCTCCTCACTTTGATCTATTAGTTTTCCCCAGAAATGGGGTTTATAAATCATTGTAATGCAGCCCTGGGAAAGACGGTGCTTAGTGCAGGGAGAAATACATTGCAGCTAACAGCCACGGCAGGGAGGAAAACTCTCACCTCGTACAGGGGCTTTGGCGACAGGTTACGGATGGCGCTGGGTTATTTTATGTCTGCATTCCTGCCATCAGGGGCAGGGCCACAGGGAGCGCTGCCTGCGCCCCCTCGCAATATTTCAAGCTTCCTTCTGCCGGCAAAAACAAACCGCTCAGGGGCACGCAAGGGAAAGGAGAGGAGGAAAAATTGCCAGAAGAAGAGGAGGGGAGGCAGGACAGGTGGGGATGGATCACTTAGTTCCTGCTTTTGCACCGTGGCATCTTTTTTTTTAAAAAAAAAAAAGAGAGACATTTGTCTCCTGCCCCCTGGAAAGGTGCTAATTCCATGCAGGTCCCATCCATTGGCAGCAGTGGCAGGATCCAGCTCACCCATGAACATTTCCACCCCTTTGTACCAAAGCTTTTGTGTTCCCATTTGGTGCCCAGGAAACTTTGTTGCTGGAGGCCCGTGGCCAAAGCTGACCCCGAGGTTGAAGCTGGGGGGTCCCACAGGAGCAGCCCCTCCAGCCCTGCCCCAGTTTGCCTCCCATGAGAGCAGGTGCAGACACACCTGCTTATGATGCTCAAAAATCTTCTTGTGTTTGAAACCTAAGGATTGAGCATCTCTCTCTAGTCAGCATTTTGAAAGTTGGCTACAGTTATTAAAAAAAAAATCATCTAGAATATGAAACTGGGAGCAGTGCAAGGCTGGGCACCAGGTCACTGAGCAATCTCAAAAACAGCCTTTCCAGGGCAAGTTTGTGGCTTTAGTGTTTGTGGCACGACACTGTGGCCCACTTGGGTGAAGGTCTGAGCGTCTTCCCAGCAAGGGGAGATCCCCTGAGTCCCCTCCTGGGAATAAAGGTTAGTTCTAAATGCAGAAAACCCCACATCATCATAGAGCCAGAGAGACAAACCTCTGTCAGCAGAGCTTTATGTACTTATCTCCTGCCCTGGAGTGCAACATGGATTAGGGGAACCCACTGCCAGCCCTATTTAATTAGGGAGGAAATCTTCATATGCTCCTAAGAGCAGCACAATCACATGCAAGCTACAGGCATTTGAAGCACTTGCTGTGTTTTTAGGATCACCAGCTCCTAATCAGACCACCCCGGGCAGACACACCATCCTTTAGTTCCGAAAGCACACAAAAGAGACACCATGCTGGAATCTTACCTCTATCTTTAACAAAGCATTACCCCTCCTCACCCTCTTCCCCATAATTGCCTTGTTATTGTCATTGGTGCCATTGTTCATTGGCTCGGCCCTAGAGAGGCCCGAGGGAGCAGTTCTGCCTTAGCTAAACCAATATCTCCTGCAATAACCCCCTGCAGTTTCCCCTTTGCTATCCCATGTTGAATAAATCCTCCATCTCTGTTTGCTGAATGATCATAAAGATATGATTGAAGTTTCAGATTTATGGTTTCCTTCGAATCAAGGAGCAACTCCAATAATGCCAGAGCCTGTTTGCTGACTGCTTTTGGCAGGACAGATGTAATGGGGGGGGTTGTAAGAGCAGAAACAGGAAAGCAAAGATTAAAGGGAGGTATTTTCTAGACATGCAGTGCACACATATGCAGTCATGTACAGGGCTTGAATGCACACACAACACTTCCAGAGCCTCCTCCATCCAAGGACCTCGCTGTGGTTCCCAAGCCCCCTGCAAGGCAGGGAGTGCACACAATATTTTACTCTAACAGCAAATCTGTCTCGAGCAGCCACACAAGGGACCCACATGAACTGGTTGCCTGGTAAAGGAGGATTCCTGACTAAAGACCTCACTCAGCTGTACTGAAAACTGAAGTTGCTGAAGGCTGGCAGAGGGCTGTATATTAACGTGGTCCTTACTGTCAGCTCCATGTGCCATGAGTTCTCTCTGAACTGTGTTAATGCAATCCTCTGGATGCCTGGGATGCTTTGGGGAGTGCAGAGAAACCCTCTTGCTCCTATGGGGGAACATCCCAGATGTTTCCTCTGATCAAAGCACCGACATCCAAAAAAAACCCCAACAACCAACCAAAGGGGCCTTACACTTGCAGGGAAAAGCCTCCTGAGGACACCCAGCCTTGCACCCTCCCCACTGAGGCAGCAGTCTCCCAGGGAATCTGGTGCAGGATTGTGAACCTCAAACTAGGGATAATTATCATCTTTCCCAATGTTAATATCCTGGCCTGAGTGCCAAACCCTTCCCTTCCCCATCAGCCCAGCCCAGCAGCATTTAGTGTCTCTGGCATACAGCTGTATCCTGGGAATTACACAGCATGGGGCACATTGCTATTCAGATTCAGGTCAATATTAGTTTTTTAATGAATAAACCACCACAAAGCTGCAGTGAAAACAAAAAGTTTGTGACTTTGGTGTCAAAATCTGAACAGAGCATCCAAAATGCATTCCCTCAGCCTTGAAGCTGTGGCACATTTGCTTTTCCCTGATTCACAGCCATTTATGCTCATTCTCATTTCAACAGAAACCTATAAAACTCTTACAGCGTGGTGCAGCCCTAAATTAAATGCACTTTAACATCCCTATATAACAAGGGAGTCTTTGCTCTTTTAAATTAATGCCTGTAGCTGAGAAGGGGACCTTTCCTGGAAAATTTATTCCGCTTTATTTGGAGACAGAAAACCCCACCTCGTTCCACCTTCTCTGAGAGCAGAGATTATTTTGTGTGTTATAATGAGGAATTTGTAATAACGAGAGCGTTGTGTGTTGGACTAACTACGAAAGGAACAACAGAAGACTTTGGTGAACAGCACTGTTTGTGTGATGTATGGTAATATTTTTCCTCAGTGCATTACAAAAGAAAAAAGCAAGACAAAAATATCTTCCATTTTCTCCCTAATTTGTAGTTTTCTGGTGTTAGCAAGGCTTATAAGACACATGCTCCCAATTAGCTGCTCCTCTTAATTTAAATGCTTCATAAATTATCTCCTGCGCTTGTGGATTATCACTTCATAATGCGAGTTAGCATTTAAATAAATAGCTGCGATGTAGGAAATTAGAGAGGTTTACAGTCTGAGGCAGCAGCATAATGAAGGAAAATACCACAGCAGCTGAACAGGGGTTGGGAAGAGATGTGATGAGACAAGAGATTTTTTTTCCCCCTTTACCTTTTAGCAACCAAATTTGGACTGCAGCAGGGAAAATATGGGTCAGAACTCCAGCAGAGCAGGAGCCTTTGGTAATGGCTGAACATGAAGGGAACATAGAGAATTCTTAAGCACATAAAATATCTGATTTAGCAAATATGATGCAATTATGAAGTGACTTTTTTGAGCCAACTCTTGGTTGCCTCAGAAGGTCGCCCCTTTGAAAGAAATTGGGCTCCTCATCTACGTCACCTGAGCAGTATCCAACCCCTTATGTTCTACCCTTTCCAAAAAATATGGGATTGGGGAGAGAAAAAGGGTAGAACAAAGCAGAGCTGGAATTATATTGAGAGAATTTGGTGGGGAGAGCAATGAGGGAGTCAGATGCAGGATTTTAGAAATATATACCTTGAAGAATACAGGCAATTAATTTGTAAGCCAGATAACTTTCACCATGTTTTCAGCACCATTAATAAGATCGATCCATGGCCAATGATAGTTTTTAACCATTGGCAGCAACTTCCCAGTGCTATTTCAGCCCAGTTTCACAATTATTGTCATAAATGTAGAAAATTAGGAAGACAGGGCAGGGAAAACCTCACAACTCTTTCTAGGAGGATTAAGGGTTTCCTCCAGGGCTTAATGGTTTTGTGGTTGGTGTCACTGCTGCTTCTTCTGCCACAGGAAAAAACTCTGAGCAAGATCCTGCCAGGAGTTAAGCACATTTGGCTGCCAGGCTTGTTCAGGAGCTGAAGACAGAGGCCCTGGTGGGCTCAGGACCCTTTGGTGTTTATCTTGCAGAGCACCCTGGGTTGAGCACTGCAGCTCCCAGGGAATTCAGCTGTTCCAGCTCTCTCCTTGCTCACACACAGAAGCTCCCAGCGTGTCAAAATCATGGATATTTTTTTCAGAAACACAGGAAAATCATAGAAGCCTTGACAGCCTTGACCAAAGTCCAGCCTTAGGCAGGAGTAAAGTTATTAGCTACCTGATTTCCCAGAGAAAGTCTGACACATTAGGATTTCACAGTAACTGGCTGTAAGTGTAATGGGCAGGGTGTGATTTTGCTCACTAGGTTTTGCAGTTAAATTCCAGCATGTTGAATACATTTTGCTGTAGGACAGAGCAAATGATTCAGGCAGATTCCTGCATTAGCACAAGGCCCCCTGTGCTAAATGGGAGTCCTGCCTAACTGACAGCACAATTTGGGTCTTCCCTGTATTTAATACACTTCAAGAGCGGGGGTCAAATCGTCTCATCATTTACATCCCTGCAACCCTGCTGATCCCAGGGGAACTGCAGTTCCTCTGAAGTCAGCAGGAATGAACATGGGCAACTGGACTGAAATCTGTTGGAAGGAGATTTCTGCCTGGGCCCCTCAGGACTCAGGTGGAGTTTGCAGCCGTTGCCTGGAGATGCAGTTCACCCTGCAGAGAGTTCAAGTCAGCACAGCAGGACCCCTGTTTCATCCTATAATTTTCTATTCCAACACATAATGTTTAGAAACTAAAAAAAAAAAGGGACTCATCCCTCTCCAAGCAACATCTGAAAGTTTACAGCTCTTCATCTCTCCAAGTTTCCAGGTGCTAAAAGAAAGGCTCTGGGGGCCAGACTGTACCTGTGGTCACAGCTCTGCAGTGGCTTTGTCCTCTGGGGCGTATTTGCTTCTCTATTATCACTTTGTCTTCTGCACCAGGCAAGGAATGGCCACAGGTGCTCTTGGCTTATTCTGTGCTTGAGCCTGATAAGCCTCAATTTTGCTGGGCTACGAGGACACAGAAAGCAGCTCTTCTGTCCCAGCTGCAAGGGCTCTTCAGGTCTAAGAAAAACCTGGCAGAAGTGCTGAGAGCTGAATGCAGGAGATCAGACTGGAAACCCGAGGACTAGATTCCTTCAGGGAGATGGTGCCACTTTTTACAGAATCACCTTTTCTTCTAAAAGGGCATTTTAAATAATAAAATTGGAAGCTGCCGCATATCTTTCCAACTGATCTACTAATCATATTTCTTCAAATTTTATATCCCTGACCCTTGTAAAGGGATTGCAAGGAAGGCATTTTTTAAGCTGCATTTTAATAAGTCAATATGAAAGCTCAAAATTATTTAAAGCTTCTTAAATAGGATTATATTTGATTTCTTGTGGGAATAGTGGGGGATAGTCTAGTAAAGACGTTCTGTCCTGCTGAGGTTTTATTACATTAAAGAAACAGCATCCTTTTTTTAACAGCAAAAACTTTATCTATTCTCTAATGAAAACAGAGATTATTCTGTACATGAGGTGACTGAAGTTGGTAAGTTCCTGCATCTGTGATCAGAGATTAGAGTTTCTCCTTGAGTGAAAGCCCAGAGATTCCTGAACCAGAGGCTTGCCTGAATTTAACAAGTTGTCTCCTTGTGTAAAATATTTGAACTTTGTTCTAGGAGGTACCACAAGTGTATTGACTTCAGACAAATTCTTCTTTGAAATAACAGGTAGCTCTCAAGGCAGCCAGTATCTCATTTTGCAGCCAGGGATTTAATTTAGCCTAAGAATCAGAGGTCTGTGCTGCTGGGGAACTATTTTACTGTACAGGAAATGTGGCCATATTCAGTCTGCTCAGAAAGGCCCACAGTCAAATTCTCACTTGAATTCAACTCCTTTAATGTCACTGTGGCTCATATGGATGCTATGCTGGCAGCATTTAGCTTAATATGTTCTATAGCACCCAAAGAAAAGCAGGAGGGTTGAATAAAAACTGGAGCTGAAGGAGCAGCAGTGAGTTACATGGTGTAAACAGCAGCTTCACTGAGCTGAGTTGCTCTGGACATAATCTGGGCCAACATCTGGCCTCGAGAACATAAGGGGATTTTTCTTGAAGTAGCAGATGGAGAGGTTCAAAGAACAGATACTATTAAGGATGAAACACAAAGAAAAGGTCATAACTGCTCGAAAGGGACAGAACCTTTAAAAAAAAAAAAATCAAACAGCATTGTCCATTCTCTTTAACATTTAGAGAATGTTCTCTCTCATCCTCAAACAGTCCACACCCCGTCTCAGCTAAACCTGGTGCTCCCACTGAAGCCAACATCAACATACCCTGGCAGAATTTGACTTCAGGGTTTGCAGCACAGCAGGTACACCCAGTGCTGTGGTTCTCTGGGAAATAACCCCACTACACCCTTTCCAGCTCCTCTCTGGATGCCCCTCATTTCTCTGGGCAGTCAACTGCAAAGATGATAAAACAGCTTTTTTTGGCCAAGTTACTATTCACTGTTCTGCCCACATTACCCCCAAAGCTTCCAAAACTGCTGCCACATCAAAGACAGAATTATTCCACTGATTTTCCCACCCTGATCTGTCCATCCATGCCTCCATTTTCCCCTTTTTGTTGCCCATAGGGAGAGCAAGGACTCGGAGAAGTGTCCCTCCATTCAGCTGCTCCACCCCATGCTGCACCAAACCTCTTTGCCATTGTCCCTACATCTCCTCAAATCTATCTCAGGTTCATTCTGTCTCTTAGAGGTAAATGGTGGTTGCAGCTCAAGAAAAATCATATACAGGTAAAACCTCAGTCTAGTGATAGCTGTAAACTGCCCCCATCTTCATTTAGCCCAGGTAACCCATCCCTCCTGCCAGGGACTTTGTCTGCTGACTACAGCCCCTGTTTGTTCTCCAGGGCTGTGAGTAGGCAGGGGCTGATGTGAACTTCACAAGCTGTGACACCCTCTACAGAAACACATGTGCTTCTTTGACCTTCAGCGCTGGCACAAAACCTTACACAGCCTCAAATTTATCTTAAAGGCAGGAGCAGATTTAATAGAGCAGGAGAAGATCGTTTTCAATATTTCCATCTCAATTATAGTCAAACACCTCGGTGAGTCTCAGCCTTTGGGGCTGTACCTGGGCTGGCTGCTCCCAGCGTGGAGACTGTCGGCAGAATCAGCAGAAATAGCACAACTGGGCAAGGTGTTGGTGATTTATCAATGCTGAAGTAATTCATCCTGACACGGAGGCGCCGAGGAGGAGCTCAGGGTCCAGCAGGTGCCCCCAAAGACCTGAGAGTTATTCGGTGCCACACATCGACAGCGACAGACTTGGGATCTGACTCCTTAGCAAAAAATATCCCTTTCTTTTTTTTTTTTTTCCAAGCCCATTTTCAAACAGCAGAAAGGAGCAGCCCTGTTACGGAGAAAGGCAATTTTAACAGCTGCAATACACTACTGCTAAAATTGTTCCTCTAACGGCACGTTATCTTCTAACTCAATAAAGGCTGGTATTCAGAGTGCCAGAATTTTGGGGCAAACAGGGTTTTTCAATGGAAAACCAGAAGGTGAATACACCCTTGAAGACAAACGAAAGTGTTGTGTACGCAAATACTTTCATATGTGCCTGGCCCTTTAAAACCAAAATGATAGAGTTCATTTGCATTTAGATCTCTTTGGCTCCCTCTTTTCATCTAAAGACAAATCCTCACAAAGGCTGCTTAATTAGACCAAATTAGATTTCCACCTAGTGGCTTGTCATTCATTAGAAAACGCTGTTCTTTTTTTCTGTTTTGGTAATTATAAGCTGGTCTCGCAGTGTTCACTTCAGGCTCAAAGTCTGACTTGCATTCATGATTTTGTGCAGATGAGAGGAAAATTATTCAGTCGCATCAAGTCTGCCCATTTTACAAGTTGGATAAAGATCATCGCTGGAGTCTTTTATGTAATGGGGTATACTCTTTCTTAAGTCTTTAATGATTAATTGTAATAGCATATCTCAGGGCAATTTTCAAGACTAAAAGCTGAGTGCAAACAGTTCGCACACGAAGTGGCTGTATCAGACAGTGCCTTCCCTAGATGGGGGTTTCTGTGCTAGGGACTCGTGTGTGGCCTTTGGTTGTGGGTGTTACAGCCCTGTTGTGAGCAGGGAAGATGGTGCCTGGGGTTGGGAAGGGAGATCCTGGGCTGGAAGTGCCATCTGCCTTCTCTACCTGCCCTATCCAACCCAGCCTCCACTGCCAGCATTGCACAAAACGCAGCTTTCAGAGGGCAAAACCTTTCAAACTTAGACCTGGCACTCAAAGGTTGGTATCTAATAAGGCTACAGCTCCCAGTGCAGGTCAGTCAGGAGCACTGATTAGCACAGATTGCATGTGTAGACATACTCTGGGTTAGCAGTGTGTCCACCCTGTCTGGAGCATTTGTAATGATGTAAATTTGAAGGAGTTAAACTCACAGCAAGATCCTCGAGCTTTGCCATTCCAGACTCCAAGGACAGCAGTTTGCCCAACCATCACCCTTTTCTCTGGAATAATCTCACATTGCTATGGGACACTGTAATAATTTGGTCTCCCACTGTGAACTCAGTGACTATTAGGAATGGTCTGCTTCTCTCCTCAGTCCAAACTCCATTCCCTTTGCTGTCCTACATGGTCACACTGATTCCCCGCCTCAGTTTCCCCACTAATACAGAGGATTAATGCTCAGTGGAGTGTTTTGAAGCTTAATAAATCAGGGACAGATTTTGTGGTGGTCCATCAAGCAAAACTTCCTTTGACTTTGACCTTTAATGCTTATGAAAAGCTTTGAAGACAACTGCCAACTTATTATTAATAATCTTCTTGGAAGTGGAAGTTACAACCAGTTAGCAGCAGGCAGCCCAGCAGCCACCAGCCCCTGCTAGGATTTCTTCTGCACTAACAAATCCAGATTTTCAGGTGTGTTTTTATAACAACATTCTTGTTTTCCTGTTTTGTTTTGTTTGGGTTTTTTTGTGAGAGAGGGAAAGTTTTTCCCTCCACCCTTAACAAAAAAAAAAAAACAAATCTCATCAAATTTGCCTTTCTCAAAACACTGAACATTCCCTTTCTCATCTACCTAAACCTGATGTTGAGTTACTGTCCCCCAGAGGCTTTCAGTAGCTCAGTTCTGATGTATCCCTGCACTTTGTAGCTCACTGCCTTCTTAGAGTGTAATCAAACATCAAGCTAAGTAGCAAATAAATCTCCCGATCTCATAAGCTGCACAGCAAGATCATGTAAATGCAAATGAAGGGCTTGATTTCAAGCTGTCGCGGGGGGAAGGAGGGAAAAATGCTGGGCCTTGTCACTGCAATCACTTCACTCTGCAAGTGCAGTAAATCTGCAATAATAATAGTAATGGCAGCGTGACGGGAGGCTTTACTGTACAAGGGGGTGTCATGAAAAGGGGAACAGAAGGTGGGAGGGAGGCAGGGCCTGGCAGGATGAAAAGGCACCGGCGCAGAGTTTGCAGGTGGCCACAGAGCCAGAGAGGAGGGGATGGGGCAGCCCCGGCTGATTCACGGATTTGCCCAGCATTTCCTCTCAGTGAAGGGCTGCAGAGGCAGGGATTAAAAATCCATGCCTGTCTCTCGCTCTACCTCTGCACAAACACATCTCCAACCCCTCTCAGTCTCAGTCGTCTGTAGAAAATTGATGCAGTGTGTGTCATGGGGCCATAAATACCAGGTGATGAAACACAAATATGTCTTGCAACAAAACCTGAAAGGTTTTGTGCTTCCTTACACCTTTACAACACATCCACCTCTCACAAACAGACCCCTTCTCTTCCTTCGCAAACATTTTCCAACACTCAAATACAAATCCAGGGCTCAAGCCCGTGGCTGCAGAAATTAGAAACTACCTGGCAAAGGTCAGGGATATTCTGATACACCCAACACCTCTTGCTTTTCAGGCAACCAAGGTATCCCCAGTGATCAAACACCCCCAGCACTGTGCTGGGGCTGGTCTGAGCATGGCACCCTCCAAACCCAGTCCACACACACCCGGTTCAACCACGAAAATCATCATGTCCGAGGGGAAAGGATGGATTAGCCAGGTCCCTAAAGACAGTTGGAGAGAGCAAACAAAGCCTCGGTGCACATCTCCTGCAGCCCTGGGAGGAGATGTTATCTCTGCTGGGTGCTCTGGGAATGCTTCAGGAAAAAGTCTAGAGTTGTCCTTTCCAAACAGGCTGGGTAAACAGCATTTAGGATGCTGGATTTTCCTCACTGAGGTCATAAAGGGAGAAAACTTGCAGAAGGTACCCAGAGAAAATTAGGACCGCCTGGGATGCAGAGAGAGACGGTTTTAATTAGAGCCAAGAGGTGGGAAATAAGGCAGAGAAATGACATCTTAATGAGGTTTAATGAAGTTGTCTGCTGATGGGCACAGCTGTCAGACAGATCTGTATTCCAGCCAAGCAGCTTTGTGACAGCCTAAACCTGAACACAGGGAACGGTGCTGGAGCTGGGGGAGAAAAAAGGACCTTCTGCATCAACTTTGGCTCGCTCTCCCCACTGCTTTATGACAGAGCACACCTATAATGCCCCAGGACAAACAAATGAAACCAGCCCATGAGCTGGAAACAGCATTTTGTTAATTTATGAATGAGAAAGGCTGTAATCTTGGATTACACCAAGCAAGATTCATTCCTGCTACATCCTTCCCCTTCTTTTGTAGGTAAAAGATGTTGGCAGGCAACCAGAGTCCTCTGAGTTCGTTGATTTTGATTCAGGCACAGATTCTCTCCATGTTCAACATATTGGACCAGATTTTTTTTTTAATTAATTATCCAGCACCTTCAGCTTTATTTATTCAGTGCAAAGTGACTGTAAAATGCCACCTGATCATAAAAGGAAACAGCATGCACTCATTTTGAGACGGAGTAAACACCCAACTGTGTTAACTTCAGGTGCTCTACAAAAGGGACTCTTTAAATCCCGTAATTTCTTTCGTTCTACACAGTTCTGCATTCGAGGGTCTGGAAGCAGCTTTGTCACAGGTTACAAACCTCTCTCCTTTCCTGCAGCTTCTCAGCAATTTTCTCCCATCTGCCACACCTTTGCCATCATCGCAGATTTCTGACCTCACTTAACTGATCTGGTATCAGAACATGATCCCTGGAAAAAGCCTTTTCTCATGTGCCTGAGGAATGTTACACCATTTCCCTCGTACACCAGTGACAACCAATCTAAAAATAGCTGTAAATACAGGGGAAATAGATCAGCCATGAAAGCCACTTCATCATCCCTGGCAGAGGTTTGTGTGCTGTGCGTGAGCTCCCGACTCACACGCAGCGGGCACATATGGCTCAGCACTGCCGGGGTGGCATTTCACTTGTGGCAGCACTAAAAACACACTCACTCCCCTCGTGCTCAGTGCTGGACACACCTGCAAGGGATGGTCCCTTCCTCTGCCACAGGCAGCCAGGGAAATGCAGCCATGTCATGCACAGGTTGCATCAGGTAGCTGAAAGGATGGCTTTCAAAGAGGTCTGTTGGCAACAAAGGATCTGTACTTTTGCACAGGGCAAGGAGCCTCTCGGGGGTTTTGAGCCTATCAAAGGATCTTAGCAAGTCCAGAAAACTCATCTTCTGGTGAACTTGTGCTCCTGAGAGTCATGGGGATACCACACCTGCTTTATAGTGTCACAAGTGTGTGGGTTTAACAGGAACAAGATGAAGCATCTCCCTCCCAGACCTGAGAAGTAAGACCCCGGATTTACTTGAAAGAATCACTGTACTGGTGTGCAGACCCAATGATCCCACTGATCCCAAACTGGCAAAGCTGGCAGCCAGCTTGCCAGGCTCTGCAGAGGAGCAGACCTGTTGTCACACCATGATCAAGGCACCACCATCTCCCCCCTGGACACACTGGTGAGGATCACAGTGCCACAGCCACCGTGTGCTTTCAGGGCTTGTGTAGCTACATATAGAAACAGGAGCTGAGAAACCCCAAACTGAGTGCACAAAGAAATGTCTCCAGGTGAAAAAGTTTGAGGAATTAAGAGCAAATTCTAGAGAGCTCAACACAGAGCCCTCTGGAAAGGTGCCTGTTTTGGGCAGGGGTTATTAACCTTCATTCTCCAGGGAAAACTGGATCAGTGAGAGTTTTGCCTGAGCTGAGGGTGATGCCTGAGCTGAGGTGTGCAAACCTGGCCAGGGTTTGCACAGTGCTGACTGGGAGCAGAATGTAAATTTGGGTTTGAATGATGTTCCTACACAAGGAGCTCCAGTAAACTGGGTCCCTTATCCCTGCTGTACAGCCTCAGCCTGCCAGAGTGGGAAGCTGGAGTTCATTTGCAATCTCTTTTCACTTGGTCTACATTTGATTCAGCACCTCCAGATCCACAGTGTTCACCCTGGAGTGTAGTAATGGTCATCTCAGTGTTGGTGTTCAATGAGAAGCACTGGAGTAGTTGGGAGAATGAAAGTGCTGAAATACAAGACCTGCCAACACCTACAACATCCCAGCTCCTCTAACGCCCTTCCCATGGAAAATAACCTGTCCCAAGGCACCCACACAAGGCCCTCAGGGCTCCTGGGGACTTGTTGCCTGACCCTGCTCCAGCTTTCCCTCGCAGGGACACACAGACCAAAGCTGCTGCCAGGCTCCCACCCCTTCCCTTCCCTCCTCCACAGCCTCTCTTTCAAGCAGCAATAAGGTTTCAAGATACACCCATCCTGCAGTGACTTCACCATGGAAATGGGAGGGGAAAGACAAAAGGGGTGAGGGGAGGTCAGTTAATCCCACAGACACCACCAGGCTGGGACACACATGGGCTGGGGAAGAGTTCATTTTAAAACTAAATAGAAATGAGGTTATTGAGCTCAAGTTCTCTTCCATGCTATAAGCCCCAGGCTCTGCTGTCCCTTCTTCATCCCCCTTCTCCTCCTCCTGTAACATGCCTTGTGTCTTGATTATTCCCAGGCAGGAGCAGCCATGTGATTGTGCCTGGGGAAGTTTATGGCAGTTTTCTAGAAGGATGCACAACTTGGAAATAAAATAACTCAAAATAAAGTAAAGACTAGCTTCAGTCTCCCCAGCAGACACCACAGCTGGGCATCCCAGCCAATTGAGACATTACCAAACAAGAATATTTCAAATCCATATATATATTGAGTCAGGACCTCTATTTCCTGCAAGACTGGGTTGCTTTATAACTCAACTACAAACCTGTGTGAAATTCAGCATCCCTTAGAGGCTTCAGCTCCTTCTGCACTGTGCTTGTGCAGTGAGATTCAAACCCCTGCCAAGGGGAGCCACAGCCACTCCTGGTACTTGTGGCCATGTTCTGTTACAAACTTTTATTTTCAGGGGCTTTGTCGTATCAGAAAAGCTCTTTATGCTTCTCTTTTAACTTCACTTTTCTGCAGCATGAAGTGGGGAAGCCTCTGCGAAACTGCTACTCCCTGCCAGGCCTTGACTTTACCTATGGGATGTACGTGCACAAGAGAGATGGAGGAGTTGCTGAAGGTATGACACTGCCACTAAAATACAGACCTGCAAAGTCCTAATGCTAGCAGGGACTCTCCTCCCCTCCCCAGGGCTCTTCAATACTTCTCATCAGGCTGGAGGTGCACAACTCCAACATTTACCCACTTTCATTAATATCTGCTTGGTGACCAGTAAAGTTTCTCTATCATACTGGAAACTTTCAGAGGCTCACACAGAGCCCAGAGCCCAGACAGAGAGGGGTGTGGCACTTGCAAAGGGTGATACACCCGACCACTGTCAGAACTCTGTTAGAGCTCCTACTTTGTGCTCTCAGGGACAATTTCCCTCTGAAATCAGGCCTCCTGAGCAAGCCAGGGTGGAGGGTGAGAAGACATCCACTTCAGATGGGAGGTGTCCCCACGTGAAATGCAGTGGGACAGGATATGAAGTTCACTGCACAGTGAAGCCATGACAAAATGCATCTTGGCCACACAGGGCCCTCAATGCACAGTGCACAGACATCAGCCTCCTTTCCCAAAGAGGAGTTAACTGAGATGCCTCTCCTATTTCCTTCCAGCCATAGGCCACTGGGACTCAATAAAGCCCAGGAACGTGGGACTCAGTAAAGCCAAGCTCATGCCCCGGGACTTCCTCACCATGAACCGCGGGGCCGTGGAGGCCGGTTGTACCACAGCCCCTGAGTTCAGGCTCTACTACAAGTACATGGACATTCGGTTAAAAGATGAGAACAGATTCCTCAGTTGGGTTCCCAAAATCCCAGACATGACTTTCGGCAGGCCAGCACGGTAAGGAAGACTTGGGGCCCTTCTCAGAATGAAGTTATCCCTTCCTACCCTCACATCTACATCTCTCCCACATCCCAGGTAGCACAGGCCCCAAAACACAAGTGCCCTGAACCTGCACAGGCTGCTGCTGGGTCATAGATCACTTCTGGGGAGTAATGGATAGGGTTAAAAGTTAAAGGAGAATAAGAATTACAGGAGGAGACACAGCTGCTGCTTCCCAGATGAAACATGGTCAGGATGCCCCACAAAGGTTCCCTAAACACTGATAATCACCTGTTATTGGAGGTTGCACTGGGAGAGGGGTTGGGCATGTCCCCCCCCTTTCCACATGACAAATTCCATGTCTGATTACACTTCTGTCTGATAATCAACTACCTAAATCTATCATACATGCCACAAGACAGCCCCATTCCACCTGTGGCATTAAGGGCTTGGAACCTCTTAAAAATATGTTCAATGCCAACCCCGTAAGTTCAAGGAATATGAAGAGTTATAAGCCAGAAAAATGGCTTCCCAGGGTCAAAAAATCAGGGCAACAGCATTTCTACTTGTCTGCACTGGTTGAAATGCTCTGGTGGAGTTAAGGATCAGTTCAAGCTCTTTATCCCACTCTTTCCCACTTGTTAGTTCATCACCCTGCATGGGGCAGAAACTGGTAGTGGAGCAGAACAGAGGCAAAGAAGGTTTTCACTGCTCCCTTCTGCTTCCTTGGGCTCCCTTCCCAATGGCTGGAGGGGAGCTGGTACAAGCTGACCCTCCAGCACCCCCTCCAGAAGGGCATAATCCTGCCCATCCATCCCTTGCAATGCAGAGGGATGTTTAAGGCTTCACTCAGGGCCAGCTGGAGAGCACAGCAGGCTGAAAGAGCCAGTGGACTCCAGCACAAACCAGCGCTCAAAGCCTCTGAAAAGTCCTGCTTCTGCTGGAGCACAGAGGCTTTTTCTTGCTCTGTGCAGGTCTGGACCAGACATTAGGTTTCATTTTAAGAGCTAGATAATAATCACTACCAGAAAAATAACAGCTACAAATTCTAGAGAAAAGACATGATGAACGGCACCGTGTATTTTACATGATAGTAAATGGCCTTTGCATATGCAAATTGAATGGATTTTAAAATGGTATTTAATGACAATTTTCGTAGCAGACATTAACATTAATTGCATCAAAATGAAAATGTAGCATTAGCTTGCTGTTAGCTGCAAATGCCCCAGCTATAAAGCTTTATCTTTATCAGTATCAGCCCTCACTGATGTGACAGGGCTGCTCTGCAAATTGCAAGCAAAAGGGCTTTTATGTTGCAAAAGTATCCCCCAATGTAGACCAAAATCAACATCAATTTTGCTTTATTTCTTCATAAACGGAGGTTAAATGGCTGCCTGTAAGAAGCCTGGGCACGTTTCAAAAGTTTTAAGGAAAATGTGCAGACCCCACAACAGCAGAAGTAGTGAGAAAGGGCTTTTAATTTAAAGTTATTATTGTACAACTAGCCTGCTCCTTAATAGCTACCTTTTATGCAGACTGATTGTATTTATCCCTTTACTTTAAAAGCACGTTATAGATAAAATCAAATTACTGGGATTACCAAGGAGCTGTTACAGCCATTTTGGTAAAAGTGGGAGTTTAACACACTTTTCCATGACTGGCAAGTTAAAGAAACGAGCTTTGGTGAGCACTCTCCAGCCCAAGCTCATCCCTAGTAACAGCTCCCCAGGTTCAGCAAGACCTGTCTTGCTAAAAATGACTTGGTTGTCAATGGATTTAAGTTGGGTTTGGTCTCTAAGCCCTGTAGGATGCTGTTCTTAGTGCTGCTGACTGGGAAGGCACTTCCAGCTGAGGTGTGTGCTTGTCTGGGGGCAGAAGAAAAAAATGGTGGCATATGGTCTCTTTCCATGACTCCAAGCACTCCATGCCTGTTAGAAATAACAGCCTGGATAAACTTCTCAGGTGCAGTGAAGTTTTCCAGCAAGAACAGAGCCTGCCAGTCATTCCCCAGCCCACAGCACAGACAACGTGGCCAAGAAGGGCAGAGAGCAAAGGTGCTTTCCCAGTGCACTGGAAGCAGCTGGAGACGCCCTTCCTGATGCCAGTGGTGCTCTGGGACAGCCCCAGAACACCAGTGCAAACCCTCCCAGTCTGTACCCACGGCCCTGCTGTGGCTCTCCCACACCGTGGGAATTGCAGGGGCTGGGCTGCCCCCCTGGGAACGGCAGCACAGGGCTTGGAACCCAAATAACTCAGCAGCTGCCACAGGAAGGTGTCTGTGGTCAGGGGATGATGCACAAGGGGCTTCTCAAACCCTGCCAACTTATCTCCAGCCCTTGCTCAGCCCCAGGCTCAGGCTGTGCTGCTAAAGGCTTCTGTCTCCTAAAGACACCAAGGTCAGGAGTTCTCCCCAGGCTCACATGTACGAGCTCTCCTGGATCATCCCAAACAGAAACGAGCACAAGTGCTGCGGTTGCTATTAGTGCCTTATTAATCACGGGCTGGCCCTGCTGCTCCCCCTAGCACAGCAGAGCACTTGTGCCTGTGCTTTCCCCTCACGGTGGACGTGTGCTGCATGGAGCATTTCACCAGGCAGCCTCAGACAGAGTGGGCTTTCTGAAGCTTTGAGGCCTCTTTCCTTTCTTTTCCTGGGATATTTACCTTCAAAGGTCACCCATACCCCTCTATTAATTCCCCGTGGGCATCTTCCAGGGGAGAGAAGCAGCTCTGCTTTTTGCTGATTCCCCCCTCCCCATTCTCTCCCTCCCTTTTCCCAGAGTAATGTTTGCTACGAATCATGTGGCCAGCTTTGTTGTGAGAGTCATAAAAAGGACATTTTTCATCTCTCCTTTTTCCTGCTCTCGCTCCCTTCCCTCTCTCAGTATCAGACAGAGATTTATTCCTTCCCTGATGCCTGTGGCATTCGGAGCTGGGAGGGGTCAGGGGAGGCACTGATGGGACGATAATAGATAATGCAGTGGTTCCCCAGGGTCTTGTCCAGCTCCGGAGCCGATCCATCAGCAGGCAGTGCTCGTGCCAAGGTCAGCGGTAACGAGGATGTGGTGGGGTCCCAGCCTCCCCCAAGGGGCACCCTCCAGTCAGCCTCCCCCAATTCACACTCCAGCTTCTGATCTCTACCAGAGCTGCCTCGTGCAAGCCACAATTTGCAAGAGAGCACATGGCCACTGAGTGGAGGCGCCGGGCTGACAACACACAAGCAGGTCTACAGGTTTGTCTCCCAAGGAAAATGCCCATCATCATTGGCAACACCTCCCCTCCAGGAGCTAAACCCCATCTTCATGCTCTGTGCATGACATTACAGAGCTATAAGGTGTGTGCAGATGAGGGTTGCTGTCCTCCTGGCCCTAAATCCCAAGTCCCTTCATTCAAAATAACCCCACAACACAGCGCTACTGGCAGGTTATTCAACCTCACTCTTTGCAATAATGACCTTGTTTTACAAGGGGGAGGATGGAGGGCACTGAGAGGGCTGGGGTTTGATGATAGTGGAGACCTAAAGACACAGAGGGTCTGTGAAGACTTCCAGGAGCTTCAGTGGTGTCAATACAGCCTGTCATTCAAGGTGCATTTGGAAACCCCAGTCAATGTCCAGACCCACATTTATCCTCCTGACCACCTTTTCTGATTGAATTTCACTGGGCACTGAAATTAGCCAACGTTAAATGAACAGATTTTGGAACTAGAAGTAATCACAAAGATGTGGATGCTGTCTATAGCCAGATTTTAGATTACATTGATTCGTGCAAGGTCATACAAGGAGTTTGAAGCCAAAACAATACCAGCACACAGTTGGTACCCCAAGCACAAGTTCTCTCCCCAGGAGCAAGCAGAGTGCACCCTCAGCATGAACACACTGCCCAACACTGCCAGGGCTGCTTTGAGAGAAAAGCTTTCATTCATCTCTTAGTAAGTTCCCTAAGTCTTCCCACTGTGTCCCAGAACCTATTCCTGGACACAAGGACTGCACAGACGTGCCACTCTCTGCCATCCTGCACCTGGACCTCCTTCCAACCCTGCATGGCCATAACCCTGCCTCCCACGTGCTGCCATCCACTTGGCAGTTGGCCTGTAGGTTGGGCTGACCTTGGGTGTGCTGGCAGGATTTCCCTGGCACTCTGTCATCCCCATGGCTCCTGCCGGGTCCCCCCCACTGTCTGCCTTCGCTTCAGTTGTCCCTTTCCCAAATTTTACATTCCATTTTCCTTCTATCTTCATCTCCTCCCTCCATTCCACCTCCTATTCTCTAAAACTGGTCTTAATCCTTTGGCAGCTGCTTTCACCATGTTCCTGCAGCAAACTCGCCTCTCTAAAGTATTTGGCCATTGCAATCTCTCTTTGAATTGTTACAATTGGCCAAGGGCATCAATTATCTAATATCTCCTCTTTTATTTGTATCATTTGCAGTTGTCCTAATCTTTCACCTTGCCCGAAAAGGAAGGTTTCAATGTTCATGCTCTGCTTAGCAAGTGGTCTTTCCACCCATGATGTTTTCACACAGAACAAAGTTTAGAAAGCTCCCAAAAGGTGCTGAGGTATTTCCAGCATCTCTTCGGCACACAGAATGCACTGGTAGGTTTATTTTTGAGACACTTAGAGAACATTTCAGGTCATTAATACATGGCCCTGAAAAAAAAGCTAATCTAGATATAGACCAGCTGCAAAGATATGATGTTGAAAAGCAGAGGATGTTCCTGGAAAGAACCCACCAGGAAAAGCTGGACAGGCAAGAAAGTTTAATATCACAGCAAGCCCACATCTGACCCACGAGCACTAGAAGCCAAACAAAGAGAGAGTAAAGCCATTAAAATCCTAAGGATTAGGGCAAACAAAACTTTTAGAAAAAGAAATATCTGAGCACTGACAAAACAAGTTGTAAAAATGTGACATAGTGACTGGAATCTGTCAAGATGACAGTGCCAGAAAAACGCAACCAAGTTAAAAAATACAGGACTCCCATCGGCTCGGATAATTACATATCCTATCCAATTCCACAGTGAAAGGCACTTTGTGTCTCTGCCACCATTCTCACATTGCTAAGACAAGAATTTCTATTTCAAGAATAGTTTTCTTCCGCTGGAAGTGTTCCAGGCTGGGTATGTGCTCTCATCACTACCGCAGAGCTCCCAGCCCCATCCACCTGCATCTTTGCTGCCTTGTGCCCCGGTGGCTGCAACTTCTGGTTGGGCAGAAAAACCTGTTACGCCCTTCAAAAACTCCTGAGTGCCCCATGAAGACGCTGATTCTCCTCCAGTGCAGTTATTTACTGCAGTTATAATAGTTTCTGACTACTTCAGGTTCACAGCTTAAGAGAAAATAAACAGGCAAGTCATGGTTTGGCATAAGGTTTGGGTCCTGCACGTCAGGCACAGAGCTGGGAAAAAAAAAGATCTAAAGAACAGAGATTTAGATCCCTTATTACCAGTTTACACTGAATAGGAAAGTAATTTACTCTCTCACACAGACTGGCTGTTGTCTGTGGGTTTATCTCCATTGATTACAGCTGGCTGAAAAAATTCTTCCAAAACTTTTACCATCTAAAACTACTTCTTGCCACAAGTGGATTTTTTCCCCTTACCGACTTCTGCTTTTGCTGCCTGTGCAATGAAAACCTGGGTCAGGGGGGAATAACCACTGAATCCTTTTTGTGAAAGCAAAGCTTTTCAGCCCTCATTGACATCTTCTCCTTTCAAACAAAGTCATGTTCCCACCCATCCAGAGAGATTCAAGCATGGGATGGAGGTCAAGGGGAAGACCTTGCTCTTTGATTTATTTTGCCCAGCATTGGAGGGGGTTTTTTCTTGGTTTTTCACTCATTGGGATGTTTTGCATTTGTTGGTGGCTGCAGACTGAGCACTGTTCACTCTCAGCCACGGACTGAGACCCCAGGCAGAACAGCTCTGTCCCAGAATCACATCCCACCTGAGCTTCTCAGAGAGTAACAGCAGAGTTCCAGCCTGTAGATAAATGTTGAAGACAACCCTACATAATCTTCAACTGAGTCAGCCAAAGGGTATCTCCAACCCCAAAAATCAATGCTAACACACAAATTTCAGCTTGTAAGGCCAGTTATTTAAAGGGTAAGAGCTGGCTTGGTATCTTCACTGCAAGACACATGTTTCCATATGTGCATTTAGGACTGTTGCAAGTAAACATCTCACTCGGCCTGGGAGGGAACAGTAAAGCAAATTGGTGCTCTTGTATCCATGTGTACTCCTAAGTACAGCTCTGAGCATCTGATAAATCTTCTAAAGTGCATGTTTACAATGGATTTTATTCTTTTTACTGTTCTATACATACGAGCCCTCGGAGCAAAATAACAGATCCTCTGACACTTAGAAGAAGCCACTGCCTCATTGGCTGCCCACGGTGAAATAATTTATATTGTTATTTCCTCACCCAAATTACAAGGATTGTAAAGAAGCTTTGGAAATTCAGAGTAATCAGTGCCTTGGCAGCACAGATCCCGCAGCTGCCACACGGGTGGAAGACCCACTGTTGCAACTGAGAGTTTTGCCAGCCCAAAGACTGCAAAAAAAAATTGGTCCCTGAGTGTTCTCTACCAATTTTTTCTCTTGTTATTTTCTTCAGTGGTTAATGGAAAGTGAGGACAAGTGGAGATCATTTGAAAATGATCTTTTGGGCCTCTCCATGGGTTTACTGCCAGGACCTATTTAGAGGACCATAAAGCTGCAAGGGGTGTATAACTTTATAGTCTACAAGCTTCTTAGGAAAATGAAGAGCCTTTAGACTCACACCCAGCGTGTTTTGCTGTCTCTCCCTCTCCTCACAAACACACCCACACACGTGTGTGCGGGGACTTCAGAGCCGCTAATTGAATTCACCCCTGTGAAAGCGTTAACAAATTGTAAGTGACCTTTTATACAAATTTCAAAGTCAAGAATTCACCACTAACTGCACATCCCTCTTCTGCCATTCACCCTTATGCAAAACCCACAAACAATTAAAAGAAATAATGAAGAGCCCAGCGGCCCTCTTTCCTAATTAGCTGCAGGAGGCAGTGCTGGGGAGGGTGGCTAAGTGCTTCAATTACCTCGGCCCTCCTCGCAGCCCTTGTTAGAGGAGACAGGTCCACCGGCCAAAGGGGAACAATTAAGGCGAGGCAGAGCCAGGCAGTTTGCAGGGGGATGCCGGGGCCGTGCCGGCTCTCGCACGAGGGCCAGAGCTGTAATCACACCCCAGCTTCCTGCTGGGCTACGCGGAGACAAATTAATGGGAGATAGATGGCCACCTCCAGCCCATCAGTAACCAGGGAGGAAGGGAGACAATATAGCAGGACAAGGGAGCTGTAAGCAGAATCTTCCTGTGCTCTCAGCCCCCTTTCAGGGCAGAGGGAACTGAGGACTAATCCCTCACTGCTGCCTGCTTTGGGGGTACTCCAAGGCCCTGAGCTGAGTCACAGACCCCCCAGCTTGTGCTTTATTTGCTGAAGATAATATGGAATATCTGAAAATAATCTGTCCAAGAGATGCTGGACACCAAACTGCTTCCCAACAAGAAACTAGTTAGACTTGATCTTGGAGGTCTTTTCCAACCCTAATGATTCCACAAGAAACGACCCTGAGCTGGTGGGAACTTCTTCTGCTGGCCTGTCCAGGAGCCGTGGAGAGATCTCTGTACGGACACAGCTATCACGGGACAAACCCTTCCCTGCCTGAGGTACACTAGAAAGGAATACAAAAGTAGTGCCCCTGCAACTGCCTCCCCTGAGGACTGAAGATCCCAAAGACACATCCTGGCTGTGCAGCAAAAGCACCTCTTAGATGGAAGGACACCACAAAGGACTAAACCCCCTGAAACGTCATTAACCTTTCAAGAAAGGGTTAAAGTTTCGGGATAAGCAGTGGTGCGGCAACACGGTTTTAACATCAGGACTGCAGACAAATTCCATTCTGTGATTTATCTGTTGCATAAGCACCTTTGCAGGGCCAGATCCTGCTGCCTCTGAAATCAGAGCAGCGTTTTCGGCGCAGCCCAAACAGCTGCGCGGCCGCCGGGGAGCCGCTGCCTGTGCACATTGTCCTCTGCTCCCTGCCCCGCTCCCCGCCCGAGCACGTCCTGACCGGCAGCGGGAAAAGTGCTGCAGGAGCTGCCTGCCCTGGCTGGAGAGCCACCCGGAAAATCCACGGGCTGGAGTTGGCACTGAAATATTTACAAGCCCCTCTGCTTTGGAATTACACCAGAAGAAAGCAATCACAAGTCAAGTTTTTATCCTTTTACAACACAACTTAGCAATCAAATTGATTGCACCTTTCAAGCTTGTGTAAACCTCCTTCCTGAGCAAAGTCCTTTGTATCCGCTTTTCCCAAGTACCTTTTTTTTTATCAGTTGATATATAAACCTTTGAAAATAAGTTTGAGGGGAGACTGACAACCTTGAAACCTCAAGAGCAGCATGGCGTTGACGGGTGCTACTCCCTGAGCTGCGCATTATAGATAGATTTTAATTTCATTTTAACAAAATAGCTGTCTCCAGTGGAAGAAGCATCAAGAGCTAAATGAGGACCCGTCTTGAGCTGAATCACGCTGAACAGACCTCGGCGCTGTCATTGATTTTCTGGGAAGAAAAAAAATGCCTCTGGCTACTAAACCAAATTAGTAGTCACTGATGACCAATTATTTTGCCCCACTGTGAACGGAGAGGCGTACTAAAATTCCAGTTTGTCAGACCCAAGGCTCTCTTCTCAAACACCTTTCAACAAGCGTGTACCAAAAATCCCTCAGATGGTTCTGACGCCTTCCTGTTTTTCGGCAACTTCTCCTTCTCCAAAGTTTTAATGAGCTGCTGCTCCGAGGATGGCCTGCCAGAAACTGAGCCTTTCCCAGGGTGGTGGAGCACTATTTGGCATGGCACCAATCACAGCTGTCAGAATTTATACACACATACACAGAAAAGTGTCAGCCTAATGTTTGCAAATTATAATTACCATTTCTCTTGCATGTCCCTGGTGCCTTCATTTTAGATAAATCCCAGCTCTGAGGTATCAGCTGCAAAGCACTGAAGGCTCATATTGAATAGAATAGATTTAACTAGTTTGTAGCTCATTTAAGGCCTACACTGTTTTATTTTAATATTGTTAATACTTTATTATACTTTTTAACATTGTTTTCACAGTGAAATAGCCTATTAGGAGGCTGCAGCTTCTTTTCCAGGAGATTTCTGGCAGACTGGCATTCCACATTGTATAACCAAGTTAGCAGGTGCTTGTCATTTCAGTTGAAAATAGGTCTGTACCCTGACTCTTGAAAGTAAATTAGAGAGATTCTATTAAAGAGACAGGAACTGTTTCAGGGATAATAGTTTTGAAAATGTGCACAGATAAATTTTAAAATATTTAGGAAATGTCAACATTAGAAGTGGCTCCAACTATTTGACTATAAAAGGAAGCAGCTGAGGATTTTTTTTTTCTACAATTATAAATAATTTGTTACATCCTATCAGAACTTCTTTGCCTTTCCTTTCTGTGGCAGGGTGCTTGTGCCAAAACAAGGAGATCTGAGTTACTCTGGATGAGATGGATTTTAATCTGCAATAAGCATTTTCAGCAGATGCTTCCCCTGCTCTCCCCACAGTAAAATCCTCCCAGTTCAGGAGTGACATCTGGGCAGGGTGACAAAAGGAAACAGAGCACACAAGCCCTTCATTCCTGTCCTTAAGTAACACTGAGGTGAGAGCACATTTTCCCAAAGGCCAAATAAGCTGCAAATAAGGGCTGTCACCCTGCCAAGTGTCACCAATATCGGGGCCAAACTCCCTGTCCACTCCTATGAGATCAGGGTTTGACCTACAAAGGAAAAGCTGCCTCACTGGAATTCCTCCAGTAACCTTAGTCAAAGTGTGTTACCTGATATCCCCTGCTCTTCCCCACTCTCTCAGTGTTTCTCTCAAAGGAGGCAGGAAAAGCCAGATGAAGCCTCATGTCCTGCAGCCCCACCAGAGCTCACGTGGATAACTGAGCACACGAGTCATTCCCGCCGATTTCAGAGGCAGTTCATGCGTGTACCATTCCAGGCATGACTCTATACTTTGCTGGATCAGGACTTAAATGCGATTAATCACACGGCAGGGAAGGATCTCTGAAGAGCATCAACCCAAATGTGTCCTTTCAAGCATTTACTTACAAGCCAGCTGTGGACTAATCAGTCACCAACTGGCTGGCCCACTGGAGATGGTAAAAGTCACCTCCATAGAGATGTGAAAACCCATTCAACTTCCACAAAAATCAATAATCAAAGACTACAAAGGCTCAGTGCTTTCCTGCATCCCTCCCTGGTATTCCTGCACACCAGGAAGGCTCCTGCCTTGGAGAGCAAAGGGGCAGGAGGAGAAAAGCTCATGTGCAATGTTCACGATGTATCAGGAATACCAAAATTTACACCACACAATGAGGCTGGAGACCCCACACAGACAATAAGACACTTGACCGCAGGTTCACCACATCTTTTAACCTTCCTAAATATTTTGCCCAGCTCTGATCAGTGTGAAATGCCAAACTGGAAGGGAAGGAGGGGGAAGAAGAGGGGACAAAGGGTAAATGTCAGCGTCGCCTTTGGCACCGGGTGTCTCCAGACAACGGTCTGGAGCAGCAGAGCTGATTTGTAAGCAAAGGCTTGAAAAGCCCTGCAGCATGTGATCTATGAAACAGGAGGTCTGCAGAAGGATGTCTCCTCTGATATGAATGCCCCCTTGGGATGTATATTGCTGGATTGCACATCTAGTATCATTAGAAAACACGACCATAGATTAGGCTGTTTTGAAGCATGTGGTGTGCAATAATTAAGTAATAAAAGTCACCACAGGGGTGAAGGAACAAGAAACAGAAGAGTTACTATTTGCATACGCGCTGCTGGTGCCCTCTGTGATCATCAAGGATTCTCCAGGCTGCTAAAAGCTGGCGGCTGTCAATTTTGAACCCACTCCTGCCAAGAGCCACAAAGCACCAGCTCACTCTGTGGCACATGGGCTCTTCGCAGAAAAAGACCTTCTGGTGGAGCTGGTGGCCCAGAATTTATCCCAAATCCCCAGTGCCTTGCAGTTGGTCCAGACAGGCAGGGAAAGCACCGTCCCTGTTACAGGAGCTGCAGCTGAAGGCACTGCAGGCCACAGGTGGGAGCTCCACAGTCATCGCCTGCTGCTGAGATCAGCAAAGTCCCTCCTCAGCAAGGTGTGCAAGGACAAGGACCAATAAAACTTGAGATCGAGGTCCTCCATCACCTTCAAGTGTTTGCTTCTGGGGGAAAAGAAGAGCAGCAGGACCACAGCAATAACTGATACGCTGTCCTCAAGGCAGGAGTCCTGCTGCTGCCACTGCCAGCTCTGCCTCCCACACTGGCTGATGAAGTTAAAGTATCCTCACTTGCAAGGAGCAAGGCTCAACAATTTCAGGCTGCAGCTCTGCCACAAGCTGGTCAGGTTAATGCCAGCTCAGAGCAGCTGAATGGGACACTGGCCAACAAGCCACTGCCTTTTTTCCTGTTTTTCTGGAAACATAATCTGCAGCTCCTCTCCACTGCTGTCTCCCCCTTGCTCCCTGCACGCTCTCTGGAACCCTGTTTCAAGGGGCAAATAAATCTGGTCTGTGCAGCTCAGGAACTAGCCCAGGGCTCAGCATTCCAGCTCTCCTTTCTGCTGCAGACACCTGACCATCTGCATTGGGTCCATTTTTATCCCTATTCAGATTGCTTAGGACAGCACTTACTCCTCTCGCCCAATCCATCATCGCATCTGTTTGCAGCCTTTGGTGCAAACATGAGAGAGATTTTAATAGCAAAAGCAGTGTCATTTTAGCAAAACACACTTTGCACCCAGTGGTTCCTCCACTGGGGGGGATCCAGCCAGAGCTGCTCCTCTGATCTCTGGGGTGGCAACACCAAAGCCCAGCCCAAAGTTGAGCTGAAGTCTGTGGTGCTCCGTGGTCCTTCCAGCACACCAGGGTCTGGACAGAGCTGCTGTAAAAGGTTGTGCAAAGATAGAAATTGTGCCCAGGTGTGTGCAGGCTGTGGTGTATTAACTGCAAATGAATGTGGGTTTGAGGTTTCTTGAGGAAGAAAAAACCTTTCCCAGTGCAAGGCTTTATTCTTGTTCTCACCAGTCACACTTTCCAGGAGCAGAGATGTGAACCAGCATGGGGAGGCAAAGAGAGGCATTACCCCTGGAAATTATATTGTTGTCTTTTCAATGTTTTCCAGGCCTTCCACTCCCATTTATGACATCATCCAACACAGATACAAGGAGATGTGGATGGAGCGCCAGAGAGCCCGGACAAGACTCCAGATAATTGAAAAGAAAAAGGTGATAATACTGCAGCAATGCTTCCCCTTGCTGTGCACTGCACTGCTACTGGGCAGAACCCCCCACTGCCCTACCCCTCAATGGATGGGGAGGGCTCTCAGCTGGGAAAACATCCTCCCTGACTACTAAAAGGCTGATGAAGCCTAACAAAGGTGAGCATCCCTGTGCCAGGAGCCCCTTGGACTGTCCTTTGGGCAGCATCAGTTCTGCTCAGGTTACCTGTGACAGTGGCCACAACAAGGGGACAGCCAGTAAATGTTGGAAGGACCAGCCCTGCCCCTGGCATGGTGTGGTTGATGGCAGCACCCACAGCAGTCGTTGGAGTATAACACTGGGTTGTTAAACACACCAACATTGTAATATCATTTAAAAGCAGCCAATGACTGTTTTATTAGTTAATGGCTCAAAGAAGAGTCAAGCTAATATGGTAATGACCAATTTCAATGGGCTTACTGCCATCACAAACTATGCTTTATAGTTGGAGTGCAGGAAAACAGTGTCCTTAATTAGCAGCTCCTTTATGAATACACCAGCCTGGGATGCTGGAAAGTGCATCCCTACTTTATCTATTAATGACTGATGTTTTTACTCCCTAAGTTTTCTCCACCAAGTTCCCAAAGCCTGCAGCCACCAATTACTGAGCTAAACAACACAAACCTACATCCTAGACCACAGAGCAGACAGACTCCCCAGGGTTTCATGCAGTGGCCAAAACATTCACCAGGTACCTGCACTGGCTTGTGCTGGGACTATCAAGCACTGTGAGCTGCAATTAATCAGAGAGCAGCACACACCAGGCCAGCCAGCAAACCCCACCATGGTGGGGGTGGTGGAAGTGGCTTTCCCAGCTGGTGGTGAGCCACTGCTGTAGCTCAGGGCACAGGGCTTCCTGCAGGAAGTGGTCACCTCCCTGGGATGCTGTATAAAGCAGGGACTGAGAGCTGACAGCTGCTCATGTTTTCCTCATCATTACATTTTAATACCAGTATCAGCTGCACGGGCATGAAAAACTGCCCACATCAGGCACTTGTGGTCATCAGGCCAAAGTGACTTTTAGCCTTGCCCACCCCAGTGTCCCTGCATTGCATGACACCAGGCTGCTGCTGTGGCTGTGCAGCCGTTTGAGCTCGTTGTTGTTTCCCTTTGGTTTCAGCTGGACCAGGTGCGAGGCAATCGCACCACGTACCTGCGCACGCACCCACCCCCCGTCAAGGAGGAGTCCTTCTGGCACCCAGCCCGCTTTGAGAAGGTATGGAACACTCTGACATCCCACCACAACCCCCCTTCTGGCTAAACTCGACTTTTCTTGGCTCTACAAGCACCTGAGTGAACTCAGGGACACCTTCTAGCCCACATGTCCCAATAACATCCTTAGGACACAATGAGGTTCTTAGCTCAGAGCTCCCCGACACCCAAACCTTAAAGTGGTCCCAAATATGTTCAAACATCAGCCCCTTTTGGACTTCAGGGTGGGATTTTTTTGCCAGCCATAAGCCCTGGAAGAGAGGGAGCAGTTGTCCAGGTAACTTATTTTCTAACTTGTGTGCACGTTCACTCACAATGAGATGAGGAGCATCTTTTTATGTATCACTGTTAGAACAGGGGTGGCCTTTGTTCTCTGCTGGTGTTCCCACAACAGCCCTACACAAGCAGGACAGTCACACCTGCATTTTGGTACCCTGACATTTCATCAGCTCTCACCACAACTAATTCAAACCACACCAGATGTTTCAGGAGGCTTTCCCACCCAAGAATTAGAGCTTTCCAGAAAGCTGCACTCTCGATACCTCTCTAAACTGCCTGATTGACAATATTTATCCTGAGACTAAGCAAAGGGTCTGGCCAGGTTGTAGATGTGCATGACACTTCCTTTAATTGATCCAAATAAGAGCCAAGGTGAAGGTTTCTTGTTCCAGCACTGGGATCTAAACATCTCCCTGAATTCATCTGTGCAACCTGCTGTGCTCTGGGGTGCTTGTTTGAGTTCTGTTACCTTTATTTGTGGTGTAAATTGCAGGGAAACTTCAAGTGAAGAGCTAGGGGGCATTTTAGGAAGGAAAGGGAAAGAGCTGGGCAAGTGGAATGGAAAGGAGACACCAGAAAATGAAAGCACTGAAACCCTGCAGGGAGTTTACGTGGCCAAAATTATACCTGGCATTGACAGATACCACTGCAAAGAGCCTCTGAGCTCCCCACCCCAGCCCTTGTTCTGATGGGGTTATTTTTTTTGCCACACTGCCGATTTTTAACCGCGGTTCAAAACAACCAAGAAGCCTCGTGACTTCCTGAAGCTGATTTACTCGTACAAGTTGGGGAGTTTTGCCCAAGAAATGTGTTTTGCAGCACCTTGATGTATTCCTCTTCTGTCCTGTCTCAGACTGTCCGATTAGCATATGTCAGTAATCATTTATCCCCACTGCCTGTCAGCTCAGAGCTGCTGCTGCGGCGAGTGTCAGGGAGAGAACATGACCGATCGCTGTTAAACAGATTGTGGAAGTCACACGAGATACTGGGGCAAGCCTCCTCTTTAGAGCTCCTCTCACCCCAGACCTTTCCATCACTGTTCATTTTTCAGCCTGTGTTCCTGCTTCGTGCTTTTGCCTTTTGTTTCATCCATGGCTGTGGTTGGGTTCCTCCCCCAGCCACGGTTCTCAGACCTCAGAGTCTTTTCTTCTTTGTGCCTTTCTCCTTCCTCTCCTCGTCCCTGCCTTCACAGGAGCAGCATCCAGGGAGGAGGGACAGCTCATTTTGCACAGCCTCTGCAGATTTCTGTATTCCTCCTTTCTCATTACATTAACCTGGAAGGTTTGCATTTCCCCAGCTGCAGATCTAACAGGCACAGCCCACAACAGAACTTGGATCAGGGAGTTTGTTACTCACTTGACTTTCAGTGCATGGTTTCCTCCATGGAAAAATAACTTCATACATCCATAAATGCTTCCCCATATAAAAGCAGCAACAACCCAGAGAAAGTTGATTCTCAAAGACACTTGATGGCCACCAAACAGTTATTTAACTACTACTGTAAAGGTGGGTTCTACAAAGGTGGTAGAATGGTCTTGAAAGCAAACTGGCCTAACCCTTCAACCAAACCCAGGCACTCCAGGAGTCAGTGTCAGTCCCTTCTTTACAAAGGTGACAATAAACCAAAACACTGCCTTTAATCCATGTAACACCCTTATCCTAGTGTGCAAAAAAAAGTATGAAAAGCAACCACAAAAGTATCACTTTACAGAAAGCTTGTTAGCAGACTCCATCTGCATATTGTTTCCTACCAGCCTTCAGTGACATTGTCCTGCTCTGGCCAGTACAGAAAACTCTCATGACCTGGGAAATACTCCAAACCCTGGACAAGAATATTCAGAGACTCCATTGCCCTGAGCACAGCCCCACTTTGAACTTTATTTCCATGTGACCTGAGGCTGGTGTGAGGTGCAGGAGTGTGATGTTCTCAAGCCATTTGTTCTTTCTTGTCACACTCACCCCATCATCTGGTGTCATGCCTTTAAGTCTGGCCCACTCTGGGCCTGAGGGGAGCAATGCAGAGCACCCAGCTACCGAGGTGGTTTATATCCCAAAACAGGCAGCAGCAGGAAGGTGAGACTTGGTTCCTTTGGACCCATAAAAATCAACAAGGAAGATTTTTCTACTCCCATCCTGACCCCTTACAAAGAGCTGCAGAAACTGGGCATGAATGTCACTACTGGCTCTTAAACTGGACTTTCCATTCAGTCCCTCCAAGACTCTTTCCTGGCACCTTGCTAGAGCTTGCCTAGGAAGTGGAAGAGAACAAAACAAAGGAGCTTTTCCCTCCCCACTAATTGCCTCTGCTTGCTCCCTGCGCTGCCAGAGCTGCATGGCATTACATAGCCATTCAGTCAGTAAAGTACAGACAAATTGACTATATTTTCATTTGGATTTAGGTTTCAGCCCCACTGCTTTAGAATAATGGCCCACACTATTAAGCTAACCGGGTGGTTCACAGGCTCTCCCACACCGGGTGATCGCTCCTGTTCCGCTCTGGAGGACCAACCCGTGGTCTCCTGGGCCCCCCAGCTCACCAAGACAGACAGGTCACAGGGAGCCAGTCATCTCCTGATGGGTAGTTCATTAGGGAAAGTATTGTAGTGGGGTTTTTTTTAATTATTTTTTATATTGTTTTAACAAAACCAAACAAATTAACTCCTTACTACCCTCAGCAAGATGCTTCTACTGCCCTCCTCTTCCTCAGTCATCCCTCAAAGCAAACAGCCTCTGCCTTGCTCTGCCTGCAGTGACATGATTCCTGGGCTCAGGTTTTGCCAACACGGCTGGGACTGTGCACCAAAACTTAATTTATTTGTAGATGAGGGACTACATTCCCTAGGGACTGTACTCTTGGGCACCCAGCACATACATAAATCATAGAATGGTTTGAGTTGGAAGGAACCTCAGAGATCATCTCGTTTCTACTTCCCTGCCATGGGCAGGGACACCTTCCACTAGACCAGGTTGTTCAGAGCCCTTTCCAACCTGGCCCTTCCAGGGATGGGGCAGCCACAGCTTCTCTGGGCAACCTGTGCCAGGGCCTCACCACCCTCACAGTAAACAGTTTTTTCCTAATATCGAATCTAAACCTACTCTTTCAATTTGAACCCATTTCCCTTTGTCTTGTCACTACATCTCCTGTAAACAGTCTTGCCCCATCTTTCCTGTAGGTTCCCCTACTGGTACTGGAAGGCTGCAATTAGGTGAGCCCAAAGCCTTCTCTTTCCCAGGCTGAGCAACCCCAATTCTCTCAGCCTTAAGTACTCCTGTTCCCCATATTCATGGGATGTGTCCCATCCCTGTGTCACTCCTCACTTGCTGGCTCAGGCAGAACAGCATCCTTGGATGCTGGAAAGGAACTCTGGAAAGGATGTTGCTGCCAAAATGCATCATCCCCACAGCCATGGCTGTACTATCCTGGGGTGAGGCTCCAGTTACCTCCATCTGCACATTTGATGGTCACTGCCTGTATTGGCTCTGGCTGAGATGGAATTCATTTCCCCAGAGCAGCTTTGCCTGGGAAGGAGAGCGATCGAGGAGCTGGGTGGGCACTTGGTGTCCAGCCCAGGTCAACCCACTACACTATCCAAACCAGTAAGGCAGTGCTGGCCACTCTGTGATAGATTTCCAGGGCTCTGTCAAGTCAATCCAGAAGGATTCAGGTACCAACACCTCCCAGAGCAGCGCTGTAGGACAGAACCCACCCGTGCGTCAAAACACCTCCGTGCGCCGCGTCACGGACACGCCGGGGCTTCTCCTTTGCTCATTAGAGAATTCCAGCTTGCACAGACACTGAGGTGGCTCATTTCCTTGACCAAACAGGGGGGAGGGAAGAAAAATGCAGCAACTTTGGACAACACTTTTGTCACCGGCGACGCTGCCTTCCTGAGCAGATGAAACGCACGGCGCTGGGTGCGCGCTATGAATAAGCGATAAGCCATTGACGAGCAAGTGTTCGGGTACCTTGGCAAAAGACTTAATTTGCAACCTGGCACAAAATCAAAGGCTCTGTCAGCGGCTGAGCGGCTCTCCCGCATCTGCCTCGTGTTACCTGGGAAAGCTCTGTCAGGTAAATTTCCACTGAAAGTAATTAGAGGAATCCCCACTGTATAAACTTTGCAGCAAAAAATTCTGGGCTCTGGAATTTGATTCTCACCGGGGATCCGATATGTGCTCGCAGCCTGATCCTTCGTCAGAATTAACAGTGGAGGTTTAACACGTACACACAGAAGTGTTCCGCATTTTTTTTTAATGCCTTACCTCTATTTTTGTCTACAGAGCTGAACTGACAAGCACAGCTCATGTAATCTTGCAACTGTTGTCAGAAAAGCCATAGATTCTGCTTAAATAACCTGGGCTTGATGCACACAGCACAGGGTGGGCTGGCTGTTCAGGTACAGCATTGGTCCTCCTGGCTTTGAGGGCAGAAAAACCTCCTGGACTTTGATTATTATTGTAACTTTTCTCCTGGGGCCTAAGTAGTGCTTAAAAAAATAAAGCAATGAGTTCGTTCCACCATAGTACCAGATCAAACCTCCCTTCAGCTGGAATTTTGGCTGACCAAAAAAAATTAAAGTCAGTGTCACCCGATGGCTGTTCAGTGGCACAGGTGACAAGAGTTGCTGGGTTCCAGCCCTGCAGTGACAATCCAAACCACCATCACTGGCTTGCAGCAGGCACAATGCAGAAAGAGCACAACACCCTTCAGGGTTCCAAAGGGGCAGCAGAGACTCAGGCCTGACTATGATCCCTCCACGTCTCCTCTGGGACCAGAGCAGAGCAGTCACCTCCCACACTGCAGCCATTCCAGGACTAACTGCAGGCTCTGGGCCCCTCTCACCATCACTACATTTCATTGCACATTCTGGAGGTTTCCTTGGTTTGCCTGATAGCTGAAGCTTCCAGCAATAAAACTGCTCAAATCACAGCAAAGCATCTTCATGGTCCAGTCTTTCCCAGTATTCTTTGTGCCCTGGACACTCAATCTCTCCCTTCCACCCTAATGCTGCCCTCTGCTACAGAATAGTTCGGGGTTTGAAGGGACCTTTAAGGGACATCTGGTGCAACCCCCCTGCAGTGAGCAGGGTCATCTTCAATAGATCATGTTTCTCAGAGCCTCATCCAACCTGACCTTGAATGCTTCTAGGGCACCCACCACCTCTCTGGGCAACTTGTGCCAATATTTCAACACTCTAATTGTAAAACAAACAAACAAACACCCCCCCCCCCCCCACGCTTCTTATATCCCACCTAAATCGACCCTCTCAGTTAAAACCATTACCTGCCTTGCTCAGCCCTTTCTTGTGTCTCCCTCTGCCATTTTCATCTCCTGATTGACACAACCAAACACCACCCTCCTTGTGCAGCCTTACAGCCTGGACCCTCTCCAGGGCAAGCTCCACCTACATCCAAGCCCCAGCATCCTAAGGCAGCACAGGGAAAATGCTTGGCAACCAATTCCCATTGCTGTAATACAGATATTCCACTGTGAAGAACAGATTTTGGGTGCTCACAGCTTCATGGCTTGTAGCAGAGTAAAACCACACACACAGTGTTGGGTTACAGGTGAGCACCTACCATTGCTTTCAGTGCTACCTACTTCCTACACAAATCCACAGAAGCACTTCTGAAATGGGTTTGGGATTTCATTTGTGGACCTGTTCTGACTTCTGCAGAGATGCTCTTTATCAACAGACAACTTTAAGTAAAACTCTTGCCTGGCATGAGAAGGGTCAGGATTCAGATCTCAAGCACATGAGGTGAAAGCTGCCAGCTCTGGTCTGACCCAAAACACCAGGGGCACATGCCAGGTTACAGCTCTAGTGGGTTAATTCTCCTTTCCTCATACTATTGCCCAAACCAAGTGACCAGTGAACTCCAGCAAATATCTGTGAACATTATTTTCAGGAAGAAAAAAAAAGAAAAAAATCCCAGATTTCCATGGGACTTTAAAATACAGCAGCCAAAAAAATCGCTGAGCACTGTTTGAAACCTTCTTGGCCTTGAAGCAAATAAGGATCATTTAGCCCAGGCTCCCTTGTCCTGCATTCCCCTCTGTTCTTAGAAAGGTGGGGAGAGAAAAATCAACCCCATTCATTAAGCCAGTTAAGCGTGCCAGTGGCAGGAAAAACCACAGTATTTGTAACCCTAATAATCCAACGCTCACCTCTGAGCACAGCTCATCTTGGACAGAATAACGTCTGTTTTAAAAGTACCTGCCTCTCTCTAACTTGTCATGGCATTTGTTGACAACCCTATTGAAAGCCGCTCTCGATGCGGCTGTGAAGGATCTTTCAGCACCTCTTTCTCTTTCCTAGACAGTTTTTGAAAGGGAGGGGAGGAAAAGAAAAAAGCCATCAATACAGGGGGAAAAAGGCATCAGCAGCCAACATCGGCTGATGAAGCGCCTCACCTGGGCCCCCAGCACACCGCCTCCAATTAAATCAAAATGGTTTGTTTTTAATGGTCTTTTACACTGACAAGTGGGCTATCATTCCAGGCCTAGAGAGCTGTCAGGGAGCCGAGGCAAATCCTCCGTTGATAATGCCCAATGCTTCCAATTAGGAGCCGAGGCCGCTCCTGGCGCACTAACGATTCCCCAGCCTCCCCCAAGGCCCCTTCGGCGTTGGCTGTTTCGTCTTCCCTCTTCCTCCGCCGCAAATTACTGACACAAAACGGAGGCGCCCCGGTGCCTCCTCACCACGCCGGGCCCCGGCCCTGTTGGATTTAATGAGGCGATGGAAGTTTTCGCGGATCTTTCGCTAAATTCTTTTCTTGTTTGACAGCTGCTTGAGTGTTGACCTTATAAAAGATTTAGTGTTTCTCATTATTTTCTGTCAAGCTTTACAAGTGATAGCTTCACGGGAAAAATCATTTGCATCCCGATGGCGCGCGGGTTTTTTTTTTGCCTGTGCAGGGGGATGCTCGGCGCCGGTGTGCACGCCCTGAACACCCTACTCCCCTCTGCATTGTTTATTTTACTCCTTCCTCCCCCCTCCTTGGAAAAAAAAAAAAAAAAGAAAAATCTACAGATTTGTGTTGTTTTGGGGAAAAAAAAAGAAAAAAAACCAACAAACCAACAACCAAACCCGCAAACAGGATAAGACTTTAAAGGCCCAGGATTTGTTAGACTCCTGTAAATGAGGGAGGTTTTGAAAAAAGAATAGGGATTGGTTTCCTGTAAAGAGAGCTCAGCAAAGTGTTTTGTCACCCGCTAAAAGGATTCGATCAAATGGATGATGGAAAAACCAGGCTGAGCCCCGGTGCAGCTTTGGTGTTAAAGTGAAAAATCGTGCGAGGCTGGGGAGCTGCCTGTGAGCAGGTGGGCAGAGCCAGGCAGGTGCTGGGAGAGGAGCAGGTAAAGCTGCATCTCCCTGCAGCCCAGTGTGGATCCCTCCAGGGCAGGGGGACAGCCTGGTGCTGCTTCTAACTTGCTTCAGCCCCTTTCATGGGTTCTTTCTCAACAGCTCCTACAAGTCATCACAGTCCATTAAATCCTATTAACTAAAACTCCTCTCCCATCAGCTGAGCTTACTGAGCACCCAAGGGTGCTCACAGTGCCCAGCACCTACAGCACACACACCCCAGCACCCACCTACACAAGGACAAGCCCAACACCCGCAGCACCCACAAAACCCTGGTCAGTCTCTGGGGTTTGCTGCCATCAGGGGAGCTCTGCCTTCCCACTGCACCAACTCAGCGTGTCTACATCTCACATGCTGTTTCTGAGCCCTACCTGCTTTATTTTATCCTCCATAACTGAGAAACCCAAATTAAAATACCCCCAAAAAACATATTTAAGTTTTAGGAGTGGTATTTTTTATTGCACCTCTAATTCTTTGAAGCAAACACTGATATGACATCCCAGCTCCAAGGGTCCTGCAGGTTTTCATTTGTCAATAGCAAGTGCAATGAGCAGCAGCAAAAACATTGCTCCTCATCAGCAGCTGAAGCCCATTGCAGCTCCATCATCTGCAAGGAAAACCACCCAGCTTTTACCTACAAACTATATTCCTGTCCTGCTACAGCCAATGCTCCAAATCCATGATTCAGACAAAATCCTGACATAACAATCCACTACCACATCAGAGTAATGGCAAAAATCATCAGGAAGTACCTTTGGGTTCATCATTTAAAATATGAATTAGAAGAATCCGAGATGAGGATTCATCACTGGCATTGACTTCTCAAGACTGGTCTCTGTCATAAGAAGACCTTTGACCCAGGGACACCCTTATCTGGGCTCTAATTACTGGCCCTCATTATGAGAGGGTTTCTCATTTTTTAAAATAGCACTTGTCCCTGTCCTACACCTGGTGCTTCCCACTCACTCATGCTGAGGGCAGGAGCTGGAATCCCTCACAACTTCGTCAAGGCTCTGCTAATTTTAATCACTGCCAGTTGTGGCTCAGTGTGACATTTCTCACCCCGTAGCTTTGTACCAAGTTTGGAGTGAATAAACTGCTGTTTCCTTTCCTGTGGCTTCAACCCAGTCCCAGGCAGAAATTTCCCTCTGCCCAGTTCCCAGCACTGGTGGGAAAGGCAGCACAACAGGAAGGCAGAGGCACATCCCAGAGAAGCAGCTCAGCTGTCCTTACTTGCGAGCACTGGATTTTTCCAACAATCCCAACTCTGAGGGGAAAAATGCGTGCATCTTTAATGGGAGGCTGGAGTTGGAACAGCCAGGGATTGTCCCTGCCAGCTCCCTGGGGCTACCCACCTCCTTTAGCAGCCCTTGGTTCTGTCTCCCCCACCTTTCCCTCCCAGAGAGGGGTTATGTCACTGCTGCTACTTGTGAGGAAGCAAAAACATCCAGAAACAGCTGTCTGAAGTTAGGCACTCAAATGCATATTTAAGTACCTGAACGCCTTCCTCCAGAGAGGGGGAATAGCTAAATACGCTTTGTTTGTCTTGATTAATGAGATCACTCGCAAGCTTTTCAGGGCAGAGACTGCTCTGTATTTTTACATATGCAAAACCTGACACCCAGCCAGCCTGAGCAGGGTGGGGGAAGCAGGAGGCAGCTCACCACATCCACACGAGGCAGATGTATGGCACAGGGAGTTGGGCTGGGGCAGGTAAAGCCCGTGGCCCCCCATGGCAAACCCACTCCCTGCAGGGGGACACATCTCAGTAGCTGCATCTCCTGTGCAGGGGTGCTGTGAGTGAGCCCCACTGCTCACACCAAACAGCCCTGGGACCTTTCTCCCCCAAAGTGCTTCCCCTTTGTTTGTTGTCATGGGCATTTATTCACCCTCTCCCCACCTCGAAGGTGATTCCTGGGGAGATGCTGCTTCTGTGGTTGTCAGCCAGATCCTGATCCCAACAGTGTCTTCCCTGGGAGCTCTGAGCCCACCCTGCCCCCTCAGTGAAGGACACAAGTCCTGTGTTGTAGAAAACGAGTCATATTTATTTCAGGGTCCACCTTAGGGCATCGCCAGCCTTTGAAAGTGTCAGACAACAAACACACCATAGTAAGACTACAGAGTTTTGTTACTAGAGCAGGATAAGAACATCCTGAAGTCAATCAGAAAACTACTCCTCATTTTAAACAGGTTAAGTGTTTAACTTGAGCTGGAGCAACGTTTTCCAATCACAAAACCCCTCATGCAATCCGCAGTCTCTTCTCTGTCTGTGCTACAACCTACTTTCCGTGGCTGACTGCTGGCTGTAACCAATCCTCTCTCTGCTCCTTCCCTCATAGGTTGAGCCTCATCTCAGTACTTTTCCAGACCCTGAAGCTCGTGAAAAGGCACTCAGTGCCTCCCATTGAGAAGTGCCTGCCAGAGGTGCTGCCCTTCCCCAGAGCACCCACCCACCGCAGACCGCGCTGGGCACTGCCCTGTGACCCCACACAGACTTTCTCTCAGGTTTTACAGAGTTATGCTAATGCAGATACAGCCAAATAAAGCACAAATATAATAGGAGTGATTCTGTCTCAGCCTGTTCGTTACTTCATGTCAAGGGCACAGCACCTTAGTCTGAACATCACGATTCTCATCGTGCCCAGGGGACCCCAGGAGCAGGGCAGTGTTCAACCAAGATTGGTTGAACAGGGAAAGCAGGACAGTCTCCTTTGCTGCTGGTTCTGAACAATTACATTAAATGCAGTCGGTATCAAATCTAGAATATCTCATACTCCATCAGTCCTTCTCATTTCTTTGCCAAATCACTGCCTGATGCAGCAAATCCCTTGCCTGTGTGAAGGAATCCAAACACCTGCTTTAACCACTCTGCCAAGCTGAGGCCTCACCACAGAGAGAAGCCTCCACTTGCAGATTACTCCAGCCAGCTCCACACTCACCCTCCAAGAGCTGCTGGTGTCTTATTCCCTCAGGGCTGAGCCTCTTCAAGCACTTGCTGAACAAACTCAAACTCCAACAACAACTCGACATCACAGCACCCAAACCCCAGCTTGGTCACCCACAGGTGACAGCAGAGGCTCAGTTACCAGCACATTTGGAACCTATCTCCTCCCAACAGAGCATTTCACCTCAAGGCAATACCACTTGGTAATAAGAGTGATTACTTTAACTGTGCCTCTCCATTATTGCTACAGGAATAATTAATTACTCCTGTGTAGTCTGCCTCTCACATCTACTGTTAGAGCTCAGATTGTACCAGCTATCTAAGTTGAATTAGCATTCAGTTTTCATATCCATCATCCCACTGGCACTTGGAGAGCTCAGGTGTGTTCTGAGCCACACTCTGAGAGGTGAGATCTGCTGCCCTGGGCAGGCCCAACTGCATCCCCAGCTCAGGAAGGGGCTGGGAACAAGCACTTGAAGGGTGGATGTGCCCAGAATAATTTTACCCCTCACACTTCAGCACTAAGACTAGCCCAGTCCTCCTACATAGACCCACCAGCAGCCAAAGGACATGAAGAATTCATGTTGAGCCAAGGGCTCATTGCCCACTGGATTTCCAGCCAAACTTTTAAGCCCAAACCTCAAAGAGAAAAGTTCTTCATAACATTAAACTGTATCACTCAAGATAAAAGAACAAAGTAAACTGCTTGGGCAGATTCTCTTACCCCTCTCAGGACAAGGAAGGCTCCCCACCAGCTGCTTCAGCATCTCCCACATCTCCTCCTCAGGGGCAACTTGGGCCTCAACCTGCCCTTTATATAAGAAAGGAGCTGTAACAAACTCCACCCTGCCCACACCTGAGCTGAGGGAGGAACAAAATCACCTGCTCCACACCGGGGAAATCCTGGGATGTGGTTGCCTCTTTTTAGTACAGGCCTTTAAATAAACCCCATCTAAAATAACGAGGAGGATAACAGCAGGGTTTGCAATGCTGGCAGAGGAGGATTATAACCAAGGACCTTTCCCACCTCCCCAGGGAGGGAGGAAGCCAGGCCTTAAATACTTCTCTTGCTAAAAATGACACTGTGAGTGTGTGAGAATCCCAGGCACAAGGTTTGCCTGGTGGGAGCCACATCCAGCTCTTGGTCCAGCCACAGCATCTGTGTCCAGCTGCACCAACCACTCAGGTCCTTGGGATGCACACAGGGAAGGAAACAGAGAGTCCTGCCTGGCTGGAAAGGGCTGTCACACAACACGTGTGAGCCAAGCCCCTGTGAACCTGCTGGGTCAGGACAGGAAGAAGCCAGAAGAAGAGACCAGAAACCCAAAAAAGGAGACGCCTCCCCATGGGGGTTGCAGCCGACAGACCTGCCCCGCTGCGCCCCGAAATCCTGACACAAGGTGGTGCCCCAAATGTCCCGAGTCTCACAGCTCGGGGGGGCTGCCCGGGGGTAGCGAGGGGCGTCGGCACCGCCCGCACCCCCCGTGGGGGACCCCCCTGGGCTGCCCCCGACCCAACCCAGCCGTGAGCCGGCGTGTTCTCCCCGCTCCCCCCGTGCCGGCGGAGCCCGGTGCGGGGTCCCGACCCCCTTCTCGCCGCCCCCGACGCTCCTTGTCCTGCAGTGACACCCACCGGTAACGGGGTTTTACCGCTGCTGCAGCTTCCCCGCCGCGGGCCCGGCTCCTCCCCAGCACTGCGGCCCCCCCGGCTGAATGTCCCCCTCTTTCCTGCCGTTTCCCCCCACCCCGAACCCTCCTCTCTCCCATGGAAGCGCGTTCGTTTCGTTACCGGAGCATCCCACCGGTGCCTGTCGCTGCTGAGCGTCCCTCCCGGCGCCTGCTGGGCACGGCTTTTCCGAGCACCCAGCTGGGGTTCGGTGAGAAATCCAGTGCAGCAGAGCCTCCTGGGAATTCCTCCCTAAGCCAGACCCTTGCAGGACACCGGGCCGTGCTTCACCAGCAGATATTTCTCAAATGGCTCTTACTAATCATCATCCCAGCTCAGCAGTCCGTGCCCTCCAGCCCCTGACCCAGCTGTGGAGGTGTCCCCCAGCCCAAGCCTCTGGGAACACCTGGATCAGCCCTGTCCCGTGGCCTCAGGGCCAAACTCACACTGGGAACAGGTTCTAGGAGAGCCTGGCCATGTCCATCAGCATCTCCCAGCAAGGTGGGATGCAAGGAAGCTCCCAAAGCTGCCAAAGTCCTGGATCCAACCCTGGGGTGTGACTGGGGCTTGTGAGGAGGGAACTGGAAATGTGGGGATCTGTTCCACATACAGACCAGTCAATGGTCTGTACACAGAATTTCCTACCTGTGCTGGGAGCTACAGACAAATAATTTGAACCCCACTTGTCCAGTGTCTGGTGACACCACATATAGGCAGAGTGGGGCACGTTTCTGCCTGGGGGGGGCTAGTTCTGAAACAACTTAACAATAACTTTAATAGTAATAATAGTGATAATAATATTAATGTCAGCCACACTGACATTAGAACGTGAGTAGCAAGTGCATCTGTAGCTGCTGGGAGCTCCAAGTGTGGCCTAGGAGTGACAGTCTCTGTCTCCAGGGCCTTGGCTGGGGATGGCACAGTGCAGCACCTGCTCAGGGATGAGCTCACGTCCCCCCCCAAAATCTTGCAAAGCATCAGGAAGTTGCTCTGATCTGGAAACTTCCTTGTGGTTATTTGAAGGCAGGTGCTTTATTCAAGAGCAGGATATACAGCAACAAACTCACCAGCCCCAACCTGTCCCTGCATGGCTGATCCAAATCCTCATTCTAAACCCACTCCCAGCCCTGCTCCATTTTCTGCTTCCAAACACGACCTCAGGGCTGCTTCTGGTCCCAGTGCCAATCTCCATCCCAAATGGGATCTCCTGGTTGGATAGGGACAGGGAGGCTGCCAGAGCCCAAGAACCAACACAAACGCTGCAAAGAGCTGGGAAACCCCATCGGGGTCTCACCCTTATTTCTCACTGGGACCAGTTTGTGCACATCCATCGCTCTGGTCCAGCCCCAAGTGACATTTGGCTTGGCCTTGTGGGTAGTGGATGCCGCAAAACTGCCCCTGGACAGACCAGGAGCCTTCAGCCTGGCCCCCAGTCCCGGGTGCTGGGGCAGCACTGCTGTGATGGGAGGAGGACAGGGCAGAGCAGCAGCAGGAATCCTTGGGACAGGGAGGACGGGCAGTGCCCGGCTCGGCCGCGTTGCATCCCCGAGGTGGGGGTAGGCTGGGACCGGGGCTGACGCTGATTTTGTTCCTGGGCTTGTCCTCCTCTGAGGTTCTTTTGTTCCGCTGCCCCGATCCCAGCCGGCCCCGAGCCTGCAGGGGCGAGGGCAGAAGGTGCTGGGGGCCCTGCCTGCGCCGCTGCCCGACAGCTGGCAGCCGGGCTTCCCGAGGGGGGGCTCTCCCCTCGCTGGTCGCCTCCAAGCTGCCGGCCAAGGGCGGCTTTGGAAGATGGACAAGATGCAGCTGACTGGCCGGGAAGGTGGGGAACGGAAGAAATCGAGTATTTGAGAAATAACCGGCGGCATCGCTTTAAAGTGGCACAGCCTCGCACGCCCGGGTGTGGACATTTTCCTCGTCTCCGCGGCGAAGGGTCTGCCCGCGGGAAAAGCCCCTAAATAAACCCTCGAGGAGGCAGGAGCTGGTCTGACCGGGAGGAAGGTGGGAATCGTGCGGGAGCCGGTCCCTCTCCAGCCTGGGAGACCAACAACGGCAAAACCCCCCGACGGGACGGGAGGGAGGAAACTTGGTGTGTCTGGGAGAAATGGGCAGCCCTGGCTGGGGCTATGGGACTGACGGCAGGAAAAATCCACCCTGAGTGCGGCCCCTTCCCAGTTGCACCAGTAGGTACCGCCGCTGGGCGCTGGGAGAGCGGGCAGAGCGGTGCCCGGTCCTCGCCGCTCCGGCAGCGCTGGGCTGGGGTGGCGGCTGCCCGGCGGCCCCGCGGACCTCTCTGTTCGGTCTCAACCGATTTCGAGAGGATTCAACGAAATTCGCAGCTCCGAGGCTCACCTCGGGCTCAGAGCAGCCGCCTCTGTGCTGGGAGCCTGGGGAGGGTTTCGATGCTTTCCCTTTTCCTTTAATTTTTCTTTTCTCTTCTTTTTTATTTTTTAATTATTATTTTAACGCCCAGCAAAACTTTCCCTGCCTGGGAGGGACCTGCAGATCGGCTAGTTGCGGGGGGAGGCGAGCAGAAAACAGCAAGCCCTCGACAACCCACCACTCCCCCCCCCCCGCCCCTTCCGCGGCTAATCATCCCATTACGAGCCCTATCAGCGGGATAATGACGGCAAAAGAGGGCGGAAACCGCCCGGAAAGCGCGGGGATGCGGGCGGCAATTAATTCCCGTTAATCAAGCTCCGAGGTGTCGCCTGCTGGGGAGTGACATCCCCCAAAACGCCCGGCGGCCAATGGGCGCGTTCCCACGGGGTGGGAGGGGGGTGCCGAGGTCCCCCAGCCGGAGCGGCCCAAGTTCAGGTTTTCTCCCCATTTCCCCCCGTTCCCCCCCCGGGGAGGGCGCGGTGCTCCCGCCGCTGTCCGAGGTGCTGAAGGCGCCTCCTGCTCCGGAGCGACTCCGGCTCGCGGGCTCCGTCCGAGGTGCTGAAGGCTCCGGAGTCACTCCGGTTCTCCCCCCCCCGCCGGTGTCCGAGGTGCTGGCGGGGAAGGGGGGGCGCCGCGGCGGCCCCGACGGCTGGCCACCCCCTCCGCCCTCCCCTCGCCCTTCCCCATTGATTTCTGGATCATTAAGTGGTTAAGGCGCTGCGAAGCCTCCACTATCGATCGCTGCCTCCCCACCTCCGGCTGGGAGCCCCCCGGGCTGCCCCCCAGCCCCGCGCCGCCGCGGCTCCGGGCACGGGTGGGGTGGCCGGGACCCCGGGTGAGGTTGGGGTCCGTCCCCCCTCACCCCACCCCCTTCGCGGCCAAAGTTTGACTCTGCCTCCCTCTCCCCCCCCTCTCCTGTCTGTCTGTCTGTGAGTGCAGCTGGGCGCGATGCTGAAGACGGAGCAGCCTTGGATCTAACGCGCGGCGCCTCGGAGAGCCTTGCAGCAATTGTTGCCCGGATCCCAGACTGAACTTTGCTCATTTTTTTTTTCCTTTTCACCTTTTTTTTTTTAATTATTTATATTATTTTTGCCTTCTTTTTTTTTTTCCTTCCCCTCCTCCTGTTATTGTTAATTATCATTATCAAACCGCTTCCGCCGCGCCCTCCCCGCCAATGCCCGTGTGAGCGCCGGCACCTCGCGGGGGCCATGGAGGGCTCCACCGGGTTTGGGATCGACTCCATCCTCTCCCACCGAGCCGGCAGCCCGGCCGTGCCCAAGGGGGACCCGCTGGTGGGCGACGGCCGGTCCCCGCTGGAGCTGAGCCCCCGCTCCGAGGGCAGCAGCGGGTGCCCCTCGCCCCGCTCGCCGGGCCGCGAGTGCCTGGAGGCGGCGGTGCCGCGGCCGGGCCTGGATGCGCATCTCCAGCCGGGGCAGGTCTCGGCTCCCTCCCAGTCCCGGACCGTCACCTCCTCCTTCCTCATCAGAGACATCCTGGCCGACTGCAAGCCCCTGGCCGCCTGCGCGCCTTACTCCAGCACCAATGGACCTCACGGCGGGCAGGAGCCGGCGGGCAGGATGCCCACCAAGCCTGGCGAGGATTTTAGGGAGAAAATGGAAAAAAACACCAGCAGCTCCTCTTCGGACTCGGAGTACAAAGGTAAGAGCCGCTCACCCCGCTGGGCTTTGTAGGGCGGCCCTGACCCAAAGCCTCGGGCGGCCCGGGGGTCTCCCGGTGCTCCGGGATCTCGCTGCGGAACCGGCCCCGCTGATGGGGGGGGGTCGCGGTATCGATCGCCCCCGAAACGACCACGGGGTCGGCACCAACTTGGGAAAACTTGGGGTTCGGGGCTCGGTGGGGCTCGGCCCGGTGGAAGGGGTTGGGGCGATCGGCGCTTCCTCAAACGCGCCCGGGGTATCCGCCGGGCTGTTTTCCGCGGGAAAGATCCGGCTGGTTTCGTTCCTACCCGCGGGGATATGGGAGAGGAGAACCGGAGACGGATTTCTGCCTGAGAAAAAAAAAATTAAAAAAAAAAGGAAAGGAGAAAAAAAAAAAGGGAAGAAAACAATAATAAAATAATCACGACTTTGCCAGGTATTTCCCCCGCTCCGCTGAGAAACGAACAAGCCAGTCGGCGGGGTTTGATTCGATGTATTATTTGTGTTATTATTTTGGGGATGGTTCAAAACAGAGCACGACAGACAGGGAACCCCGGGCTGCATCCACGGCGGGGCTGGGGATGGATGCGGCCGCTGCTCGCCCCAGGCCGGGGGCTTCGGCCTCCCGGGCCCCTCGCAGCCCCTTCCCGGCCTTCCCCTCCGGCAGCCGGGGCGGGGAGAGGCACAGGAACAGCACGGGAGGGTTGGGGTCGGTCCTCGCTCCCCGGAGCGGTTTATCCCGGGTGCCTTCGCCCATCGCACCCCCACCACCCCTACAAACTTTTACCCAGGAAAAGTGTTCGCAGGCTGTTGGAGAGGGGAAGGCGAGGGTAACCAGCTGGGAGGAGAAAGGGGAGGCGATGGCACCTTGCGGGGTCGATGGATTTGGGAGGCTTGGCAGAAAAAAGCGGGGGAGGCGCTGAGCTCTGTCCTGGCTGCAAATGCACCCTCGGCCCGCCCGGAGCGGCTGGGCTGAAATCCGGTTCATGGAGGAAAAAATACTCGCCCAAAGGAGCCTCCAAAGGCGGCGGAAACCTCGGGGCATCGCAAGGGGATTTTCGCTCCAAACGAAGGACGGAGCCCGGGGTCGGTGCCGGGGCTGGAAGTGCCCCGGGAGGAATCATCGGCCCCGCGGCTCTGCAGGGCCGGGATTGAAAACAGCCGCGATTCCCACCTTGGTGGTTTGTTTTCGCCTCCTACACCCGCCCCAAATTCCTTCAGCTCCTCTCCCCTTCCCCCAAATCGCCAAGACGCGAAAGAAGCGGCGGCGGGGGGCGGGAAAGAAAAGCGGGTTCTCCGCATCCCCCAGAGCCGGCCGAGCCCGGGCAGGGGGGGATGGATTTGGGTGGGGGCCGTTCCCCGTCGGCGCTTGGCTCCTCTCCTGGCTCTGCCACGGCCACGCTGCAAACGCCGCTGAAATGGGGGGAAGAAATCCTTTAAGTTGCGGGGAAAACACCGCTCTAATCGTGGAGAAAAAAAATGGCCTAAATGAGGGGGGAAAACAGATTAAACGGGGGGAAAAACACAGTTTAAATGGGGGGGAGAAACACAGCTTAAATCAGGGGAAAATCCCTGCATTAACGGGGGAGCGGGTGAAGGTCCTCGCTTCCAGCACGATCATTTTTTTGCTGCTTTGGAAATAGCCTTTCCTGGGGCAAAACGCCCCTGATTTATTCCGCGAAGGAGCTGCGGGACCAGGCCTAGCCCGCAGCGGCCAAAATGCCAAAAAATCCATAATATTTATTTATTTATTTATATGTATAATTTTTTTTTTAAGCCACGAATAGCCAGGGAAAGATCCCAACGGGCTGGGGAAGCCGCTGCCGCCGTTCCTGCAGCCCTTTGGAAATCAGGAACTTTTTTAGGAGCCGAGGATCAGCCCGGGGGCCGGGGGGGATTTGCCGTCTCGGGATGCTCGAGGCCTGACCCGCTTTTACTCCGCGGAAAAACTCCGCACAAACTTTGGGGCCGTTCCCGGGAGGGAGCGGGGCCGCCCCTCTTCCCCTGCCCGGTCCCGGCGCTGCCGCTTTCCCGGGATCTGGGGCCGAATCTCCCCGCTTAAGGCTCGTCCCCGGCTCGGGCTCTGCCTGCTCGGCCAGAGCCGGGATTTCTGGTTGAAGGGTTTCGCTCCCCGGTGGCTCAATTAACCGGATTATTGTCTTCCTACAGAGAGAAATCAGCTCGCGTTCGGCTGAAGCCCTGTCCCTGCTCACCCCCGCCACCAGCAAATTTAACATAAACCCCTGTGAAAAAAACACAACAAAACAACCAAACGCCACCGATTTGTATAAACCGAGCCTTTTTGCTCCATAATCTCCTCCAGGAGGGTGGGGAAGGCGCGCACAAACAGGGATTTATTTTTCCCCTTTTATTTTTATTTCTGCTCGATAATTTTTCCATCACCTACTAACATGTTGTGGCGTAAGTTCCCGCGTTGCTCCGCCGGCGCGTAGGTACCGACGGCGCCAACGAACCACCGCCAGCCCCTCTCATTCGGCATTTTTTAAGATAAAAAACAGCCCGGGCAGAGGCTTGCGGAGCCCTTCCCCAGTATTTCGTTGTGCGCCCTGGAGAAGGGAGGTTTGTTCCACGCCCCGGGAGGACGGAGGTTTCTCCTCAGCGGGGAAAAGCAGGACCAACCTGGCAACATTCCCCTCCAAAAAATGTGGGCTTAAAAATTTTCAGTTTTAGTTGGTTTTGTTTTCGGTTTAAAAAAGGAAAAAAAAAAGAGAGAGAGAAAAAAAAAGGAAATAAAAATTATCCAAGCATCGAGAAATCTGTTGGGTTTGGGGGAATAAACTCAGAGGAGGGCCCTGCCCCGTGAGAAATGAGGAGTGAAGGGGATAAGGGGGGGGTCTGGGCAGGAGGGCGGCGGGGCCGGGCCGGGGGTCCCGTCGGCACATCCCGGCGCTCCGGCCCCACTCCCAGGCCCTCGGGAAGGAGAAAGGCCGGGCCCGGTTCGAGGAGACCCCCGAGTCCCCCCCAAGGTTAAAATTTTCGGGGTTGCAGAGCAAATGTGCCGTGAGCCCGACTCGGACCTGAGCCCCTGGCTCACGGCTGCAGGGGGTTACCCCCTTCTTTTGAGGGTATTTCCATTCCTGCCCTGACCTGGCCTCTCTTCCTCCCTCTCGGCTCAGTGAAAGAAGAAGGAGACCGAGAGATCTCCAGCTCCCGGGACAGCCCCCCAGTGCGGCTGAAAAAGCCGCGCAAAGCCCGCACCGCCTTCACCGACCATCAGCTGGCCCAGCTGGAGCGCAGCTTCGAGAGGCAAAAATACCTGAGCGTGCAGGACAGGATGGAACTGGCCGCCTCCCTCAACCTCACCGACACGCAGGTGAAAACGTGGTACCAGAACAGAAGGTAAAAATGCACCGTTCCCTCCTGCCCGCAGCGCCGGGATCCCACCCTGCCCCTCTCCCCGGCCCCGCACCCACAAACCGGGCAGGGCTCTTGCACCCCACAACCACCCCGTCCCTCCTGGCACCAGGAGAGGTGCCATGTCTGTCCCATCCCCGCCTCCCCCGGGGACTTTTACCCCAAAGTCAAGGGGAGAAAAGCGATGCCGGGGGAGGGCGGGGGGTGGGGGGCAATCCGTGCCCCCAGCCCGGGCAAGGCGAGGAGGCAGGACCGGGCTTCCAGCTAAACACAACAGCATAACACATCGGCCCATTAATAATAGATACCAATTACTGCTTTGGGCATCAATAATTAACACCCTTTACAGTAATTACACAATTATTATTATGATGAATAATTTACTGGTGGAAATAGGTTTAGCGCTTCAGCGACAAATCTGTAAAAGGGTTGGAGACGTGTGGTGGCTTCAGTGGGTTTATCGGGACAACCCGAGCCCCGACCATTGCCACCGCCACCAAACGAGGGACCCCCGGCTGCAGCCCCCACACTGTCCCCCCGCTCACCCCAGGGTTTGACCCTCCCTCCCCGTCATTTCCAGTCCCGCTTTGCCATCTGCAAAGATTCCCCCCACGTCGGTGATTTGGGGGTGGCTGGGGGCTGTGTGATCACCTCTCCGCTCCCAAAATCCCTCCCGCAAGGACGCGCCGGAGCCGAGCCGGTGCCTCCAGCCCCTTCCCTGGCCAACCCGGCCCGCCGGCGGCCCCGACGTGGGCGAGATCCCGGGGCCGGGGATTCTCCACGAGATCCGGCACTCACATATATATATATATAGATATATACACACACACACATATCCTACGTACGTATGTATGCATATATAAAATATATACGTGTGTGTGCATATATATATATATGTAGGTATATACAGAGAGACATATATATGCCGCAAACGAATGCCCCGGGACGCTGCCCCACTCGTGTCCCCCCGCGGGACCCTCGCAGCCCCCCGAGGGGCCCGGCCCCGTCCCGGCAGCCCCGGCCCGGGGAGGTGGTCCCGGAGCCCCGGGCGGCGGATCGGGCCGGGGCATCGCGGCGGCCGCAGCACCCGCGGGGCTGAGGGGAGAGGATCCCCGGCGGGTCGTGTGACAATCTGGAACTTACACCCCCCTGGAAGGGACTGAAATGATGGTCGCGATTTATATCGCCGCGATTTACGCCCCGCCCGTGGATCCCAGCCGGGCTGTGGCTCCGGTAGCTCCGGGAGGGCTCCGTGGGCGCTCACGCCGGGCTGCCGCGGTGGGAACACCAGGGAGATAAGCCCCCTGCTCCGATTATTGGGGTCTGCATCCCCTCCCTGCCACACAAGGAAGTCTGGCCCTGGGAGCCAGCGGTGGGAGCGGGGATGCGCAAGGAGAGCAGAGTCCGGGGAAAGAGGGCATGCAAAGGGTAAAAAGAGCTCGGGAGCGGCTTTGGGAGCATCCCTTTCTCCCTGACCCCCTGTCTCGACTTGTGCCCCCCCAGGACCAAGTGGAAACGGCAGACGGCGGTGGGCCTGGAGCTGCTGGCCGAGGCCGGTAACTACTCGGCCCTCCAGAGGATGTTCCCCTCGCCCTACTTCTACCCGCAGAGTTTGGTCTCCAACCTGGACCCCGGCGCCGCCCTCTACCTGTACCGCGGACCCAGCGCGCCGCCCCCCGCCCTACAGAGACCCTTGGTGCCCCGCATCCTCATCCACGGACTGCAGGGCGGCAGCGAGCCCCCGCCGCCCCTGCCCCCGCTGCCCGGCGTCCTGCCCCGGGCTGCGCAGCCCCGGTGAGCCCCGGCCGCCCGGGAGACCCCCCCGGCACCCACCGGGCCGGGGGGCTGGAGGGGACCACCCCACCTCTGGGGCCGCGAGCAAGCGACAGACTCCCGCTCATCCCCGAATATATATATATATATATAAATATAAATGACACCTCCCCTTCCTTTTTTAAAATATATATAAAGAATGCAAGAAGCAAGGGCAGGCCTGGCAGGACGGAGCCGGCGGAGCTGCCCCCCGACCCCGCGGGGCACTCGCCGCCTTTTTACCCCCTTGTGCCCCCGAAGGGCAGCGGGGTCGCTGTGGGTCCCGCCACCCCGGCGTGGGACGGCGCCTGGAGCACGGGGGGAGGCGGATGCTCCGGGGGGGCTTTGCCTCTCTGCCCCCTCCCCAGGAACTGTCGGGGGGACCGAGCCATACCTGCCACGGACGGCTACGGGGAGCCCTCTCCCCGCTTTCCCCGGCTCCCCGACCCCGGGGCACCATCCGGGAAGGGCCGTGGTGGGGCCCGGGCCGACGGCCCCAGCGAGACTTTGGGACGTCTGTAACTTAAAATTAAAAAAAAAAAAAAAGAAGAAAAAAAAAGGAAAGAAAAGAAAAAGGGGGGAAAAAAGCGCGGTGGAATGTAAATACGGTGCAAAATGTATATGAATTATTTATTTGTGAACCCTGAGGGCGTATTTGTGTAAGTGATTCTTGTCAGTCTGTATCCCGGGGCCGGCCCGGCCGGGCGGGGGGCGCGGGGGGGGACACTCGGGGCGCCGCGGCCGCTCCCGCTCCCCCCTTTTTTAAATGTGGAAATAAAACTTCTTTACAAACAAACGGGTCTCGCCTCCGCCGGCCCCTTCTTCCCCTCCCGCTTGTTTGCTCTGGCGGAGCAGCCGCCGCCGCCGCCGAGGGGAAAAGGGAAGAGCAAAGAGGAGTTTTCCCACCTCCCATGGCAGGGTTCGCCCCCTCCGCGGGTCCCGGTGTCCCCAGTGCCGGTATGCGGGACCGGCCGCGGGGCCGTCGGGGGGCACCGGGGCGCTGCTGCCCGGCGCGGCGATAGCGAATTAATGACGCTAATCTTAAGTGTATAATTGCCTAAGTGCTTTAAATGATCGCTTTGCAAAATGGATTGTTTCCACCCTTTAAAAGTGTCGCTCATCTGGCCGCGGCCAGCGGGCCCGGCAGCTGGTCCCCGGGACAGCCGGGCAGCGGCTCCTCGGCTCGGGGAGCCGACAGATGGGCTGCGGGTCCCCCCGGCCGCTCCCCCGGCCCCTCCGCTTCCCCCGGCCCGCCTGTCTGCGGAGCATCCCCCCCCCCGGCACCCACCGGCCCTACAGATCGCCCTCCCCGGGGCCGGGTCCCAGCCCGGTGCCCCCGGCCCGGCTCCGTCCCGGGGGCTTTGCCCCGGCACCCCCCGAGCCCCGCGGGGAGGGGGATTGTCGGCTCGGCCAAATGCACAGCCACGCCTGGGGGAAAGAGCCCCCGGCCTTTGTGGACGGTGCTGGTCCTTTGCATGTGAATGGGGGAGTTTGGTAAATCCCCGGGCCTCGGCTGGGCGAGGAGGAGGAGGAGGAAGGGGGGTCGCTCCCAGCTCACGGTTAATGAAGTGGGAAAGGAGTCTTTCAGAGAGGCCTGCAAACAACCCCCTCCCCGGGCAACAACCCCCCGTCCCAAATCCTACATGGATTGACTTAAACCCAGGGGATAAGTGCTTTAAATTAATCTCATTGAATAAGAATGAGGCCAAACAAAACTCTTTAAAATCATATTAAAAATCTATCAAAGGACAACTTGCAGTGGGTGTGCTTTTCATTTTGTGAGCGCGCAGGCAAGGAGCATACAGCAACCTTCCTCCCATTTACACAGCAGGAATGTGAATCAAAGACATTCTCTAATATTTAATTGTCCTTGTAGCCATAGCAGATTCCTCCTCTTACATTAATGAAGTACAAGGCTTCGTTACAAGTTTGTAATTGCAATATTTAAATTTGCCATTTCACATCTGGAAGGAGCTGGAAACTCCCCCTGTACCAGCGGGACTGAGCCAACGCTGTAACACAGCGACAGAGGCCGGCTCGTGTTACAAGGATGGAAGGAGAGAGCGGGGCAGAGCCCTGAGGAAACCTCCTCTCTGGGAAGGGGGAATGGCTGTGCCATGTCTGGCTGGGAAAGAAAAAGCAGAGGGGAAGCGAGGGCTGGAGCTGTCGCTTCCAGGGAGATCTCACAGCAGAGTCAGGCAAGGCAAGCTTTGAGATAAATCAGTTTAGGGAAGACACTACAGGCTCTCAGAGAGCACAGCACTTGCCACATGAACAGCATCTCGTGTGGGAGGATCTCAGCAGCCTCAAAAGTCGCTGAAGGACCAACCTCACCTCCAGGGACTGAGATAAAACCTGTTGTCCTACAGCAGAACCCACCAGCACTCGTCCTGTACCTACAGCAGCCCCTGACCAGGCTGGAAACTACTTGTTTCCAGAGGGCAGTGCCAGGCAGGCACAATCCTGGCAAGGCCTCAGGCGTGGGACAGGCTGTGCTGGGTTGAAATTAGATGAAGCAGTAAAAATGGCCCAGCTGAGAAGGAGCACCAGTGCCATGAAGGAAACCTTTGGAGTATTGCACCAGTTCTGCTCCACCGACCTCCCCCAGGGTACAAAGTCCAACAGACAGGCTGCTGGTGGTTGGTTTGTCAAGCTCTGGATCCAACACACAGACCAGATAGTGCAGTGGGTTTGCCAGGACCAAATGCAATCCTGGCTCTCAAACCCCTTCTGGGCTTTTACCCAGATCAAGGTCCACCTTCCTCCCCTCCTGACACAGCTTTAACCAGGACCACCACCCTTGGAACAGACAGAGAACAAAAGCTGCTCTGCTGAACATGCCAACACACAAATTCAGTCAAATCTGAACTGTTTCTAGCCAAGGTATTTCATGGCTTCTTCCGAACACCAAACAAAACTATGTCAGAATGGAAAGCCCAGAACACAGGTGCTTTTCCTGCCCTCTTCCCAGGTTTGTGGAGAAAACAAATTGTAAGCAGGAGGTTCTGTTGCTTTCTACCCTGCTTAGTTCTGGAGCTATGTCTTGTGTCTGACCTACACCCTGGAAGTGGGTGTTTAACTGTGACCCTTGTCCCAAGGTGACCTCCTTGCTTTTTCCTAATCCAAAGCCTTGAAGTGTGAACTCAAGGTGCTCCAGTTGCAGAGGAGAGGAGGATGTGGGTTCCTTCTACAGGTAAAGGACAAAAAGCCAGAAGAGAGCTGAGAAAATGCACAGGAACATCTCCTGGGAGAGGCAGGACTGGCTGTGAGAACAGGGAGTGGACCAGCAAGGAAGGCAAACCCAAAGTGAGCCCAGGTCTGACTCACAGGCAGCTTTACAGAAAAGCTTCACAGTGCCACCATTTCCAGACCAAACACAGAAACCTCAGGGCTGCAGGGCAGGAAGGCCCCTGCCACCCACTACAATGCAGACAAGAAAGCAAACCTGACCAAAGCCAATATCCCTACAGCCCAACAAAGCTGCAATCCCACCAAACACTGCCCAGAGCTCATCTCATCTCCCCTCCCAGAGGAGCTCCCACCCAACCAAACCCCCTGCAACACCCACCACGTACCTTAGAGCATGAAGGGACAAATTCAGGAGCAGTTCAGGGTGACATCTACCTGCTCCACGCCACAGGAACCCACCATCACCCCCAGCAGCTCCTCTGGCATTTGGGTACCCACAACACCCCGTTCCTGCTGCAGGTGATGAAGGGCTGCAGGTGATGCAGTGATGGAACCCAACAGCAACTCAACCAGCCCTGCCCCACCACAAGGACCACACCCTGCCCTGCCTCAATTTAGAGGTGATTTGAGCACAAATTAACTCCAAACCTACCAGGTTCTTCCTGAATCGAGTGGTGCACAGGGGTAAAGCCGCCTCAGAGCCAATTTAGAGCTGCCCAAATATAAACAAGGAATCAAATTCTGCCCACCCAGCCACAATTCAAACACATTTTGCACATCAGCCTTCAAGTTTTTTACAGGCAAACTCAGCTTAACTCCAGGTGCATGTACATATCTTTTAACACCTTTTCTTTCATATTTAACAATCTCCTCCTCTCCCTTCCCTTAATCACATCAGTAATCCAGCACTACCTGCTAAAAGATGGTGAAGCTGAAAGAAAAAGGCATTCTACCATTTTTAAAAATCACATTATTCATCATAACTGTTTGTAACATTCCATGCCCAGTTAATGCAGGCAGCAATGAGATTTCCTGATGTCTCTCACCCATGTGCTGTTGGTCTTTATTCCTACTACTGTGAATTTGCAAATAGTCCCTATTAATTCCTACATGACAGTCAGCCAGGAGAAGGTCACATATTTTCCCCTCATGCACAAGATCATTCCCAAACTTGCACTCCCTGCATCACTCTGAGTCATTTTCATCCTCAGGGGTTTCTTTTCTGTTTAAGTTGACATTTGCCTTAAAATCTGATTGCTCTTCCAAATAGTCCTCATAACCAAATCAGGTGAGCTTTGTTGTTATTTTAATCTAATGAATGTTAGTAACTTCATTCTCTCTGCAAAATCATGGTTAATTTGATACTGGAGCCTTCTTAGCTTCTTTCTGAAGTGTTCAAAAGAGTATCACAGTGAAATCAATGTGTTTGATAAGCCACTGGGAGGAAAAAAAAATTCTGGTTCTAAAAAGTTACATCCACTTCAGAAATTAAATACTTTGGGGCTGATTGCTTCTCTCCTACAATCCTTTGTATGACTCACTACAGCCCAAAGTAGGTGCCCTCAATTCTGGATTCACAAAGCAGGCATCATTTTCATCTGCTTATACTCCTTTTTCAGTAGTTTCTTCCTTCTGACATCTGGAATTGCCACTGTTTGAGCACTTTCTGCTTCTGCATTAAACATGCCTGGCTTGGGGCACGGGTGGGCTGCCCTTCCTCATCCCTCTCAAGGAAGACACATGCAGGTAGCAGGAAGTTGTGTTTTGGGAGGGTTTGCAGTGTTTTCTCCTGTGCACTGCTTGGTGTTTGTGTCACAGGAGGTGCTGGAAGGAGCAGAGTGAGGAACTCAGGGAGAGGGAGGTGGGTGCTCACCTGGGGGAGTTTGGAAGTGCAGGATTTTGGGGGCACCTGCTCTCCTCAGCACCTCGCCAACTCCAAGGGGAGTTTGGGTTCCATTTCACACACTGGGCAATGGTGAACAAGCACCAGCCTCAGCACATTTAGGGCCAACCAGCATCCCTTTTCTCAGTGTCCCAGTTCTCTGAGGAGAACAGGATGGATGGCAAACGGGAAAAGCAAGAAGAGAAATCCATTAGCTTGGGATGTGCTCAAAATAGGCCCAGGCAAGGCAGAGAACCCCAAAAGGCTGGGTTACTACTGGCAAGCATTAGCAAGAGCCTGCAAAGCTTTAATGTTCAGAGAGGTGAGACATTCCATACACCCTCTGCCTTCTATAATTAGGTGTGACAATGCGCTGCAGGCAAGGAGAAGTTTGGAGATTGCTGGATTCCACACCGGCTCCTTCCCAGAGTGACAACGTTTGTTCCCAAACTCAGGAGTTTGGGAACGCCTGACATGAAGTTTTGACGTGAAGTTTCGTGCCCATGAGCTCTGCCCCAAAGGGACCACGTGTCATTTCTCCACAGTCCCACCACCAGCCTCATGACAGGTGGCAAATTCCTGACCGGGGACAGACGTTGCCCCAGTGCACGGAGGACAGGAGAGGAGATGCAGCAACGTGGCTTTGTTACCTCAGGCAGGAGCAAAGTGCCCCCTTACAGTGACAGGGAAGGGGCAGCCTCCCCTCTCCTCTTCAACGTGCTCCCCTGCCACGACTGTTAACCAGGTTCAAAATGGCAAGTGAAGGGATTGTGGAGCGTTTCTGCAGGTCTTTAAACAGAAAAGCACCTCCTGTGTGACCACAGTCGTCTCACTTTTATGTTACACAGACATCACGTTTCTCCGAAAACCATATTGAACCTTTTTTAAAATTATTTTTCTTGCAAAAAAAAACCACCTTAGAAACACGGCACATCTTCAGGAGGCCACGTTTAATTGCAGCAGCACAACAGGACACGCCTGGATTCGATTCCATTTGGACCTATGGAATGAAGGGGAGGAGGCCAAGGTCCCCAAGATCCCTCCCACATTTGCCTGATAAATTGAAACACTCCTCAGTTGGTTTGGCAGGTCACCCTGCCCCCCGGCTGAGGCACTCAAGCAGGTTTTACAGCCAATGGCTGGGAGGTCCTGGCTTATGTTGGAATCTGCTGGTTGCCAGGTTTCCTCCGCCTTTTCTTCCTCCTGACCTTGGTGTCCATCCCACTGGAATATTCAGAGCGCAGGATCTCGGCAAGGCGACGTTTGCCGTGGGTCTTCTTGAGCAGGTCAGACCTGGGAAAAAAGCAGAGGGAAGAGCAGAGGGATTAGATGATTCCCTTCTCCCTGCTGGGGTGGGACCGACTGGAGCGGAGGCGCCGAAAAGTGACATTTGCGCATTAGCGAAGGAACGGCTTCCTCTTCTCCAGGCTTGATTTGAAATTCTGTCTCATGCAAAATTAGATATTGTTGTGACAGGTTTTCACAAAGGTGGCAAAATATCACGCCGTTTTTAAAAGCAAGCCTTTGTTCTGTACAAATGCTCTTGCAGGGGCGGCGGGGAGAAGGAGGGAAGGTTTGTGAGCTGAAGGCTGATGAATTAGGTGACACAGCAGTTTGAAAATTATAAGAATAATAAAAAAAACCCTAACAGCCGCATGACACTGAACAATGGAAACACTTTATAAACAGAGCTGAAATCCAGAGCTTGAAAACAAGGGAAGGCAAACAAGGGAAAAAAAATGAAAATGTCAGGAGTCTCAACCCAACAGAGTCTTTCCTTGCAGTGTCCCGCAGCCATCACAGGCACCTCACAGCCACCCCTCCAGAGACTGCCTTTTGCAAGGGTAGCTGCATTCAGCCCATCCCCTGAACTCCAACATGGATCTCTCTGTAGCCCTAAACTGTCAGCTATAAATATAAAAACCCACTCAGCATTTTTCCACCACGAGTTCTGCCACTGTCCTGATCCATAACCTTGGGCAAATGTGGTCCTGGTTGCTGCTGTTGCCCTCACTTATCTAACCTGTGATCTCTTGGGTGCAGGACCTGTTGTTCCTTACCATGTTCCCATGTTCCTGGACACAGTGGGTGTCCACAGGTATTGGACACTCTCCTCTTTATAGTCACAGAATCACAGAATGGTTTGGGTTGGAAAGGACATTAAAGATCATCCAGTTTCAACCCCCTGCCATGGGCAGGGACACCTTCCACTAGACCAGGTCCAACCAGAGCCCAGTCCAGCCTGGCCTTGGACACTTCCAGGGTGCACCTCTCTGAGGAGCTGGTCCTGAAAAGGACCTGCAACAGATCTCAGAGAAGTGAACAGAAATCAGTCTGTCCCTCTAAACACCAGGGAGTTGAAGAGCAGCCCCACATCCACACCAGCATGCTCTGGTGACAACACAGGGACCTCAGCAGTCCTAAAGGTTGACACCTTATAGCACTGCCTCATTATTCCTTCAGGTGTCCAAACCCATGCTGGGGATTGCAGGAGAAGGAAGAACTTTTGGCTGCAGCAACAGATCAACCCATTCAGCAGGGCAAGCACATGAAGAAGGAAAGGGGAGTAAACTCTTGGCTGTCTGAAGTATTTCCTTGCCCCCTTTCCACAGCTTGTTTTCCATCCCTGTGTAGGTTTCATGGCTGGGGTAGGTTTGGAAGGCTGGATCAGAGTTATAAAAAGGATGGTGTGATGGTTACCAGCAAAAGTTTTCCCTGGAACAGAAAGCCTGGAATACACAGACACTGCTACATTCCCTGTAGCCTCCATTCTCACACGAATCAAACATTCCAGCTCTGCATTCACAGAAGGGCTGGAGACTGGATGTGCCAGAGAAATCAGACCCACGGCCACCACACAGTTTGAACTCACAGAAACCAAGTCAAAAGGACATAAACACTTCAAAAGTGGCTGCAGTGCAGAGAGATCCTGTAGGTGCACACACAGCACCAGGCCAAGGAAGGCTCTGGCAGGGCAGGTGTATCCTCTGCTCGGCCCCTCCATCACTGGATAAAGTTCCTGTTTGACACTCTGGTTGTGTCTCCAAGCTCTAACTACAGTAACTCCAGGGTTACCAAGCAACAGTTTACTTAACAACAGGGAACTATCTGCTGCAAAAGGACAAGGAATCCACCAGTAGCTGCGGGGGCTGAGCTGCAGCTCAGCAGGGGGGTTGTCGGACACTTTATTATCAATCAGGTGAAATCGCTGCCCAATTAGTAAATCAATACCCCCTGCTGAGGTGATCAGCTGCACACAGAAAAGCAGGGATGCAGGGAAAAGGGAGGCTTCTCCCTCTAACCCGGGGCCACGAAAATCAATGGAGTTGTGCTGTGGAACCTGTGCTGATCACTGAGAGAAGAAAAGCAGCTGTCAAGGCCCCGTTTAACCACGAGATGGAAGAGTTATAGGCAACGGCAACAGCCTGCAGTGACAGCACACCAGGAAGAGTGTGGAGCCAGGGCACCAGGTCAGGAGTCCTGGCTGGATCCTGATTCCTGCTGTAAACCTGTAAATTCCCCTCTCTGCTCAGCTGGTGACAGTCTCTGGGGTTCTGCCAGAGCATTGCAGATAACACTGGTGAGGAAAGGTGCCCTGTGGTTATGAGACAAAGCCCAGGAGAACAGAGGGAGACCCTGCTACTCACCCCCCCGAGCATCACTGGGCAAAGTATTTAATCTCTTTGGCTTCCATGTCTCTTCTCCCACCTCCTAACCCGGGATGGCCGTGTTTTCCCTGCTCCTGAAGGCTGGAGTGATGGTAATTCAGGAGAGCTGTGTGGTGACACTGGATACTGTGGCAAAAAGCTTCACAGAAAGGCTGCAAATATAAGATGCATTTGCAACAGAGACAGAACCCGTGTTCCCATCACTGGATAAACACATGGATTGTCAGCATCTCTGTCTGTGATCTCATGTCTAGGAATCATATTGAGCCCTAATGAGAACACATCATGCTGATAAGGGGCAGAGAAATCCCCACCCTTTAAATCCCTCCCTCCAAACACAGCAATCTTTGGGGGGGGAATTGCACCGATTTGGGTGGTGCAGCTACTGGGAAGTCACAGGACAAAAAAGATTCTCTAATGACTGACCCATCCCAAAGTGCTACAGTGCCATGATTTCAGCAGTGCTTAAAGGAGAAAGGAGTGTTCATATAGATGGGAGAATATTGAGTTTTATTAACTGGGGGTAAATGAGACAGAAACAGTCATAACTCGGTTTAGAGCTATCTGAGCACATCTGTAATTAAGCTGCAACCTCACAAAAGGTGGTAGCAAGAGCCTCAGCAGAGAGACAACAGAGGAATTGTCCCCAGATGACTTTGTTAGATCCTGAAAGTCTGGAAAAGACCAGGCCAGAGACAAAGTTTTAAAGGTAAAAAAAAGCTCTGTCCTCCTCCAGAAAATTGGAGGAATGAATTTATTTACTCTTTAAACATGAGAAACTCATGAATCTTGCTAAATACAGAATTATCTCAGAAGAGATTTGCAGTAAATCTTTCTTCATATCATGAAAAAAAACCCCAAAACCAAAAAACACAAGGCGTGAAAACAGCACAGGTGATGAGTATGAAATCCTCCCTGTTGTCTCCAGCTGTCTCCTGCTCTGCTACACGATACCAACTGACCACAGAAGTCCCACCCAACTTACAGGCATCACCTTAACACACTCAGTTTGTGACTTCCACACACCTTGGGGGACCAATGGCTTTGTGGGTTCCAAAGACACCATCCACTGAATTCCACAGTCACCAACAACAAGACAGTGGAGTAACAGAGACTGTACTGTGGCAAAGAAAAAAACCAAACACACTGAACTAAGCCCTGAGGATGTTTTCCACAAAGCTGAGAGGCTGTGGACGGCTCCAAGGCACAGAGGAAAGGCGAAGAACAGCACACACAAACTGTTCTGTTTCTATTGAACATCCCCTTTATCTCCCAAGCACTGCTGAGCAGATCATAAGGATGATCAGGTTTCACCTGATTTAGTTGGACTGCATTTGTTACAATATGCAAACCACCATCCTGGATATGGAGACTCAAACCTTTCGGTGGGCAGGGACCAAGTAACAACAACAAGAAAAGGGACAAGTATGACACCATTTTTCAAGTTCTTTTCAAAATCTCAATATGTGTGTCTCACTGGCACATCTGCTTCATTAGAGAACTGAATGACAAGCTGATCTCCAAGCCAAAAACTCTTTCATGCCACAGTAGTGGCACATATACACGAAGGGTTCCTTGGGTATCATCTGCTGGCTCAGAAGATGCCTCTGCTCATCTTTTTACCTCAGTGGTGAGTGAGCTTCTTGTTAGAGGTGTCTCCCTCAACTTGGTTGGCACCGCTGCCTGTTCCTTTGTCTTGAGCTGTGTGAAATGCTGCTGCAATGCAGTGCAGCAAGTGTGGTGACCTTTAACCAACTCCCAGCATCTGCAGCAACCAAAGGCTCCCCAGTTGCTCCAGCTGAGGGACAAGGAGTAGGAAGTTGTGACGCACGGCCCCAGAGCTCATGGTGTGTCTTTGGAGGAGACAGGAGTGGGCTGTTTCATTTATCAGAAAACATTTCAACCTGGATTGCACTATCAATCTGCCTGACAGCATCTCCAACAGCTCTTTGACACCGTGCCAGCAGCAGAGCTGGGTTACCTCTGGGCCAAGGCTGCTGCAACACCTGCTTTTTCTACTTATAGTGTTGGATGAACCATCTGCAGCCAATGCAACCCTGTTTGGGTTGGTTTTTCTGCTGTTGTTTTTGCAGAGTGGGGGCAAGAAATCCATCAGCAATACTACACTGCTCTCGACAGGTCAACAGATGGCCCAGGTCCTCTGTTCCCAGCTGATGCAGACGCTGGAGAAGATCGAGGAAAATTATTACCCAGCCAGAATGAGCACCAAGCCTGTTCCAGAACACCCAGAGCAGGGTGGCCTTCATGCCAGGGTGTGCTGAACAGCAAAGCCCACCTCACCCTACTGAAGTCAACTGTATTTCAGCTACAAAGAGACAAACCCCCAGTTTCACTTTCACTACCATCCCTTGGTCGTCACCCCACGGAAAAGCAGCACTGGAAGGTTGGGAAACTTCCCAGGATTCTTGCTTCTGTCAGGCTCTTTCCCAGCCTAAAGGACAGAATATATTTCAATTGCAGAGAGGTAATTTTTGGTGCATGCCACACAGCACAGAGGTTTTCCAGCACTATTTGCTTGCTCAGAGATGGAACAAAGGCTCTGTGCTGTGGCCACGGTGGAACAGGACAGTAATAAAGGGCACTGCTGTGTGCAGATAACAATCAGATGGATTTTACAACTATGAAACTTTAATTCCATAACAGGACTTTTTTATAACATCATGATGTGGTAAACAGGACTCATCTGTGTCCCTGAACTGCCTTAATGAAGAGTGATGGTGATGTTTCCTTTCGCAGCAGCCACGTCTCTTACTCTAATTTTTGGATCCATCTGCACTCCAGCCCATGGATATACACTCTTACCTGAGCTCCAGTCTGGCTTTCTAGAGCAGAATGCCCAAACCAAGAAAATTCCCAGTGGGCAAAATTCCAAACTTGCATTTTGACTAATTAAGTGATATTAAGAAAGCTCTAAATGTGCAGGTAAAAACTGGCAGGCAAACTGCTTCTAATGATTAGACAATTGTTGTTCAGGGAGGCCCAGCTGCAGCCTCGAGTCACAAGCCCTGCATTAGTCTTTCCATAATTGTCAGTGCCAAGATGTTCAAAAGTGGAATCAAGGATATGAGGTGGGAGAGAAGATAAAAAGCTACGAGCTTTCACCCTCTGCTGCCTTGACCATGCAAAGGAGGACACACAGGGTTACAAGGTGTATTTCCCAGGAGTTGTCCAATTCTATCTGACCACTAAATGCTGAAGAATGAATTAAAACAATGATCTTGCAGCCAAAACCTTCAGGCCATGCTGACCTCCATATTCAGAGCAATGGCATTCTAATAACGATGTACACAAATGCCCTTAAACACCTTGGACACCTTGGAGAAGCACCCTGGACACCTTTTCTTGATCCCATTTTAGTTAAGCATTGCACTTAAACTCTGAAGCATGAGGGGATTTTCACCTTAGTTTTTATATCACTTTCTACACGTGCTGTAGCAGCTAATACGTTATTTTAAGTAAACTCAATCTTTCTGAGCATTTCTGGCATCAGAGATTCCTCTAGCAAGGAGTTTCACAGATTCTATTGAACTTAAAGATTCTTCTCTTTCTTTGTAATGGATTGAACTCACAAAGAAGGCAAATTAAGTTGCAACTCCTCATTGCAGTGGAACCCTTCGGGGGGCACACACCGGGCTTCCCGAGTTCAAAAGGAGAAAACAGACCATCAGTCGCCACAGAAGCCCATAAAAGCCCACTGATCCAAAATGCAAAAGACTGAGCAGCACAGGGATGCATGGTGGAATGGCAGTAGGTCTTTGGCATCTGCATTGTGAGGGAGTCAAAAGATGTGTCTATCTGGTGTGTCAGTGACTTCCTCGGCACGCTGCTCCTCCGCAGCGAGCGAGGGACAGCTAATCCCTCAGTGGAAGTGGGATCAGCTTCCTTGCATCCACCCTGCAGTAAAAGCATGAGCCCAGACACTTACTAAGCTGATGTACTGTAACTCAATACACAGTATCTGGTTCGTGTGCTCCTCTCTCACCTAAACACAGCATTTCGACTTTCGCGAACGTCGCGAGCAGTTATTTTTTTCCTTCTTCAGGTCGGGTTTTGCAGGAACCACCGCGGCAAAGGGGACAGCTGGTTTGCACAAAGAGCTTTAAAAAATACATGGAAGTTTACATGGGCATTCAGGAGAGGGCTGCTCCCACATTTCAGCACTGAAACATCACACACCTGGCTGCTCCCTCCTGCTGTCTCACCTTCCCCAAGCAGGCTCTCCAAGGAGGCGTGAAGCACAAAAGGAGACTTCAAAAGAAATGAGAAGTTTTCTTTGTCCTCTTAAGGAAACACTTAACGACTGCCTTTACCCCACTTTCACCCTGGACTGCCTGTTCTTTATTCTCTAGGCAGGTGCTGAGAGATGAGGCTTTAGTGAGCAGCCTGATCAAAAACAAGTATCGGGTGTTGGGAGACAATGTGTAATACGACAACCAGCACTCACAGTATCACGTGAGAAATATCATTAAAAAGATTGCTCTGAGACTGTGCTGTTATAATTTCTAGCCTTGCATTTTACAACTAAAACCCATTTGTCTTCTAAATGGCAGGCTGAATTTTGCTTTCTGCTCTGTCAGTGTGAAATCAAAAGCAATTCTCTAAGTTAACAGCACTATCTTGGATTTATGCCAGTGGAGACTGAATGTCAATCTATATTCACTTTCTCTAAACTATCCTATAAATACTAATTTATCCTCTCTCTTGATTTAATTTTTTAAGCACACACAGAGAAAGCTGATTAGAAACAAGTTTCACAGGCAGGAACAATTGTTGCACATCACAACTTTGGCTGCTTCTGCAGGGTCTTAACTTTCCAGATGCTCCTGGATTTGAAATCTGGAGCTTGAGCCGTGACAAACCTGAGCAAAGTCTGCCCACTTTCCCTGAGCTGCAATTATATGATCCACGTGCAAATGAGCTTTCAAATCACTCTCAGACCATTTGTTCCAACACCTCCACATCCCCCAACCCCACACATCCTGTGCATAAACTACCTACTGTATCTTGAGCTTGTCTGTGCTATAATGGGATGAAGAGTTGGGGAGGAGGAACCCGAGTCTAAAAGAGGTTTGTAACAAGGGAAAAAGTAGCTCTAACAGAGTAGCAACATCACAGGAACAGAGAGAGGCATTGTTACAGCCCAAGTAATCCTGTGACACGCTACTGTCAGTCATAGCTTGACACCCTGCTGGGCCAGCAAGACATCAAAGCCCACCCCATACCATCTTACATGCTCTTTATCAGCTAATCAGGCTATTCTTCCCGAAATAAAGCTCCGTTAAATCCCCTGCTCACAGGGGCATTCCCATCCTGTTGCCCATCTGCTGAGGAGGGTCAGCTGGAGCAGGAGGCAGAGCAGTGGCCTGTCCCTGGTGGCTTCTGAAAGCAGGACAATGCAGGCTCCAACTTTTTATTTTAAAATCCCTTCCCCTTGCATTTTTTTTTCTCCACAAGATATGTACATGTGCAGGAGATGTGACCAGCCCAGGAACAATGATGTGGATTAGTGCTTTAATTGCACAGCTAAGGTTTGCTAACAGAGTTTGTAGCAACAATTACATGGGAAGAGTCACAATTGATGCTGATAAAGAAGAAATATTCTGCCCCTTTGAATTATTGCAGTGATTTTACTGGCAAGCCAGAGGTTCCCACCCTGCCATTGAGGGAAGAGAGCATGTCCTTAACATTGTAATATCAGGATTATCTGTCCTGTGGAACCAACTCAGAGTAGCCAGGATCAGATGTACTGAGAATCTTCAGCTCCCTTTCAAGCACAGAAAAGGATTCAGGGCTCTGCTCCTCCATCAGGGAGTCTCCAGTTCCTTACACAGAACAGGAGTACCCAGGAACATCCCTGTGCACACACCAGAGGGGACAGAGCTCTAACTCCAGGTTTGCTGCAGACTCTTCCTGGGAGAAGATCCCACATGATTTTGCCAGAAATGCTTTTGCCAGAACTACTTAAATCTACAGGGAGCAAAGCACAGGTTTGTAGAAGGATCATTTCTACCAGCAGATCTGCCTTTTGATTTACACTCGACTCCTGGAGCAGGCACGACCACCTTGAGGAGCAAAGCACACCACAGTGGTGTTCCCTGGCTCAGGAACCAGCTCAGCTTGGCTCACCTTTTTGGTCTTGGCTTGGTTTTCTTCTTTGAGCCTGCAGTTGGAAGAGCAGTCAGGTTCTGGGGGGCATCTCTCAGGCCAAAGCTCTTGGCCACGTGACCCAGGTGGAGAGACTTGATGTGGAAGATGTGCTTGAGGTTCCTGGGATAGGTGGTGTAGGCACAAAGGAAAGACTGCAGTGCTGAGGGGAAGGAAAAAAAAAAAAAAAAGGGGTGAATTCTGTTTGCTGCTGCATTTTTATATATATACACTTAAAGATTCAGCTGTTCCAGCTGAAAGGACATCGGTCTTGTCCTTTGGGACACCTTCTGGTCAGCAGCTGGTAGGAAAGGCTGGTATGTTAAAAATCTGTGAAGGTTGCATAGTAATAGTACAATCCCAAAAGGAGAAGGTGGGTGCTGGAGAGGTGTCAGGAACTGAAACAAAGCCACATTAAATTGCATTGGGTTTGCCTCCTGCAAGGAGGCCCCTTCAGCCCAAAAAGGTGATGTTTGTAGCACGTCTCGTAAGAGTCACTGACAGTGAATGGCTACAGAGGAGGGGAGAGAGGGAATAGACATACAGGGATGAAGAGAGGGAAGGAGAAGCACGGAAATGGCACAGGAAGGCTCCTCTGATATTAGAGTCCCAGTAGTCCATGCATTTTTCACCAGTTACCAGCTAGTCCCTTATAAATATCTGAGAGCCGGATGGATTTCCTGACTCATCAGCACACTGAGAACAGAGCTCACCTTCTCAAAAGGGAAAAATAATAGAACTGTGCGCAAATTTCCCTTCACATCTTTATATTCCTGTAATGCCCTTCCCCTCAGGGCTCATTGCTCTAAAGACAATCATCCACTAATATGAGCACTACCTCTGCTCCTCCCCGGAACGCTCACTCCACCCAGGCTGTCCCCTCTGCTCTGGGAATAGAGGGACTTCCAGCAAGGAAACTCTACAGCTCAGAAAATGCCTCCCTTCAATCCCCTGCTGCTCCCCTGCTTGCTAAACCCCCTGTGTCCCCCCCAAGCCCTCACTCCAACCAGCACCTGCCTCTTTCTCTCCCTCTCCCTCCTGGCAGCAGCAAGCTCTAAACTCTCACCTCTCCTGCCCTTGCCCGTTGAGCCACCGGACCAGCAAGTTTGCCCACAGCTTATGTCTAATCTCTTGGCAGCAGCCGGAGATTGGAGTTTATGAACAGTAATAAAAATGTCATTTTAGCAGATCAGCTCCTGGAAGGACCCAGGGAATCCATCAAAGCTCTGTTTACTGAGCAAAGCGAACTCCTTTTCCCAATCGATGAGAAGAAAAGATTGAGTTTTTTGTACCTTCTTCCCAATTTCACAAAACTCCTCTTTCAGAGGCACCCGAGCACCAAGAGACCTGTGTTTTCCCAAAAAAGAGAATGCTAAATTCCAAATACTCTGTCTCGGTGTCTCTTCTGAAGGCCATCCTGCTGAAGGCTTATAAACCATCTCAAATGCCTTCAAAAACCCCTATTCTGCTGCTTTTTTTTCATAAAGTTATTGGTCAAATTCACCTGTGAGAAGGTGTAACTCTTCAAAAGGAACAATAGGAACTTGCTCCCGCTCTGAATTCAGTCCCATTGGAGCCAGTACAGCTCTGTCTCACAGCATCTGGAATGGTGGATACTACAGATCCTGTTATTACGAAGGCTGAGCTCAGCTCCCACAGCCGTGCAGAGAGGAAAAGCTGCTGGTACCAACTCCCCAGATCAGTTAAATAATCAAAGTGTCAAAGGCTCCCCTCTTCCCAAAAAGTCCTGACAGGCATCTGCCAGACCCAGCTCTGAGTCAGGGAATGCTGCAGGACACTAACCCAGAGCTGAACCAATAAGTCAAAACCCCAGCCCAGGAAACTGCTTCACCCCCCAGGAGCTCAGAGCTGCTGATGTTCATTACAGCACCCGTGAGACTGAAATGAAGACCTTTGCAGATGTGAAAATCTTTACTATCAGGTCTTTAGACCTCTCAGTGTTGTCAGAGTCATGTTTTCTGGCTTTTATGTGCAATTAGAGTGGCCAGATACTAAAAGCTTTTTTTTTTTTTTTAAAGTTCAAATTCTTTTATGATTTTGTGATCAAAGAGACAGAGCTTTATAAAAACAACTCACAAAGACTGGTAACAGTGCTGGTCAGGCCATAATTCATGTAAAGGATTCCTCATCTTAATGTCATAGGAGCAAACTGACTGAGCTGTTACAGTTTTTGCCACACCAACACGAGTCTAAGGCAACATATATTGGCTTGGGGTGGGATTCAAACTTGAGCTCATATAAGAGAATGGATTTAGATTGGTCCTTTCCACCTGTGCATCCCCATCTTTCTACAGGAAATGGAAGTGTGGAAAGTCAGAGGAAAAAAGAAAAAAAAAAAGGTGCTATATATGATGGAGGTTTAGATAGGTTGGTTTGTTGTTCTTTTAACCAGAGGACAAGAGGGTAATGAGGTATGAAAGTGAGACAGGGGACATAACCTGTTCCCAGCTGAGAACTCCCAGCACTGGCCCCAGGGCACAGCCTTAGCTACAGGAAAAACCAGGAGGCACTTTGCTGGAGTGGGAACAGGAGGGAAGGATGCACCAAACCCATCATGGATTCGAGCATTGTGCCCCAGCAGTGGAATCCTGCAACTCTGCTGTCCCTCTCCACACTGAGGACAGAAAGGATAAGGCAAAATGCTCAACTGTTGGCTGTAACATTGGGAAATATGGAGGAGGACAGCAGGGTTTGCTTCCTTACCCTTTCTGCACTCTCAGGGGCACAAAGGATCACAGTCTCCTGAGCTCTGTCTGTCCCCACAGCTCCGAAAGGAAGCGCCTGTCACCACACAACCCTTGGGATGAGAACCCCCCACTTCCCAAAAGGGGCTCCACACTTGATCAATCCATCCTTTGAGTAGCAGGGCCCAGCCAGACCCCTCCTCCCACCCACCTCACTGCTGCTGATCAGTCAATCAAGTTTGAAGGGCAGCACCTTCACTGAACCATTCGATTTGAGTGTGAAAACCACGGGACCCCGAGCCAGAAGGGGAGAGCGGGCAGGGAGCCACTCGCCTTTGGAAAGCAGGGCTGCAGAGCAAACACTGCTTATTAACATTGACTGGGTCAGAAAAGGGGGAAAAGCAGGAAAAGAGAGAGAAACAAATGCATCTCTGGCACAGTTTCCAATTGATTGTCTGCCATGAAAGCAAAAGCCAGCTGCCATGTTAATTATTCATGATGCCTGGCTCAGGGGGGAGGAAGAGGGGGCTTATGGAAGCCACTCAGCAGTGGAAAATTTGCATATGTAGATAGCAGAGTTGGAAAAAGAGGTGGAGTGCTCCTCTACAAGATAAATGGGATGCACACCATTTCAGCATTTCCTGATGTGTTCTCTGCACTTCTTGTCTGTGGCTCAAGAAGTTATTAATGCTGAGCTCAGCAACAGGTGTGTGTGGGTGGGTGTGTGCACACAGTGACACTCTCTGTGTAGAGAGAAACCACTGAGGTTTTCTAGGTGTGACCACAGTGGTTGTCCCTGTCACAGACATCTCAGGTTAGAAGTTTGCATGGGGTATGTGAAATCCCAGGAGAGCAGCAAGAAGCTCATCCATGCAGAATGAAGGATTACGATCATATTGGCCACATGCTTTGAGACTGTGGATTTAAAAGCTATAAAAGTAATTACACCAGGCAAGTAGAACAACACACCTGAAAATGGGTGCAAGGTGCTTGTGTAGCAAGTCTCCAACACTTTCACTGTAGGAAAAAGGTGTTTCAAAACCCCAAGGGACTAAAATCAGCACTGCAGCAGTTGGAGGTGGGGTGAGAAATCAGCCCAGTGACTTGCAGTGGCAGGGAGAGAGCAAAGAGTGAAACAGCAGAATTTCAAATACTTTGCCCATTAACATAGCCACACATCATTAAAAGCATTGCAGATTAATTTGGGGTAAGCAGTCAGTCCCAGTAGCTGCTTTAATTATTCTGCTATGTCATCACCTAATAAGTTAGTACAACACTCAGGAAAAAACAGCCCCTTTTGACCTCTTGAACAATCACTTCTCTGGACTCCAGATAATTTTCTTATCTTGAGAACAGTCTCCCCTTCTCCAATTTCTCCAGATATTGTACAGCTCAAAGGCCAATTTCCCCATTTGGTTTTGGACCCCTCAGAGTGTGATTTAAGTAGTTTAGCACACGTGGTACACCTGCACCAGACCTGTATGCACGTGCATACAGAATGGTAAACAGAAATGATGCAGACCATTAAAATCCATCTCACCAGGACCCCTCTCAACTGGAAATGCTGCAGAACTGACCTAACAGGACTTCTACACAAGCTGAGAGAGGAGAATTTGACTCAGATCAAAGCGACAAATGAGGTAAAAAAGAAAACAATCAGGAAGGGAGACGTGTGGGAAGAGGAGACTCAAAAAAGGGGAAAGGCTCTAGTCCTAAATATTGTGAGCAAGAGTAGTTTAGTCTCTCACATAAAGAGTTTGTGTTTTGTGGGCTCGTCTCAATAACTCAAATTCCAAGTAATTGCCAAGGAGCTCTGGGGTTCCCATATTCCCCTCACAACAGCTCTCAAGTTCTCAGGTGCACAAACTCCAAACACAACAGCACATGGAAAAGGGGTGCCCACCCTGCACCACCTTTTTGGCTCCTCTCTGGTGACTGCTCAGTGTTTGTTTTCCTACCACATCCCTGGCAAGTTTTTGATCTTTCTCCCATATATACCTTCCTCTGAATTTTCCAAACTGAGAGGCAGAAGGGAAGAGTCTTACACTGCTCAGTGACAGTGCATCCTGTGCATCCTGCTTGGCAAAGATGGGAGATCAAGCCCCAGATTTGCACGTTACTACAACTATTAAATCCACCCCAGTTTTTTGTCTTCCTGCCTTCTTGAGTTGTTGCCCTCTCTCATTTTTCTCCCATCCCACACAACAACCTCCTCTCATATCCCTGCCTGTTAAGAGTTGCTCCCAAGGCATCCTGCCTTACAGGCTTCAAATTCATCCCTGGTGTGAACTGAAGGCATCCAACGGGAATTGCACCAGGATGTGGTGGAGCAAGTCACCCATTCCCTTCCCAGCACAACACACACAATCCATTCACTCCTGTGACTGGGTCAGAGCCCTTGGAAGCGAATCCCATCAAAAGCCAAGATTAAATCCCATTTGCACGTAATATGGGAACGCAAGAAATTAACATTTAATATCATCCCAAAGCCTTCTGGGCCCATCTCAACCCCCTACAGAGCCCAGCGGCCCCAAAATTGTTTCTTCCAGGCCTTTTCCCTGAAGCTCTTCCCCAGAAGAAAAGGCTGGCAGCTCATCTGAGCCCTCCTGGAATAGCTGGAAGGAAGCACACACTGACCTTTCTTTGCCCACCGGACCGTCCCCTCGCTGGAGTGAACGTGATTTTCAAACTTGGTCTGCAGGACCGTGGCCCTCTCCCGGACTTCCTGAGGGTTCGTGCCACAGGATTTCTACCGGGGAGGCGGGAGGATTAGAGGAAAGAGAGAATTTGAGTCAGGAATAATGAAGCAGTTTACAATAGATTTAATAACAGTAAAATCACACAGTAACTACCCAGGGGCCAACAAAGGTAATCCTCTCAATATTACTAGAGGAAAAAAAAAAAAAGAATCCAGATAAAGATGTTAAAGTCAGAGCAGCCAGTGAGGGCTGTGTGGTGGGGAGAGCAAATCAGTTTTAATTTTGTGTTTTCTAACATCTATCACGTATCTTTTTTTATCTTTTTCCCCTCGCTTTTTTCTTTTTTTTTCCTTTCCTCTTTTTATCTTTCTTCCAGGTTCAACAGGCCAGATCCCACTCCTTGTTTCCATTGGAGTTATTTGGAGTAACTTCTCCCAGATTCTACATTAACAGTTTTAGGGTGATGTTGCAAATTCCCCTGTGCACTTCCCCAAAACACCTGGACTGTTGCTGGGACTTGTGGGGCAGGAGATCCATGAGATCTACCTTTACCCCCAAGCTCCAGAGAACAGACCAAATTCAGTACCTGTGAACAAAGGCAACTAAATGAACTTCTCATTAATTCCTTCATTGATTTCTACATGGCATTTTCTCATTGTCAACATGTCACACTTGACTGGAACTGCCATCATTTGGCTCCTCTAGAAGAAGACACCAAAGGCATGACAGAATAAACTTCCTCAGACCAAAAAAGGCAATTCTGCACGTGCTCAAGCTTTCCTGGGATCAGACTGAGGGATGCAGTTCAGGAAATGGAAAACAAACATTCCTGGGAGCAAGCTGTCACTGGGAGGAGAAGAGAGGCTGCCTCTCTCCCTAAGGTACCCAGGCAGAGAAAGGAAGTGTGGACCAGAAAACAAGTGAATTTTTGATGGAAAGCTGACAGCAAAGTGCAAAGCCAGGCATCCATGGATGTGCCCCTCTCCCAGAAAAGGGCCACAGTTCTCAAATACTCCTCAGACAGGAACCAGCATCCAAGTCTAACAGTGCCAGATCCAAGGGAGAAACTTGATACCAGTCAACCCCCTCATCTGACCAGGGCTGACTGACAACAAACATCCAGCTCCCAGGATTCTGGAGGAGGCCTGTGCCAAGGCAACAATCCTGTTGTCCCTCTCTGGCAGATCTGCATGTTAATGCTGCAAACCCCTCCTTCCCTCACAGCCCTGCACTGCTGCCAGTCCAGGGGAGCCACAACACTGACACCACAAACCCCGGTGATCGTGGGCAACGCTGCTGGAACTCCACACAAAATGTTCTGCTCATCAAATCTGCCACTCCATACCCAACACCAAATGTGCCCACAGACAGACCTCAAATGTGGTCTAAATCCCCTCCACAGTCCCCTCTCTGGAACCCAAAGCTTCCAGGTTATTCTCCAACAAAGTAAACACGCTTGGGGCCTGGAGCTCCTGCTCACTCGCTACCTGGAACTGTCCACCTGCATCTCCAAAGAAAACTGTGGGTATTTTAAGGCTCCCAGATTTCTGGTCTCTGCTATCTGTCTCCTGATCCACTCAAGAAAGACTCACAACACAGCTCACAGAATCATTCAGGTTGGAAAAGATCTCCAAGATCATCGAGTCCAATCTGTGACCGACCATCACTTTTGTCAACTAGATCACAGCACTGAGTGCCGCATCAGTCACTTTTTGAACACCTCCAGGAATGGGGACTCCATCACCTCCCTGGGCAACCCATTCCAATGCTCAACAACCCTTTCCATGAAGAAATTCTTCCTGATGCCCAACCTGAACCTCCCCTGGCGCCGCTTGAGGCCATTTCCCCTCATTCTCTCACTTGTTCCTGGGAGCAGAGCCCAACCCCACCTGGCTCCACCCTCCTGTCAGGGAGTTGTAGAGAGTAAAAAGGTCCCCCCTGAGCCTCCTCTTCTCCAGGCTGAGCCCCCCACATGATTTACTCTCTAGACCCTTCCCCAGCTTCGTTGCCCTTCTCTGGACACGTTTCTCAGACGCCTTTTAGCCTGAGTTAACCTGTGCCTGTTACTCAGCTGGGACAGCCTCCAGCCCGGGGGCCTCTGCAGGGGTTTAATAAAGGCCAAGTGGAGGTGCCTCCCTGAAGTGGACACTCCTTGTTGTCACTAACAAGTTTCCACTGACGTGAAACATAAAACTTTCCCGCCCCGCCTGCTCCTCCTGCCTCCATCCCTCTCCTTTTGTTAAGCCTCCTGGCAGCACAAAGTGTCACCTTCCCAGCGTTTTTTAATATGAATGTGAAATTAGTGAGGTTTGCCCTTTCCCCTGGCGGACAGAATCCTCTGTTATTAAAAAGTAAAGCACTTTAATAATGAAAACTTTTTCTCTTTTTCCTGTGTTTTAACTGTTTAAAATTAATGAGAAGGGCATAACGGTTGTCAAAGCGATATTGAAAGCCGGGTAGCCAGGACCGAATAAGCACGAAAATCCCTCCAGAGTGTTAAATAAACAGTGCTTCAGCCCCCTCTGAATCCCTGTGTTGGTTATTGTATACATTCTGTAACAGCACTCAGAATAGATCTGAGCACCGGGGAGGCAGAAAGGTTTCAGAATTCCAATAAAGGCCTCAAATTAAAGACAGCCTGGTGCGAATTCCAGGAGAAAATTAAAGAGACCTCAAGCTTAAGTGACAGGTGACTTGCTTCTGTGTCACAACTGTCAGGGGATTTAGTGATAATATGGCAATATATTACAAAGGACTTTTCTTATTCCCCCCTTTAGGTTTCGAAATGAGGCATCTCTTCTTCCTGGTGCTGGGGGAAAATAAAAAAAAAAAAAAGGGAAGAAAAAAAAAAGTAAGACAAAAACGAGGGATAAAAAAGTAGGTGCATAATTTCCAAAGTGTGAGGTCAGTCCAAGAGATATAAACAAAAAACAAAGCAAATGGCAGGAAACATAATGTCCTCGGAAAACAGCTTCTCCCCTCCTCCCAACTCCACCTTGCCTTTTATCCCCTTCAGCCCCTTGAGACAGATCTCATTTTAAAATTGCACCCTAATGGGCATGAAAAAAACCCCCCGTGTTTGATTCTTGCCTTCCAGGGAGGTTCATCTAAAAAAAAAACCCCAAAAACCACCCCAATAATAATAATAGAAAAATAAATCTAAATTTAAAACTGACTCAGAGGCAAACTGTGAAAATAAAACCTGCCCACAATGTGAGTGTGTCTGGACAGATCAAATAAACCAGTGCCACTGGAAGTGCAGGGAAGCCATCCCATGTGCTTTACGCACACAAGCAAGCTTTAATCCTGCTTGTATCCTGCTTTGGATGAACAGGACAATTAATTTGAGACCCTTACACATTTTTCCAAGATAAAAGTGTACCCCAGAGGTTTGCTTGATCTGCTCCCCATCTAAATTTGTTACATCTGTTAAAAAAGCAGCACTATGGAGAAATAGTGGGATAGGAGAACTTTCTCTACCTTGTGATTCCTTAAAAGCCTGTTCTGACAGATCCTGAACCACTGGCAAAATGACTGTGGACAATTACAGTATTTATAAGCTAAAAGAAGAGAAGCAAGGAAGAAAGTCTGGGTGCAATGTTAGGTAACCAGTTCAAGACATCAGGAAAACTCCCCCAAATGCCAACTCCACCAGGAAAACACACAGGTATTTCTGTCAGAAGAAGGAAACTTCCAGTGATAAAGATGGCAGGTTTTAGGTTTGAGAGGTTGGGATAAGTACTGAAAACTTCTGATTTCATTAAAAGAATATGATAATGAAAAAGGAATTGAGACACAGTAAGACCAGACTGAGATAGAAAAGTTCATTTCTAAAACAGTAAAAAAAAAAGAAAAAAAAAAGAGAGATGGAAAAAAAACCCCACCAAAAAGCCTGGCTGTAACATCTCCTGCTTCCATTATACTTCAAAACAAAATGAAGGATTTTGTTTTAATAACAACTTTTTACTAACCTCCACACACCTTCTCTAGAACTCACCAAGTCCCCCTGCCCCCCTCCATAAAAGTTGAAAGATCAAATTTATTCTCTTTGTAGCCAGGTGAACATTCACACGCCCAGACATAGCCACATATATATTTTATATACCTAAATATAAAATATACATTTTACAGGCACTTCAGCTTGCTCCCTGGCTGCACACACAGAAGCCCAAAAAATACATGTTCCAACGTGGTACTTATAATGGACTTGAGTTGAGGCAATGAGAACTGAAGAGCATTATAATGAGGTTCCTGTGTGCACCTATAATATATACATGACTCAGTGCATGCAGAGCTGATCAGCAAAGCTCACACTCTCTCCAATGGCAACACCACAACTGGAGCAGCCTCAGCTCCTCGTGACACCTCCTCGATCCCTCTCTGTCCCATGCAATGTCCCGCTGCATTCCCAGCTTATTGCACTGCCTGTATGGCAAACTTGCAGGATTTGATAGAGATTAACCCTCATCAAACCTTGGAAAATGCCCCTGCAGCCTTCTGAGGCAGCACTGCTGACCACTCACAGAGCCCTGATGGCAGTAAAACAGCTAATAAACACAATGAATCTTGATTGTATTTAATACATTTTCTCAAGTAATTCCTGGTGGGGTCTATTTTATATTGACAGAACTGCTGCAATTTCATCCCCATTAAACGACACAGAATTTTTTCCATGAACTCCATTCCTCAGTCCCAATCCTTTCAGATTCTGAGTCACACAAAAACTGGTTATTCTGCGTTTGTAAGTTCCTGCAGCAGATTAAGACCCTCCTACAGCCACAGTGGATATGTCTGAGCTCCAGTGATGTCAACAGCACAGTCCCACTGTCAGAGGGAAAAGAGGAATTTAATCCCACCTTTGACTGCAAGTGAAAGGAAGCAGCTCCTTCTGTGCCACCTCCGTGCAGCACCTGCCATGGCAGGGCCTGCCCAGCAGCACAGCTGAGCCAAACCAGGGCAACAGCTCCTTTCAAACAGGGTTTGGGTTTATAGTTGTTGAGGGAAAAGGGGAAAGCCAAAAGTAGAGTATTGAAAAAAAAAATCCGTGCTTAAGTATGCAGAATGAAATACCAATTTGAGCAGCCTTGGGAGCAAGCAGGTTTTTTGTTAGGTTTTTATTGCTGTTCCAAAGGCATTTTCTCTTGCCACTTTTCAAGACTTAAATCATAATTTCCTGGAACAAAACATGTTCTTTTTTTATTTTTTTTTCCCCACTTTCCATGAAAAGAACATTTGTCCTCAAGCCCAGAACAGGTAACATTCTGCCCAACATCAGCAACAAATTTAAAGTGCAATTTCTGCATAAATATAATTGGTGAAAAACTCTCCAGAGGAAACCCAAAGTTACCACCCTATAAGCACATTTGGGAGAAAAGTATTTACACACAGAAGAACCCTTTAAAATAATTTCTGCATTAACAAAGCACAACTAAACTTTTACGTATTTGCTGAGTTGAGAGGTCATATCCTAGGCGTGATCCAGACATTTAAAATATAGGCACTACAGGCTGATTTCAGCCAAAAACTGTGCAGTGGTGGGAAAGAGCTTTAAATAGAGCTGCACAGAAAGCTCAGATCTGGCTTTCTGTGAGACACAGGGTGTGTAGGAACACTGAACATCTTTCAAAAGCATGTTTACCAAGAACACCACAGTCATCCCCGGGAAACAAGGCGGCTCATCCGCGGCGTAACAGAGAGCACGAGCAGGGAAAAACAGCATCAAGAGGAAAAAAGAGCTGCTGCATCATGCCTGACACATTCTTGACTTCCATTCAAAATGAGGGTTCTTGGAGGATTTAATTTGCCAGGATGCAGCAACGCCTGGGACATCAATTGCAAATGACTGAATTCTGTGAATTAGCAGCTTGAAGGCAGACCCAGAGCTGGCCCAAGTCAATAAAAAAGGTGCCTGACAACCCAGGGAGCTTTGGTTTAGGCTCCAAGTAAATACAGATGATAAAAAAAACCCCGTGTAACACATCACCAAATACATTTTCCTTATTTCTTCAGAGAAGTTTAGTGCCATTTGTCATCTCCAACAGTATTTTAGTGCAGAAAACCCAGGAAGAACAGAAACACTGGGGGGGGGGAGAAAACCCTAAGCTCTTGCAGCCAGAAGCCTTTATTGTTTTTTACAAAGATAATTGCTGAAGAGCTAGTAAGCAACTGCTTTTTGGGGACAAGAAAGTCTGGAAAATTGTGATATAAGGCAGTTCTGTAATTATTTGGACTGCCTGACATCATGGCTATACCAATCCTCGTGTTATAAAGAAGCTAAGGCAGGAATACTCGTGGTGTTTAACTGGTAAATGAAAACTGGAGCAGTTCCAAATCAGCAGAGTAACTCACCTTTCTTCCTGGTCTGTGCAACTTGAAGCGATCATCTTTCATCAGGCTGGTTAACACCTTCTCCATCTTCATCTCTGAAACACTGAGGCAGCAAAGACAAAAATTACTATTTCTCCTACTTGGAAATACGAAGTGGAACAAGTCACAGACTGGAAACACTTGAGCAAAAAGATTGAGATTTACATGTTCAACTCAAGGGTTTATCCCTGAAATACATGAGGTCTTAGCCCAGAACTCCCTCAGCAACCCTCAAATTATAACTTTTGTGAAATCTTGGCCCCAGTTAAACTCACTCTGTGTCACAGAGAAACAGTTTCACCCACAATCTTGGCACGTGTTGTAAGTCACCAACACACACTCCAGTTCTAACAGAGCTTCAAAATAACTGAGGGTGGACTTTAGTTCACTGAAAGTCTCCTTGGCTCTCAACCAGAGGAACTGATTGAAGAAAAATTTACACTTCCATTATTTTCAGAATTTTTCTTTCCTTGCACTCAGAAGCACCAAGACAATTGGGAACCATCTGGTTACGTTTTCCACTAAACATAACTCCAGACAGAGTTGAAGCAGCTCATAACATTAATGCTTCTTGTAGATTTGCTTTGTAACTCTAAAGAATAACATCTGCAACCTCCACCTTGAACCAAGAGGTTGTCAAACATTTCACTGTACATTTGATGCCACGGGCAGGGAGCAGGAGGTGTTTGTATTTGGTTGGTTGTGCAACTGTGAGAAAGAGATTGACTGTAACACACACACAGAGGCTGGAAACGTGCTCCACTTACTTTGCTACTTCTCCTACATCTTGTCTCCCCCAATTTAGCTTCCAGAACCTCTGGAATAAGAGACACTCAACCCTCACTCAAAGGATCGAAATGCTTTGCTGTTTACATGCATTTGTTTCCACCCCTGTTAAGAGACCACGCTCCCAAAATGATGAGCTAAAGCTAAAGCTGTGTAAAGACACAGCTCCTTCCTCTCATAGTGACTCAGAGGATAACAACAAAATCCTAAGGATCTTCTCCTATCATGCCAATTCTCCCACACCTTCCTTTCTTCTGGTCACATCATCACTCTTTCCCACAAGATCTGCATCATTCCAACTCCTGGCTACCTTGCCTGGGTCAAAGCTCAGAGACACCTCCCAGAGGACACACTCACCCTCCAACTCATTTATAGCCTCAAAATCCACCTCTGACACCAGATACACAGTTTGATTTCCTTCCCTGTTCTGAGAACTCACCTTCCCTCTCATCTGAAGTGCAAAGCCCAAGCCCAGCCCATTAGGGACCCCACAGCATTTTTTTCAAATGCAGGAGCCTCAGTCAGCTGTCCTAGCCAGGCTTCACACTGGGCATTTATTTTCATTCTGTCGACTCACATTCCTCCTGTAGACTCAACCAGATGATTTATTCTCCAGTCCTGCTTTCAAGACACTGCTGGGCACTGCTATGGCCCAGATATGGAAATGCTTACAAACCTGCTTCATTTCCAAGCAAACAGTCCTACTTAGAGGTGCATTTACAGGAGACTAGGAATTCTTTGTCCTCTTTAACACTGTCTTATGGGGCACACACACACACACCAGGTGACAACACAGGAACAGCTGTGCAGCTCCAGGCCATTAATATTACAGCTGCATCCAAACTGGGTCCCGTTTCCAAGGGAATTACTCAGATTACAGAAGCTGAAGTTTGTGGGTCCAAATTTTCAGTAATGGGCAAAGGTCATTTCTAGAAAAGAGATTCTTTTCCTTTTAATACCAGAATAAATCATAAGTGCACAGAAGCCAAGGAGTTCATTTGGGATGACATCGATCTTAAGGAAGAGAGAAATCTTTGGGGTCCAACAGTTCTCAGATGGCCAGAAAGGTGCCTGTGGGTTCTGAAAGGAAACATTGCTGATATTCTTAAATTTGTAAAGTACAGCAAGAAATTATAAGAACAAGGATATTGTTTTCAGTCAAAGCTCTCTAAACACCTGGCTAGCAGGAATGGATGAATCTTTGCCATACTGTGTACAGTGATCCTCACCTGCTTCCCAGTCCTTCCCAGTTAAAGCAAAAAATACATTTACTTTTGCAATCTTGCCTTTTCAACCCCACCTCCGCATAAGAAGAGGGAAAGAGATGGCCCAGAGGAACAGGGACAGGCCATAAGATCCTCCTGTATGGGAGACCAGCCCCACTGCTGTGCAGCTGGGAGATTCCTTTGCAGAGGACAGGGAGAAAGGCGGGGGAGCGATGGGGGAGAAAGGGAAATGGAGCATAAAACGACAACCGAGGGTTTCTCTGTTTGTAGAACAGTAAATTAAAACATAAATGGCAACCACTTAAGCAAGAGAAAAGCAGGCCTTCCCCCTCCCCACCCCCGGCAAAGGTTGCTTTGACGCCGCTATGAATGAAAATGTCAAACCTTTGACATTGATTTGTCGGAGTTGTCACCCCCTCTCCGATCCTCCCCTTGCCTGGCGCGACGCCAGCGCGGCAGAACAGATCTGTGAGCCTGGTTCACAGCGGGGAGCAGCCAGGGGAGCAGGGGAGGGGGGTCTGCACAACCCAGGAGAAGGGAGAGAAACGACTCGTGCCTTCACGGTGATGCCTTTTCCTTTATAAATTAGTTAGGCCGCCGTTAGGAGATAAAGAAATTATCTGATAGCTGTCGAGGCGGGCGCTGCGAGATTGCAGCTGAAGGGACTAAAAGAGACATAAAGGAAGGGGAAAAAAAAAGTGAACCTCACAGACTTTCTTCTGCTTCGCGCCTCCTCCCTTTGAAGGAAAATCTGTTAGTTGCGCTCGGAGCTGAGATAGAACCTTAAAAAAAAAAAAGAGAGGAAGGGAAGAGGAAACGCGCAGAAAACATGAGTGTGCATGTTCTGCACGCAGGAATTTACAGCTGGGGAGAGGAGCCACAACTTCCAGCCACACAAAGCCCGGGCAGAAAGTTGCAGGGAGAGGAACGCAGCTTCCCCGAGCCCCACCGGGAATTCCCGATCTCAGCAGAGCCAAAGTGAGATGGTTTTGGCAAAGGCTAACGCTGCTTTTCCACACTGGAAGCCAAGGAGAGGCTTCAGGTACCGGTGAAAATTAATTGCGAGCGATTTCCAATTTCAAAGGCAGTCATCTCTAATTCCGAAGTGGATTTTCATCCAGGAACAAAGCCATGTCTGCTCTCATTACTTCCGACTCTCAACATTCCTGGACTTACTCCCATGCATGCTGGGGTGGGTGGAGGGGTTTAGGAAAAAACTCTGGGTCGGATCCTCATCTGCTGTAAAGCAGCACAGCACCACTCGTTTACACCAGCTGAAGGCTGCAGGGACCCACCTCACGCTTTGTCTTCTTCAAAAATACATATTTTATGAAGTATTTACATTTCAATAAACCCAGCGGGAATTTCATTTAAAAAAAAAAAGGAAAAAAAAACCCCAAAATGAATTAAAAAAAAATTTTCACCACACACACTCATCCTCGACAAAAACTCGAGAGATTTAAAAATTAGGTAAAGAATTAAAAAAAATTTTAAAAAATGCAAACTCCAGTAACTTGTGCAGACCAAGTCAAAAGCTACAAAGACTCAGGGTAAAGAACAAAAATGAGCAGTGCTTAAGAGGCTCGGTGACAGTCCAACACATGCTGTCTTTCGCCCTCGCACTGAATTAAATTGTCAGGATTATCACCATAATGCTCTGTTTATGAAGGGTAACGGCAATTTGTGCTGATGGCACTTGCTGCCTTTAGCTCCGAGCTGCCTTCCTGCATCTCCTCTGCAATTCATCAGCTCCCTGCTCTGTCCTGGTGCCCCTTCCCACATCCATGTGGGAAGAGCAGAGGCCACACAGTTGCGAGCGGCCGATGGCCCTCCCGTGCCAATTAGACACTTGCTTCCTTCCCTCTGAAGATGGGGGTCAAGGAAGGCAAATTACACTCCCTTTTTGGCCAGTCCTTTATCTGCAGGGCAGCACGTTTTATGAAGAACATCAAACAAACAAACACGAAAAGACAATCCCCAGAGTTGTTCGGCTGCGAAAAGCGAAGGAAAAATAAATTCACATAAAGCTCCCCCTGCTCATTCAGAGTCTTCTACAGATTCCTGAAGACCATGGCCAGCTCAACAACAGGTCCCCTTAGCAGATGTAATTACCAGCCTGAGCAAACTTAAACTTGTTAAAAACCAACAAAATTGGATAAAAGCACGAACATTTAAAATAAAAAGGAGGGAAATCTCCCTCTCCTTCCCCTAACGCTTCCAAAACGTTATAAAATAGAAAAATAGAACTTTCCACCTGGAGTTAAAAATTCACAATTATGTGGGATTTCACCTTTAAATGTCAGTGCTGTTTGTTACATGAAAAAAACCCCCTGTCAGCTTAGCCTTCCATGTCTTGCTGGTGTCTGCTTAATAGATAGTTACCTGGGATGATGGATGGCTCTTTGTTAGACCACTAAATGGCTCACAGCCTAGAATAAGCCTGTATTTACTGCCAACAATTGTTTGTTTCAAGGATGCAAAACCAAATTCGATTCCAAGCAGCTCCGCCCGACAGAAACACGAGAAATAAAAGAGAACTAATTTGTGCACGAGTTTACAGGGCTCCATCAACACTGGAACAGCACTGAGGGGACTCTGCTGATGTTCTCAAACGCTGAGAGACAGCAGTGCAGGGAGCAAGGGGAGTCACACACACCCAGCTGAGGAGGCTCCAGACCCACCAGCACTCCTGCCTAGCAATGTGAGCAGCCAGTTGTGGGTTTTCCCCACAAAAGGACCATTGTGCAAGCAGAGATGGACTAAAATCTCATCGTGTGTTGGCCACCAGGTACCTGACTGCACACTGGGCAGGTCCTTACCGAGCCTGGCTTGCTCTCCTTGCTGTCTACTCCCAAGTCTAAGCTAGAGCTGATGTGAGAGAAGCCTTCCCGAGGCTTGGAAGCACACTCCAATTTGGTTGCTGAGTCCACCCTCCCTTTTTGCCTTCCAGGACTGTCACAAGCCACTTAAACAACACATCTTGGTCGATTACCTGCCAGGTATGACCCACATCTCCCCAGCAATTTCTCCACCAGTTCTCTCCTGAAGAACAAGCACAGTCTCTGATAATACCTCTGATAATATGGTGCCATGCAGGCAGATGGCCAGGGAGCATCTGACAGGCTCGTTTGACTTGTGATCTCCACATAGTCACGATTTGAACCCAGGGCCAGAGAGAAAAATATGAGGTGAAAAAGACCCCTGACTATGGTCTCCTCTCTGCCCCTCACCACACACACTCACTCATGCACAATCTGTCAGGCTGACGATTTTCACACACTTCCCCTCTTCTCCTTTTGCTAGTCTGGGGCCAGTCCTGGATCACGAGAATTAATAAATTCTTATTAAAACCTGCACGAGACACAGTCCCGCTGAAAGTGCCACGGAAGGTTAATTAGCAAGGATGAGCTGAAACTTTTGCTCGCGTTTCTGACTCACTTAATCTTGTGAGAAGCCAGCAAGCTGACATATCCTGCCTCCGAAGGCGCCAGGACAAGCAGGCTGTTCCCGTGGCAGCCAATGCGAGCCGTCCTCCCGATCCGGTGGATGTATTCCGCAGGTGAAGCCGGAGCGTTGCACTTCAGAGCAGGGAACACGGGGAGGGGAAGGAGGAATTAACAGGACACGGCGTGTTAATTATAAACGAGACGCTCGCCCCGCTCATCTGGAAGCAAAAGGGATCTCAGCAAACCCCACGGTGGGGCTGCAGCTCCCCTGGAATTGGGCTGTTTGTGAGGCTCGTCCCTGTAACCATCACTCAGCCCCCTCGGCTTTTTGACATGTCAACGTGACACGTTGGCCAACTCTCAGGTAATAGGACAGTTTCCCCATCTCGGTGTCTCTCTTTGCTTTTTACATTTTATTTCGACACGGGCATGTCAGAAACCTGTTGGCTTCCCCTAAAAAAAATTCATATAAAATCAAATCTCGCAATGACCTCAAATCAAACAACTCCCAGGACTGCCCACATGGAGCAGGGAGTTGCCTGCTCTGGATTTGGGAGAAAAGCCACAAAATAAAAGGCAACTGATTCAAATTTGGAGTTGGGCTAAATTGCCTTGTTTGGATTAAAGCAAATCATAGCTGGTTACTGGACAGAATAAATCTAAGAGAGAGGAGGGAGTGCTTTCAGCAGTGTATGACACAGGTGGCAACTGTCTTCCCATGTAAAACTACCAGGCACTACAAAAATGTTGCTTAAAGACCCCCCAAATATAGCAGTGCCTCTCATTTACTTCACTGGGAATCAAAACTGCCCAGCCATCTGCAAGATCTGATAAAGGGTGACATATTTCCCTCCCTTTAACCTCCCCCTATTCTTGCCCCCCTCCTCTCTTTCCTGGAAAAATGAACAAGCACAGAGATACTGCTCAGAAATGAGCCCTCAGCAGTTTAACTGGAAAAAACCCAACAACCAAAGCCCACTCTAGTGTTTATACCTGTGCCCTCTGGCAAAGTTTCTACTGGCTAGAGGTGTGAGTAAGATGCTGTGAGCAATCTAATTGCTCCCTGCAGGTCCTTGCTCTTGGACACAGCTCTCAGGACAGCTGAGATTTCGCCTTCTGGACACACAGAAGTCTCCCAGGGCTTTAGGTAATTTGCACTGCGTTCTAACACTGGCAACTATATCTTTGGTTAAATTATATTAATATACAGATCTGGGAATTAAAGACTTCACTTCCTCAGCCTTCTCCAACTAGCTGGCTGATATAAAATCATTCTTTTTTTTTTTTTTTTTAAAAACACAAAAATCAAATCAAATTTGTTACCTGAAGGGATGAGGTAGAAATTAAAAAGCTTTGTTGAGGCTCTGTGCCTTGTTCCTTCTACCCAGGTGGCACTTGATACACGAGAATCTCTGGATCAGTTTTTCCTCAATTCAACTAACCTTTTTTTAATTATAAATCTTTTACAGAAATGAAACCTGCCTCATGCTCTCAGCCTCCTCTTTGAAATGACAGGCTGCTATTTTTAAGGTTCAATCCATCTTCCTTAGTTTCTATTTTTTTTTTCCCAAAGACTATGTTCCTGTCAACAGCAACACAGCAGTGTGGGGGTTTTGTTGGGCTTTTTTTTCAGGGAAAATCTGAACTACACAGTTCTACTGGAAGCTGGATGCTTCCAGCTACCCAGCCTCAACCCAGCAAAGCCTTACTCCAAACACTCAGGTCACTGCACAGACACTGTTGGGCTCCTCGATGTTTAACATTGGGATTGCATTTAAACTCCTCGTGGAACTCCCTCCCTGGAAAGCTCAGGAAAACAGAAACACAGAACTGCAAGACATGGCTGGGACTTCATAAGATTTGGCCTCCTGTGGGGGGAAAATGGAGGGTGTTTCATCCCAGCCAGTGCAATATTATTCCACAGTTGGTAACTTCCACTGTGGAAGAGAAAATCAGACTAAAGATGTGGTATCAATGTTGTCTCCTCATAAAACCCTTAGTCCTGCAGTCAGGAAAACGTGGGTCTCCCACACTGGTAGGCATCAGCACCAAGACCAGAAAACTGCAGGAAGGTCCTGGACTGAAAAGGGATTTCCTCTGAGCACTTAAAACACACAGACACTCACAGCAAACCCACCTGTACGATCCACGTAACTTGAGGCAGGTCTAGTCCCCGTGCTGCAACATCCTTTAAAATTAATAAGGAAATTACTTTAGTAAAGATGCTTTGGAGATACCAGGAGAGTGACAACTCTTCTGGGATGGCAATTATGTCAGAAGGCAACTGGCTGTGCAAGAAGGAATTGTACTTGCCTAGTTTGGGGAGAGATGGACTGAAGGTCAGAAATAACGTTGAGGGTTTAAAATGCAAGGACTGTTGTTAACAGACTAATACAACAACCAATGACCCACTGCTATGGCCCAAAGCCTGGAGGATATAGACATTTCTATTTCAGGAGGGTGGTGCTGAATTACAGCAGTTTGCTACAGTCATTTTACATTTTCTCTCAGAGAATCTACTGCCTGAATGGCCTTTGGATCATTAGTTTGTTTCACTGATGAAAACAGACCTACTACCCAAAAAAATGAGAGGCAGAATTCAACCTCTGAAAGGCAACATCATCTCTGAGCACATCTTTCTCCACAGCAAGCCTAAGTACCAAAACCAGGCTGCTTATGATGAAAAGGGAAGGAAAAAAAAGGCAAATGGTCAAGGATCCCTGGCCTTGAGTGGAATGTCCAAAGATACACTGATCTCTACCTACAAATAATTAGTTGTTTCCTAGGTGATGGGCTGAATTTGAGGAGCAGATGACTTGCAGGTCACCTGGCCCTAAAAACAAAGGTCAACAAACAATTCAGCAGAATCTGTGGGAAGCTGGAGCACAGCTCGAGGAGAGGGGACTTCAGCTCTCCCTTAGATGTGCACCAGTCTGGCTTTCATTTGGAGAAACAAAATTCAGCCATGAAGAAAAGAGTCTGAAGCTGCTGTCAGGGGTGTTATTTGATGTGCCAGCTGGTGAGAAAACCCATCAAATTGGAGAAGGACTTGAATGAGACCCTTTGGTTATCCACAGCCAGTACAGCTCAAAAAACACACCCTTTCAGAGAGAAAAGAGAGTTTAAATATTGCCCAAAACGGAGAGTGCAAACACATTTCAATCTCTTCTTGAATTTCTGTTCATTAGTAATGTCCTCACATCCTCCTTGGATTTTACATTCACCAGGCGCAATAGCAGAGCAGGTGTGCAGATTTAACTCTGTTAGGAAATGTTTTGGAACACATGTATCTCTTAGCTAGTTGCAAAATAGAATATATTAAGGACGTAAGCAGGAGCTTAATGTACTAAAAATGTGTCAGCCACCCACTGAAGTGTTTTCATGCAACTCCCACACACGTTAAAAGACCGGGAAGCTGATGTTTTGGCAGCAAAGGCCTTCCCACAAGCACTAGCCAGGCTGCTTTGTGGCTCCAACTGCAGTAAAAGAGGAGACACTTTCCACAGCGCCCACTCCGAAATAACACACACTTGTGCTCCAACACGCTCATTAAGAAGCGACTTGTTCCCAGAGTCAGAACGAACAGATGTACAAAAAGCCATTTAAAGGAGGTTGGAGAAAATAAATCAAGAGAAGTCGGGGAATGTGTACGGCAGTTACCGGGATAACAAGACTATAAACTCTACAGCACGATCAGACGGGAGCGCTGACGTCTGACTCCGAGCTGCCGGCTCTGTTCTTCCACGCTGACAAGCCTTTGGTCTTTTCCTTTGCTGTGCTCTTCCTCACACCCAGGAGGTGAGGAAAGGCTGTCTGATGAGAGGGCTCTGACCCTGGGACAGGGTCAGTTCCCCCAAACCAAACCAACAGCCAAGCCCTCCCTGTGGTCGAGAGAAGGCAGCTCCAACACGGGAAGGAGCAGACAGCAGGGGCAGGAGCCACCCCTCTAATCTATCCAGACTTTCTCCCTCCTTCCAAGATACGTTTTCTCAACACCTCAGGTTGGAAAATCACTGCCACAAACAGCGTTGTTCTCGTGTGCATTTGCCAGAGTTGAAAAGAGTAACCAAAAGCCTTACAAATAGCCAGGGACAACACTTAGGAGAAGGCTCTCTCCCATCATCAGCCTTGTATTCACTGTTGCTTTCACAACGCCACCAAATCCCCTCAGTCCTTACTGACACACATCAGCAGCTATTCTCCTGGGGTTTCACTTGGCTTTCTTTCACAAGTCTCTTGGGATTTACTGGTAATTGGAGTGTTTTGCAAACTCTCAAAGATTCCTCAGTATCAGTCCACCTGTGTCTCCTGTAGTTCCTTTTCCTCAAAGGCCCCAGCAGACAGCAGGAAGGTAGAACTAGGGTAAAAAGTTGGAGTTGATTTGCTTTCCTCTGCTGGCAGAGCCTGTGAGCTTCCACTTCTCAGAATTTTAAAAAATTACTTGTGGGTCAGCTTACCAGGAGAGAGAATACAGCTCAAGCAACAATTACCCAGTCTCACTAGCACACATTTATTCCATGCACAGAAGCACTACCCTGCTGCCAGCACTCTTTCAAGAAGCCCATTAGATTTCCACTGTTCCTCTCTTCCACCCATCAGACATTCCCCTTTCCGTGCATGACCTTACACCACCATTCCTTAATTACAGGGAAATCAAGGATATGACACCTTGGCAGGTCACTGCTGACTCCTTTCAGTGGGCAGTGGAAGGCAGAATTCAGTGACCACCTCATGGGAGCAAGGACAAATAACCTACACCAGTGCAATTTTAAAGAAAGCCCAGATGCCAAGCAAATTCTATAATCTAAAGCCCTGACCACGTTCCTGCCCTGATCCCAACTGCAAGGCACAGAAGGGTACAGGATCGAGGAACAATCCACCTGGGGAACCCCAGAAAGGCTGACATTTCTGCTTCTAATAATTGATGTTACCAGCCTGTGCTTGTGGTGGTGGGGTACAGGGGGTGAGTGCAAGGGAATGGGGGTACAGGGGGTGGGTGCAAGGGAACAGAGAACTAAAAGGCCACCCCAAAAGCAAGGCCTATCACTGCAGAAGATCAGAACCAACATGGCCACAGAAGTTTTGCGAGGCCCTCGGTTTTGCTCAGTCCCTCTCGCACAATCTAATTAGGGCAAAGGAAATTGCTAAAGTTGCTTTTGAAAGACACTCAATGGTGAGGTCTTGAAGGCCCTGAGCTTGACAATTGGCTGCCTACATGAGGCCTAGAAGTACAGATGGAAGGCAGCTTGCTCAGGTGCCAGGCTGTCAGTTGGATTAAAATGACTCATTTATTTACCAAAGAAGCTCACAAAGTGCTTTAGCTAACAGGCAGAGAGGGCCTAACGGCTCTCCAAGCTGGGGAAGAAGCTCTCGCGCCTTCCCGGCCTGCCAAAAGTCATTACTGCCGAGTGTGGAAAGCCATCAGCAGGGTAGAGACCCCCGTCGGCAGGGTGACAGATTGGGCTGCGTAATCAGAGGAGGAAGGGGAGAGCACAGAAGCTGTCAGAGGCGAAAGCTCTTGGCTGGGGCCGCCAGAAAACTGGCAAGATGAGTTAGCGTGACTGAGTAAACAGCAAACAATCTCCAAATGATCTTTCCTCCCTCCCTGGAAGAGATGAACTTGTTTAAAAGGCACGTCCCAAAGGAAGCCGCAAAGAACTTCGGTGAAGGAGAGAGAAATAAATCTGGATGAGACCCTCTGAGATGCGCGGCCCTTCTTTATTTTCTTGCCTGCCAGCTTATATTGCCTGGCAAAAAATATTTTATGGAATATATTAATATACATATGACATAGAGCAAATTAATAAAAGGAACAGCAGGTCCCATTGCTTACTAGAGCGGAAAGATGGGTGGAGAACATGGCATAAGGGACAAGGGAAGGACGGCAACATTATTTGTGTTGCTCTTTTGTGAGCCAGGTTTCAAAATTTTGTGGGCACAAAACGTGATTTCGCGGTGAGAAGAACAGAACCATCTTTTTGCAGAACGTTTTTTTTGCCGATATGAAGGAAAGTGTCAGAAAAAGCAATGCCCTCGGAGGCAGGAGGTGGTCACAGTGCCTGGCTGCCCTTTGGACATCTGCGTTGGGGAGGCACCTGTAATGTGGGACTGGTGCAAAGTGTATCTCTATATTAAGGTGTCCATATGGTCCCCATTACTGTGGTAACAGGCCACCTCCTGGTTTCAATGCATTTGTCCTCCCAACATCTCTGTAAGATAGAACTGTGCTACTTTCCCCATTTTGCAGATGGGGAGTTGAAGCGCTGAGAGATTTTGGACTCAGACACACAACTTACTGTGCTTAACGTGCTGACCGTGTGCCAGCTGAGCCATGGTCACCATAACCCTCAGGATCTGCATCCCTGCCTTGCAGGAAATGCAAAGTGGCTTAGATTGAAATGGAGGAGGGGTATGATAAATGTGTTACCTTACACCACCCTCTTCATGGCAATCCAGGTTAACTCACGTTACCTCCCAGTTGTGCCAAACTCAACTATCACTGCTCAGCTGACATGTGGCTACTTGCCTTGTCATCCCAATTCCATATCCACCTGCACAGAGCCTGTGGCACGGCAGGAAATCAAACCACATCTCCAGTGTCTCAAGAGGGGAATCCCATCCACTGGGATTTCTTTATCCAACTTCTTCTTCCTACCTTGTCAACAGTTGTACGTTTCCTGACAGATTTTTCCTGTCACAGGCTGCACTTCCCCTTCAAATGGTCTCACCCAGGAATGATAGCCCAGAGATTGCAATGATTCTGCCTTCTCTTTGTCTAAAATTGAGCATTCACCGTCTTTCCTAACCCATTAAATTGGAATTTCAATAACAGGATATGCACCTGAAATTTCTCAGATATAGTCAGCAATGTGCATGAAGCATAACAAAGTTTAGCTACTTATTTTTTGGAATTTACCAAACACTTTTTATCTTCAAATCACTTAACCTACACCACTGAATGATCTAAGCTTTGCCATTCTTCTCAATTGAGACACTGAAGTATTATCTCTGCATACAAGGAAACCAAGTTATAGTTACAATTATGCATAGCAAGGATGCATTTTGACCTTGATCAAACCACTGAAAGGTCCTGCACACAAGCAGGACCAGGACTAGCATGTAACAAGTATCGTTTTAGAGGTGATATAATATAATACATAATTTGGCAATGCTAAATCAAACACTCCCATACACACGGCAGTCCTGGGTTGAACTGCAGGCATAAAAATAAGAAAAAATCCAGCCCCCACTCTCTGAACAAAATTGCAACTGGTTTCCTTTAAGAACACTGGGCTGCAAGAAGAGGAGTCATTTCAGAGCTGGAGAGGGTTTCTCAGCTCTAATTACTCCCGATCGCTGTAATTTACAGGTTTGCGGTGGGTAGAAATCGCCAAGATTCACACGTTTGCAGATCAACAGCTGCCACTATTAGAGAGCAAATCGTGCAGCCTTCTGCACCACTGCAGCAGGCTGTGGCACCCACAGGTCAGCAACGAGAGGGGAAGGTGCCACCACAACACAAGGGTGCCAGCAAACTTCAGTAGAGGACAAGAATTTCTCCCTCAGCGCCCCTGGAAGAAGCTTGAAGGGCACAGGGTGTGGAGGGCAGCAGAGTGTGTGCATTTGCAGTGACCCTCTTCTCTGGTTGGGCTCCCCTTCCACCCCTGCAGGTGTTTGGTTTTAACCCTTGGGTAGTTATTAAGATGGAAAATATCACATTACATCCAATTTTTCTGGCAGTTATGGGGTATACTACAAATCAGGGTTGCATTCTACTGGCTGCATGTAGAGGGCAAGGATCCAGCTTCAAATGAACAGATTTTTCCAGACATAGGGCCATGCAAAATACTTAGTGGCCTCTGTATTGCAGCAAAAGATCATATAACAGTTTGCAAAGAGGGCCCCAGTCCTTTCTTAACATGTGAGATGCAGAAAAAGGAGATGACTTTCCTCAAGGTCAGACAGAGCTGGAATCAGAGCTCAGTGCCAAATCCTCTGGTCTACCATTAGGGATCAGACAGGCCCATTAGTGTGGAGCTGCAAAGGGACTCCAAGTTACTTACAGTGCAAAGCAAGACCCCGGTCTTGGATTTTAGGAACTCCTGGAAAACCTCTGTTCTTTCCTAGAAGATTGAAAAATAAAAATTAAAAGACTGCTTATGCAGATTGCAATCAAAGACAAAGCAAATTAGCTAAGGTAACAATTTAAAAACTGTGTGTTGTTCCCTAGATCATGTATGGCTTCAAAACCAAAGGAACTGGCCTCATGAGTTCCAGTAAGACTCTTCCTGCAAATGGAAAAAATAAATCTGTGGCACACAGGTGTGATCCCAGGTAGGAAGGAACAGTGTCTGGGGAAGGCTGGATGCATTTGGTCAAAACAAAGCAGCCAACACCTCCATGGTTTGCACAGAAGCACAGCCTGTGTATGCCAAAAAGCAGGAACAGTTTTACATGGAGAGGGGATCCACAAAGGATTAGGCAGCACCAGCAGAAGCACTGGCACACTATGTGGGCAACACAGGCTTTTGTGAGTGCAAGGAAAAGCTGGACATGTTCACTGCTGTCTGTCCAGTCACACGATGGGCAGGATAAGCCCATTTTGTTGACACAGTGATATAATCACATCACAAGAGATCAGGCTCATCATGTGCCCAATGGGCCGTGCAGACAGCCCTGCACTGACTCGGGGGTTATTAAGTATCGGAGATGCTCAGCTGCACAGTTGCTCACATGAACTGCTGTGGGACAAGACTTAGAGTAATAGGGCTGGAGAGATGAGAGCTTGGCCAGAACCCCCTGTCCAAGGGGGTAAGCAGGCAGGACTCCTGGGCTCTCCAGGCAGCTCCCAGGGCACCCTCCCTGAGCCTTTCCCTCATCCTGGCAAAAGCTACCAACAGGGCTGCAGACTCTGGGACAGAGGCTGTTCCTTCCCACGAGTTTCAGGGCAGGTGCTCCCCAGCCTTGTCCCCATCGTGGGTCTGCACCAGGAGAACTCCTGCAGCCCCCACTTCCAATACGGGCTCAGGCCCCCAGGCAGGGCCAGCCACAGCCCCCAGATCCCAAATTATCCCACCAGCAGTCTTTGAGCCACTGAGCTCCAGAACTGCAGGAACCAAGTACAGCTCCTCAGTTACCTTCAGAAGCCTCCTGCTTTGCCAGTGCCCAAACCGTCCCAAGCACACTCTTGTCAACTTAGCTGACAACTTTGGGGGCTGTTTTTAACTTGATAAAAGCCACAAAAACTGACTCTCGAACTCACATTACACCCCAATGACATCTGCTGTCTGACAAGACAATCTCTGAGCACTAATAAGCAAAGGCCTCAGCAGCACTTGGTCTTTGCTTGCCAGTACCACCTCTGCACCTACACTCCCCCTCTGTAGTTGTGGGAAACAACTGCACACACACAGTCCCTTGATCTGGTTCCATTTGCTCTTCTGCTTTTCAGAGCTTAGGTCTTCTCTGGCCTCAGAAACACCAAAACCCCTTTCCCTTCTGCGCCCTCCTTCCAAAACATCCTTGTTTAATGTTTCAAACCTTCCTTCCCAGAGTTCTGGCTGGGAGGCAAGTGAATGTCTTGTTATGCTGATGATATAGAAGAAACCTCACACACTTCACTCCCAGCTAGAGGTACAAAGAAGGGAAACTTGGGCCCTTGCTTACACACTGAACCCTCTGCTGACAAAAATTAAAGAAGAGAGCACGCTGTATCTTGTTGACAATGACAGCAGCCGTGCTCAGCAGTACCATATGGGATCCACAATTTAGCTCCATTAATGCTCTTAATTTGAAGACATCAAGCACTAATTACACACTGGGTACTAAAAAGGCAAAACCCTTCCCCTGGTGCCAGCTACTTAGTGGTGTTCTGTTGGCTTAACAGCTGGTCAGGGTAGAGTTGGGCCAGACCAGGCCTGCTCACTTGCTCAGGCAGGCAGGTTGAGGAAAGGCCAGACTGCAGGGACAGCAAAGCACATGTTTCTGGTCTCCACAGGATGGGAATGAGTGAGAAAAACAATGGCTCTTCACCTCTTGCTTCATCAGAAGAGCTCTATTCATTTACCATCTCTGCTGTGCAGCTCAGAGTAGAGTGGCAACTCTCTCCATCACAGACCAAGGGCAGGATCAGGGCTGAACCTCCAAGGGAGGTCTCTCAGCTACTCAGGGAAACTCTGCAGTGACAGCTCATTTGACACTCTTCTCCTGGCCTCTCAGTCCTCTGTAACAAGCTCCAACCTCTTCATTGAGGCCTATCTGACTAGAACCTAAACCTATTTTGAGGTAATCATTATTCCATCCAGGGAAAGGAGCAATCTGTCAAGACAGTGTTCTTCAAAACCAAAGCCAAACTGCTCCATCCTCATCTAATGGGGGCAACCTATTAGGTGGTAACGTTTCAGGGCTTGGGCAAGGTTTTCCTTTGGCATTAAAAGTCTGTCTGGACTGCATGAGAGAACCACAGGTCATAATGGACATTGTGACCACAGGATATAAATGGTTTAAGTACACCCACTGGGAATACAGAAAGGCTGCCTCAGCCTGCTGAAATAACACCTCTTGCCTCTTCAGCTGTGCTTTTCAGATACAGCTACCAAGGTACTTCCCAGAAATGGGACAATATCCTTAGTCTCATTAGCAGATGGAAGAGTGAGGCCCCTAGAGGTGAAATGACTCTCTGTCCTCTCTTCTGCCCTCCTCCCCAAAATAGCCACATAATAAATCATAGGGAATAAGGAATAAAACTGCGTATCCTGACGTTTTGGGAATGCTTACTTCCTGTTCCATGTCGCCGTGCAGACGGAGAAACTGTAAGGACACGGAGGAGGGAGATGAATGTCCAGGTTGTTCCAACTCTGGCCCTCCTGCAAGGACCTTTACAAGGAGATCATAGTAGAATTCCACTTGTTCACAGCTGGAGAAAAAGATGATCATCTTGTGGTGTTTTTCAAACTGCACGAAAAACAAGAGAATTGTACATGACCACTTCCACAGGACTCTCCCAATTCCCTGATCACTAAAAGATCCCAGTGGTTTACACTTCTGGGGATATAATTACATGGAAAAAGGATTACAGAGTTTGACACCAAACAGTGAGCTCACAAAGGAAGTGTGAGTACACATCTCGCTGCCAGCACAAAAGACACAACAGCACCTCAACTCTCTTGTGGTTCAAGACACATTTCAAAGCCCTGGATCTAATCCATGCTATCCTTGACAGAGGAACAGATAAAGGAGCTGGAAAGGGCAAAGGGCTACTTAGTAATATAAATGCAAACAGAATCTCACCTTGCATTTCCCAAGGATAAAAGCTGCTAATGTGACAAGCCTCAGTTTGCTGGGGACCATCATGAAATACTGCTTGAGCTTCTCTGGAACAGCAAAGTTTTCCTGCTCCATGCAGTTTGATGAACTACTGGCTTCTCTATCCTTTTGTGATGGTGGTTTGAGCACCTTCTGGAGTTCATCTGCTATGGAAATGCTGATGGGATCATTCAAACTGATATCGGCCAGTCGAGTTACTCCTGAACCACAGAAAGTGAGAAACACGTGAGGCCCAGCCTGGTCCAGTCTGGGGTGTGAGGATGTGTTCACAGAAACCAAACAATTCACACAATTCCAGTGAAAAGGAGTGAAGGGCAAGGACCTAGTGAGCCATGCCTATGCCACTGACAGAACACCACAAGCCTCAGACTTAGCAGGGTTTACCAGGCTTAGCTGCTGTGGACCCCACCAAAACCTTCACAAGACACTACTTCAGCCAACTGTGCTATTTCCCAGCACATAAATGTCTTTGCAGACAGACAGCATTTGGCAGTCCTGGTTTTAAATATGTGTGGGAAAAAACCCAACAAATCTTCACTCTCAAGAGTGCAGGAGTCATGAGGCCTGGCTCAACTCCTGCCTAAGCAACTGACTGCTTGGATGACACAGAGCAAATCACACAACAGCTTTCTTGTCATCAGCTTTCTGCCTTAATTCTGCATTTGCAGAGCAAAGAAACCAATCAGTGCTTCCCAGGTGGCTTTGCTCTCAAATTTGGGAGACATATGTAAGGACCATGTAAATATATACACTGATAGCAATTCAGTACTGAAGGACAAGTGTCATAAGCCAAAGAAATGAACAGGCATTATTCCACTTCTGCAAAAAGCTTCAAACTGGGTTGTAATAGTCAGACTCAACCAAGTATTTTGCAGTTGCCTGTGCATTATTCAGCTAAAAGAGTGTCTCTAACCCACCTTCTGTGAGGGTGGCTGACAGCAGGACATTCTGACGTGTCTCCCTGTGGGCATTTAAAGTGTTGAGTATCACAGCCACATCCTTCTCAAAGCCCAGGTCCAGGATCCTACAAAAACAGCAGAGGGGATAAAAAGTGCTGTAAGAAGGAATGAGGAGAAAGTCTTAATACTACATGACATCTTTGCAATGAATAATTGTACAACAATCTGTCCAAACCGGGTATTTCTTCCTAATCCCAGACATCTGGTGCTTGGCTGAGGCCACTGAGCATGAATGGCTTAAGATCACGCTTTCTGTTGTATTTTTTTTTTAATATTTAGTGAATTATGATGCAGAGGGCATATCAGTTATTTTCCATATCTAAACACTTGGAACTTTACCTGTCTGCTTCATCAATAATGAGCCACTGAGTGTGACGGAAATGAATACATTCTGTGGACTTGATGTGATCAACCAGGCGACCAGGGGTGGAAATGAGGATATTTATCCCTTTACGTAATCTGTTTAGATTTAAAAACAAAAGAAAAAAGAAAATCCCTGTAAGAAAAAGAAAGAAAAAAACCCCCAAAACACATAGGTTACAAGTAACTCTGGAATAGGAAGCCAGAGTGAGGAGCTGGAACTTACAGATGGGAAAAAGGGCCACAGTAAAATCAGGGACAGTGCTTTCTCACTGATTAAAACTGAAATTTCTTGCACAGCTAAAATTTATTCTTGATCATCACTTATGCTCTGATACTCAGAGGCATAGTCAGTGAGAAGGACGGGGTGGAAAGAAATATCAATATTAAAAAAATCTAATACACCTAAGCTAGATTTTCCTTTCTAATTGAGTACTTGTTTTACTGCAAAGAGTAAACTTCTTTTTGTGTATGCTTATATAGAGAGAAATGAAAATTCCATTTTGGATTACCAGCTTACAATTCAATTTTTAAAAAGGGAAAAGGAAGGGATTTTTTAACACCAGGAAATCTCTTTTCCAGCAAGCAATTTCCCCCATAACAAACACTGTAGGCAGCACTCGGTGGTAAGCAAATACAGGAGCTTGTCAGAAGAGGAAAAAAAAAATACTGACAGAAGAGATCATCTTCTCAGAAGGCTCATCAACATTTTAGAAACAGATCCAACTGGGGGAAGTGAATATTTGCTGCTGACCCAGTCACGGTGTCTGTAAGATCCAGGGGGATCACAGCTTGATCCAAGCTCACCATCCTCTCTCCCAGTAAGAAAAACGCTCAGAAGATGAGTAACAGATAAAGACAGTGTAGAGCAGAAGGACCCAAAATACAATTTAAGAAGTTGGCTTCCTACCTGGCTTTTTCTGATTTTCTCTTTTCTCCCCCCATTAGCACTCCAGGCACAATCCAGGTAAATGGCTACAAGAAGGAAAACAAGACCAGTACTGATTTCTCTTAATAAAGAGACAAAGCCTAATCAAAACATGATGATTCTTGGCAGAGAAAGGACTGGGGGCTGATAGCAGCATGTATCTGGTGTGATCTAACAGCCAGTCTCCATGCACTCTCTCACCCACAGCTCCCCATCAATGGCACCTTTAGTTCTAGCCAGTAACTCACTCCCCACATCATCCAAGAAGATGGAAATTAAATCGGTTTTGCACTGCTTCCAATCACATTATAATATTTCTTTTCCTTCTCCCCACATAGCCTCAATGTTCAAAGACAAGCTACAATGCTATTTCTTCATCTTGCCTTTAAGCAACATCTTGCTGTGGCCAAGGGAAATTTCAGAAAAGCACAGGACTTACAAAGTTTATGGATACACACCCGGACCTATGTGCACACAGTGCCTGTGTCTGTGAACATGAAATGTCAGCCTCACTGATACTGCAGGAGTTTTTGCCACTTACTTTAATGAGGTCCAATCCTTCACTGAATCTACTATTGCCCAAAATTTACAGGGGAGATAATCAAAGCACAGCACTGCCACTGCCTCACTCGGGAGCAAACCCAGGACAGCAGCAGAGCAGGGGCTGCACATGGGTGTGACTGAGAAACAGGCTTAAGTTTGCACAGGTCACTGCTTGCCAGAAATACTCCTACAAAAAGAGTTTCTTTTAAAGGTTTAAAGTAAGGAAGATATCCAAGCAAGTTGGCATTACAGTAATTGCATCAGGAGAGGCTCAACTCGCTTTTTTCTCCCTCAGTACTGACATAATCACATCACACCCTCCAGTTATCCAGCCCCTCCAAGGGCCAGTCAGATCATGATCTAAAACTCCTTTGGATCACTATGACAGTTTACACACTGGATTTGATGGTTACTACACACGATATGCAGGAAAAGCTAAAAGGGGTCAGCCCAGACTGACCAGAGTTCATCCTCTGAAGGACATCAAAAGTCCACTATAATAACTCCTAATTACTATGGAAGAAGACTGAAGTACTTTAAACCCAAGCATGACACAACAAAATCTTACTTGGTAATTCCAGCACTAAAAAAAGGCTTGGGAAGTCTCATCATTTCAAGGAAAAAAAAAAAAAAAGAAGAGGGAGCAGGAATAGGGGTGAGATAAATGACTTAGATACCTTCTGGCCCCATGGTAAGATAGTCTGCCTCAATTAAAAGGAAAGCACTATCACTTAATGATTTTAAAAGCCTTCTCATTTCTCCAGTCATTCAGTTGGCAAAGCAGTTCACCAAGTTCTGCTCCCCATCTGAAACCCATCTGGCCAGTATTAGTTTCATTGTCACTGTGAGAGTCTCCATTCATAACTCAGACTGAAACAATGAAAGGGATTTCTAAAAACAAATCACTCTGAAAATCAACTACTCCTGTTTATCAACACATGTGCAACCAAGGTGCCATAATTAATCACTTAATTGCTCATGTAATAGTTTAAAACATGCCACAGGGGAGTCATGCACTTAAACACATTTATCTTTAAGGACTATACATCTTGCCAGGTGCTGGATTTCCTTAAACATCCAGCTGAATTCTCAGGAACTGAAAGTTGCTTAGCCCCTACAGCATGAGGCTCAAGGAGTAGGAAGAACAAAGAGCATTGAATTCTTACCTTGAGTAGTTTCTGCATTGTATCAAAACTTTGGAGTGCAAGCTATGGAAACCAAGAAAAGAAAATGAGCTCTGACAAAGTCTCTCTGGACCACAAAACTGGACTACAAGTCCCTATGGCTCAAAAACCTGTAAGCTAATCTAGTTATGTCTATCATCAGAATTTTGAATACATCCTTAATTTTTCTTTTAGAAGCTGCTTATTAATTTTTTCTCTTGAATAATCCCTCCCTTATTATATTTGGACCTGCTCAAAACCCTCTCCATGGTTCATCCCCACAAGCCAGCCCTCAGGACAGGAGAGAACTCTGCTGGATTCTGTGGATGCCCCTGGGAGAAAACAAGCTGAAGGCACAGGAGAATTTGCTCCACTGGAGGAGTAAAAGGGAAAATGGCACGAATTCTGGAAGAAAACCACTATGAAAGGGAAATGTAGCTCAGAGTTTAGTTATCTTCTGGCAGTCAGGGCAGCCCACACTGTTCCCTCCCCTGACCCACGGTGTGATCACGCCACTGGGACTTCCTACCCCTGCATTTCTTTTCTCAAGGAAAGCCATTGCTTCCAATACAAAGTAATATCAATTGTAATTACAAATTACCTTCCTAAGTGCTCTCAATGGCAGCCCTTTAAACAAGCTTACACACAGTTTCCTCCAAGCTTAGTATTCACACAGCATCCTTGAGATGTGTAAGTTGCTGCTGTGAAAATTTAAATCGCTTTAGAGCCTTCTCCTTTCATGGAACTGAGCAGAGATATTCCACTGCAGGTTGCATAAAATATTGTGCCCCAAATGAGACACCTGCAATACGTTCCCCACATGGAAGTTATTATCATTTGTCATACAAAAAATTAAAAAGGTTGATACCCTCCTCTGACATTGCCTTTGCAATTGCAAATAACATAAATGAAATAGAGGAGAGTTCAGTGGAGAAACCAACTCTTGGAGGCCTCAATTTCAGCTTTCACTTGTGGATTTGAAAGAACAGCTTTAAAAATGAATTGTTTGTATAAACCTGCACATTTGCAAAGCTGATTTCACTGGTTTTACTCACTCCCCCTGTGTGAGTTAGGCACGAGGCATGCACTGAGCTAGAGAGGTTCTGCAGGCTTCACAATTCACAGGGAAAACTTAGAAACTCCTTCTCCCTTACTCTGGTGTGGCACTGAACAACAGTGACAACGCTCTTCCTGTGAGGGCAAGATCCCAGCAAAAGGACAGAGAACATGAGGAACATTAGAGTTCACCTTCCCTGGTGGACCCACATCAAAAATCAGTGTTCAAACACTCAGATTCAGAAGGAAAAAGGCCACCTACCTCTCTTGTTGGGACGAGTACAAGTGCATAAGGGCCATCACTGCGCTGCAAACACACAAGATCAGGTCCACTAAGAATGTAGCACTGAGAAAAAGAGCCCTTCCACACCTCACAGCTCTTAGACAACACAGAGAGTTCTGAAGGGCTTTAGTACAAGTTTGTACATGACATTTTAAGGTATTCCCACCTCGCAGATTTTTTTAAAAATCAAGTCTTTCACGTATCAATCCTGTATTGGCTTCTCTTCCCTCCTGGGAACCTGCTCACAGTCAAACCCAACATTTTATTCCACACACACGTTATTTCACTCATATTTCTGAGCTGCACAAACACTCCTGTTTGATGCACAGCAACAATCTACAGGTAACACCAGTAACTACCTAGGATGGCTTGGAAACACTTCCACCTGTAAGTCAGGATGATCTCTTTCCATAAAAAGATGGAAGATCTGCAGCAGCATTTCCTGGTCAACCAGATGCTCCAAATTGGGAGCAATAATCAAATCTCACTCCATGTCAAAGACTAGTTAATCTCAAAGACAAGGCAGTAACCTTTGTTTTCAGTTCTCCCAACCTCCAGACCATTGTCTCTCCTGCACTCTACCTTCTCCAAACCTGATAATTCAGCCCATTTGCAGTTTACCCTGCTCCAAGGAGCAATGGGGAATGGGTGACATGGATCTTGGATCAGCTGTATCTCAACAGAACAGGAGGATCACACACATCACATGCACAAATAAAGGGGAAGACACACTGATTGATCTCTGCATTGAGAAGAGACAGTAATGACTACAAGAGCTGGATTTTATCTTTATTTATCTTATCATCAAAAGCAAATATATTTAATTCTCTTGCACCTACCTGTATTTTGCACTCCATTCCTTGCAAAGACTGTACAAGTGGAATTCCATAGGCAAGAGTTTTACCTTTTTGAAAGGGAGAAAATCAGAAAACTTTCCATCAAAAGAAAACCACGTGGCAATTACAGCACTTCAGCAAATTAAAGCACCATTTGTCCCACCATTCTTAAGCTGCAGTCAGAGCCTGGCCCCCACCAGCCTTCCCAGCCTGGCACTGTACGAGCTGTACTGTATTTGGGATCCAGTTAAAATGTCCTAAGGAAGGAGAGTGACAATTCAATACTGACCTGAGCCAGTCTGAGATCTCACCAGAGCATCTCTGCCTTGCAGGAGCACAGGAATTGTTTGCTTCTGAACACTGTGTGACAAACCAAAGAGGCAAGGAAATACAAATGAAACAGAGGATAGAATCCAACAGCTTTCCTATGCAATTTGTTTCCCCCAAATTCCACACATTCATCTCTGCTGTGTGGCTACATCAGTTGAGGTGATTTCCAAGCAAAGCCATTAGACAGGCATCAGATGTGATCAATTCAAATCAGGTTTTATGATTCAAGGACCAAACTAGAAGGCAGGACTCCCAGGTTCCACCTTCAGCTGTGACCTGCTGTGTAACCAACAAATTATTTCCCATCCCAAACTTTGGAAGCAACAAACCCCAAAGCAAATGGGACATCAGGCACTGTGGTCTTCACAAACCAATTACATATAATGAAACAATCACAGATGATTGGCTTTAATGGGTAGTGAAGCACAAAGATTTTATATTAATTTGCTTACCTGGTCATGCTACTTATGTTTAGGACAGTGTTGATGGTGGAGATCTAGAGAGATAACAAAGAACAGTAAAGGTTTCATTGTCAAACTGTTCCTTTTGTCATTTTTTTGTAGCACAAAGAGCAAAAACCAGAAGCCTGATACTTATTCTCTATATAACTGGTTCAGGGCAACCAAATATAAAGTTCTCATGTCCTTGAAGTTCTTCTAATTAATCAGAATTACACCACTGCTGGTTTTCTGGGTTTTTTTGGTATTACAGCTGCAAGCAGTGAAGGTGCAGGGACTGTGTTTGGGTCAGGTCAGGGGCCAGCACCTTGAGCTGAGAGACTGCAACAGAATCAGGTGAAGTACTGGCAACCCTGTCCAGGTCACCACGAATAAAGGTGCCTCTCTCAGCTCTCTGATCTGCTCCCCACCAAAAAAATCATGTTTTGAGCTGTGCAGCTTCCCTGCCACTCACCAGATGAGGATGGAGGTCCAACTGGCTGAAAGAATCTGTAGTGAAAACATTTTCTTGCACCTGCTGCACTGCTTTTCTGAGCCAGGGGAAACAAAGCAAACAAAGCACACAGTGGGGTTAAAAATTATACATCAGCATTCTGTACAAACAGCAAAGAAACTACAGTACCAAGCAAGGGCAAGAATTTGAGACACTGACTATCAAGGCATTGAAAGGGTTTTTTTTCCCTCGCATTTGTCTCAAATACCTGTGAATTTCTGGGATATCTGGGTTGTTTTTGAACAGGCTGGACGTCTTAATGACAGGTCTGCCCTTCTGGCTTTCATTTTGGTTGTCAGTCAGCTGCTTCTTGGGAACTGGCTTTTGTGGTGGATTCCCCTTCTCCCTCCTGTCAGCCTCTGTGGCACCTTTCCTGAAGGTGTTCAGGGCTGGTTTACGTTTCACAGGTGGGTTTCCATGTGGTGACTGGAGCTTCCTCTTCAGAACACCAGGTTGCTTCAACATGAACAAACAAAGCAGAGTCATTAATGACCGACAATTAACAACGTGATACCCTAGTGAGCACAAACACCAGCCCACAGAGCCCTTATTTTTGGAGTCTCCCACTCCACGATTGAAGAAATTAAGTCTGACTTTTGCAGCTGCACAGTTGCTACTCCAGGAGATCCACCACCACGTCTGGGATTTCTGACACTTTCAAAAATCTGAAGTCATATCTAAGTGCCCATCCCTAAAGGATTTCATCCAGCTTCTCCAGTGACTGAGCAGAACACGCTTTAAAAAACCTCTCTTGAAAGCTCTGCAGATCTCCAGCCCACGTTAAAGCCATGCCTGCAGGATTCCCTCTTTCTGTGGGCACAAGGGATGGCCTGGACTTCTCTCCAACTTATGCTTCTGCCAACTCTCAGCCTTTCTGAGCTCGATTTCTTCTTCTGCAGCTGATCTTCAGTCAGCAAAGCTTTTGGTCTCCCCACATCCCTCCAGGAACAGTGAATTAGCAAATTAAACTTCATTTGGTCCCAAAGCTCTTCAGTGTCCCCCATCCCTTTTTCAATGAACTTGTTTTTCCCCATCACAACTGCAAAACTCCTGAAACATGTGAGATACCAGCAGAATCTCATCCCATTTTTCCCCTCTCTCTTCCCCACTCTGAGTTGTCTTCCCACAAACCACACTGTTCTCAAGCTCTCTTATTTTTTTCATTTATTTCTTCACATTTTGGGCAAACAACCAAAACTCAACCTCCTTCCACCAACGATCACCATCAGAAAAGTGAGAGTGCCTTGTCTCAAAGCACCTGATACAATCAGGACAAATCCTGTCACTCCCTTTAGTCACACACCCTTAAGCACAATATTTTAAGAAGAATTTTAAAACTCGGAATAACAACTGAAACAGCCCAGAATCACTCTAACAACAACTTTAAAACTGAAAACGTGTATTTAACCTGTTCTTATCCTCCTTTCCTCAAAACAAAGCACCTATTCCTGCAGCTCACAGCACGTCCACAATTAGAAGATTTCTTGAAAGTATAAGACTTCCCCTCTGTGGCAGCATTTTAAAGCATCCGGGGATGGGGCAGAGAGAGCTGGGGGAGCATCACCCACGGGCCGGTAACAGGTGAGGGCAGGGCTGGGCTGTCCCCCCGCAGCCCACCCGCGGGAGCCAAAAGCCCCATTTAACAACTTGTCGGACGCTGACCCCCCGATCCCCGGGCCGGTCGGGGTCCCGTGTCCTGTGTTTCATGTCCCGCAGGCTCCCCTGTCCCGCACATTCCTGTGTCCCGCAGTGCCCCACGTCCTGTATCCCGCAGTGTCCCGTATCCCCTGTCCCGCACAGTCCCATGTCCCGCCATGTCCCACGTCCCGCACAGTTCCCACGTCCTGTGTTCCGTGGTGTCCAGCAGTGTCCCGCACTGTCCCGCAGCTCCCGCTCCCCTCACGCCCGTCCCGCTTCCCCGTTCGTACCGCGCCGGTCCCGCGCGGCCCCGCTCCCGCCGCCATGTCCCTCCCTCTCCTCCGCAGGCCCCCGGGGCCGCCCCTCGCCCGGCCCGGTCCGTGAAGGCAGGGTGACAGCGAGCCCGGGTCTCCCTCCCGGGTACCGAAGCCCTCCCTTCACCCCCTCCCCACCCCTCAGCGCCGTGGGGAGCTCGGGGGTCTCCCCGTTCCCCCTCCACTCGCGCCCCGGCCCCGCGGGGCGCGCAGGCAGCGGCGGGGGCAGCTCCGGGCCGGGCCCGCCCGGGGGGGGCTTCGTCGGCGGCGCGTGCGCGCGGCCCGAGAGGCGGTGGCAACATGGCGGCGGCGGGGCGGGAGGAGCCGCCGCTGAGGCTCGAGGTGGCGGCGGAGGAGGCGGCGGCGGCGAGCGCCGGGTTCCGCCTCACGGCCGTGCGGCGGGAGCCCGCGGTGCGGCTGCAGCACGGCGCCAGCGGCCTGGAGCCTCTGGCGTGGTCCGAGGACCACCGGGTGTCGGTGAGCACGGCCCGCAGCATCGCCGTGCTGGAGCAGCTCAGCGACGTGCACAGCGGCGGGCAGGACATGGTCATCCACCGCACCGCCGTGCCCGCGCCCGCCACCGCCTGCCTGCTCAAGGTGAGCGCCCGGCACGGCCTCAGTGGCACCTCGTTAGTGGGATCTCGTTAATATATAAAGGGGGGGGGTGCCACGGGGATGGAGACGGGGGTTGGACATCAGGAGGGATTTCTTCACAGAAAGGGTGATTAGACACTGGAAGGGGCTCCCCAGGGAGGTGGAGGAGACTCCATCCCTGGACGCGTTTAAGGAAAGTGGATTGTAGCGTTTGGTGCCATGGTGTGGTTGACACGGTGGTGTTGGGTCATGGGTTGGACTCGATGATCTCTGAGGTGTTTTCCAACCTAGTTGATCCTGTGATTTTGTTTTGTGTTGCCAATCACATGGACACGAGGCAATGGGCAGAAACTGGTGCCCAGGAAGCTCCACCTGAACACAAGGAAGAACTTCTTCACTGTGCAGTGACAGGAACAGGTTGCCTGGAGAGGGTGTGGAGTCTCCTCACTGGAGATATTCCAGAGCTACCTGGACACAATCCTATGTCATGTGCTCTGGGATGGCCCTGCTGGAGCAGGGAATGGAACAGATGACCCACTGTGGTCCCTTCCAGCCTCACCCACTCTGGGATCCTGATCCCCCTCCTGGGGAGCCACCACAGAGCTGCCCCTTCTCCACACAACTTCCTGCAGGATCTCATGTGTTGATGTGTTTTAAAAGCACAGGGGAGAAAAAAACCATATCCCAGTGATGTCCAGGGGAAATGTGATCCAATATTGAGGGGGTTTCAGGGATTCTAAAGTTCTGTGGTTTTTCTAAGAATCCCTTGAGCTCCAGTGCAGTTATTTCAGTACAATTTTAAGTAGGAATCTTCCTTGGTTTGCTGCCTAAGCTGAAGGATTTTTGCAGCAGGGCTTGCTTTGTCCTTCAGGGGAGTACCTGATTTTTTGCAAAGTTGGCAAGTCTGGGTGGATATTTTATTAAATAATAATTCTGTTATTGTGGATCTGATTTTATGTTCCGAGACAATGCTAAGAATATGGAAGAGTTGAAATATTGAGCGTTTTACACTTTAAATGTTATACAGCAGTATGAAAACAGGCCCTTTGATTCAGCAGACAAAAAAATTCAATAGCTGAGAGTCAAAACAATACGAATTCCTACAAGTTCATCAGGGCATTAATGAGGCTGAAATCTTTAGGAGTGACCTTAATTAACCATTGCAACAATGTAGGGTAGGTTGTCATAGGGGATGCTCTGTTTCAAGTGGGAATTAATTGCAAGAAAGCATTGCTAAAAAAATAGTTGTACAGTTGTTTTAATAGTTCTTTTTGTTGTCTTGTAGGTCGGCCCCAAAAAGGAGGTGGCTGAGTGCAAGGAGAAGTTTGCCAGCTCCGTGGATCCGACCGTGAGCCAGGCGTTCATGCTGGACCGAGTGTTCAACCCCGAGGGGAAGTCCCTGACGCCCATGAGGGGGTTCAAATATTCCAGCTGGTCCCCTCTGGGCTGTGACGCCAACGGGAGGTGCCTCCTGGCCGCCCTGACCATGGACAACCGGCTGACCATCCACGCCAACCTCAACCGGCTGCAGTGGGTGCAGCTGGTGGACCTGACCGAGCTCTACGGGGAGCGCCTGTTCGAGGCCGGCTACAAACTCTGCAAGGCCGACGCTCCCTGCGGGGAGCTGGGCGACTTCCCGGAGTTCCAGCGGCGGCACAGCATGCAGGCCCCCGTGCGCATGGAGTGGTCGGGAACCTGCACCACCCAGCAGGTGAAGCACAACAACGAGTGCCGGGACGTCGGGAGTGTCCTCCTGGCTGTGCTCTTCGAGAACGGCAACATCGCCGTGTGGCAGTTCCAGCTCCCCTTCCTGGGGAAGGAATCCATTACTTCCTGCAACACCATAGAGTCTGGGATAAGCTCCCCTAGCGTGTTGTCCTGGTGGGAATACGAGCACAACAACCGGAAGATGAGCGGGCTTATCGTGGGCAGCGCGTACGGCCCCGTTAAGATCCTCCCCGTCAACCTCAAGGCGGTCAAGGGCTACTTCACGCTCAGACAGCCCGTGGTGCTGTGGCAGGAGATGGACCAGCTGCCCGTGCACAGCATCAAATGTATCCCCCTCTACCACCCCTACCAGAAGTGCAGCTGCAGCTTGGTGGTGGCTGCAAGGGGCCCTTACGTGTTCTGGTGCCTCCTGTTGATCTCCAAGGCGGGCCTGAAGGTCCACAATTCCCACGTGACGGGGCTCCACTCCCTGCCCATCGTGTCCATGACGGCGGACAAGCAGAACGGCACGGTGTACACCTGCTCGAGCGACGGGAAGGTCAGGCAGCTCATCCCCATATTCACAGACGTGGCTCTGAAGTTTGAGCACCAGCTGATCAAGCTCTCGGAGGTGTTTGGCTCCGTCAGGACTCACGGAATTGCTGTCAGCCCGTGCGGGGCGTACCTGGCGGTCATCACGACCGAGGGCATGGCCAACGGGCTGCACCCCGTCAACAAGAACTACCAGGTTCAGTTTGTCACCCTCAAAACCTTCGAGGAGGCGGCTGCACAGCTCTTGGAATCTTCTGTCCAGAACCTTTTCCGGCAGGTGGACCTGACGGATCTTGTGCGCTGGAAAATTCTGAAGGATAAGCACATTCCTCAGTTCTTACAGGAGGCACTGGATAGTAAGATTGAGAGCTGTGGTTCCACTTACTTCTGGAGGTTTAAGCTGTTTCTCCTGAGGATTTTGTATCAGTCCATGCAGAAAGCTCCCTCAGACGCCACGTGGAGACCTTCACACGAGGACGCCAAAATCTTGATCTCGGATTCCCCTGGGATGGGCAGCACTGAGGATGATCAAGAGGAAGGAACTTCGAAACAAGCCAGCAAGCAAAGCCTGTGTGACACGGGCAAAGGTGTGGACTTAGATGACACTGCAGAGGATTCTCTCCATCAGTCAAGTGACATTGGAGGGCGGGAGCCAATGGAGGAAAAACTTCTTGAAATACAGGCCCAGATTGAGGCCGTGGAAATGCACTTGACACGGGAACACATGAAACGGGTGTTGGGAGAAGTTTATCTACACACATGGATTACAGAAAACACCAGCATTCCCACCAGAGGAGTCTGTGACTTCTTAATGTCTGATGATGGCTACGATGACAGAACAGCACGAGTAAGTGACCTCTGTGCTCAGGGGATTCCATGTTAGGGGTTATTTCCTTCTCCCCCCTCCTGAACATACAGCTGGGGTGGGAAAGAGAAGTGCAGTCGTGTCATCCTTACCAGTCAGCTCCTCCAGAGCATTCAGCTTAAATTGTCCTTCCTTCAAGTTGTGGGGTAGGAAGGAATGTAAATACAGATGGTGCATTTTGGATCAGGTACAATAAAGAATAATGATGCCTGAGGTTTTTGCAGCACAAGGGAGAGGACCATGGTTGTTCTGCTTCTCTCAGTGGCTTAAAACATGTACTAATTGGGAGAGATGTTTGTTTTCATGACTGAGCTTATTTAATCTATCATCTCTGCAAAACTAAACTTTGGATGCATTTCCTCTAGTCAGGTATGCTGCAGTTCCAGTTTTAAGAACTGTAGAAGTATAATTTCTGAAAGTATCTATAACTGAGCTCTGTGGCTGTTCAGGTGGTACATCAGGTCTTGGCCTTGCTCCCTGAGCCTTCAGTGGAAGGATCAGCTCCAGAGCTTGAGACAGGTGGGAACACTCTGCATCAGCCTCCTGGCTCTTAAGACTCAATGACAGGAGTGGTTCAGGTGTCTCTGTTCCTCTCTGAGCAGAGAACAGTTCTTTTTCAGTCCCTAAGTTCTTAAATCACTTGAACTCTAAAAATCAGCCTTTACTTTGCATCCAGAAGGACAGGGGAAGGAAGCACATGTCCATCACTGATGTGTGTGGTGTTCTCCCTGCTGGAATCACAGGCAAGTGTGGCCATCAGTAACTCACTGGGAAAGTATTCTGGCACAACTGCTGGGTTGTTACAGCATCCAGTTACTACGAATTGAAGGTTTGAGAGGTTGCTTTTCTTATCTTAGAAGAGATTGTTCTTTTTATAGTGATTAAAAGCTGACTTCGAAATTGTATTTTATCTGTTTGCTGTCACACTTTAAAGATCCTTAGGATATGGTTTATATCTGTTGAAACATCAGAGACAAATTTGATCACATAAATGTTCCACTATACTCCAAGCTGGCTGCTAAGGACATGTATCCAGGTGATTTCTGAACAGGAATTATTTTTTAGCACATCCACTGTGATAGTCATGAGGGAAAGCATTGCTGTAATGGTCAGTGGTGTGATACCAGTTCCTTCAGTACTTTTAAAATAGCTTAACATTATTGCTTTTCAGGTCTGTGTCCCTTTACTGTGGGACAGAAACTTTGGGAGGTGACAACACGAGGAGAATAAACGAACACTTAGTGCTGTGTTACGTTTCTCACACCTTCATTTCCTTGAATTCAGTGCAATTCCTGTATCATGCTCTGAAACCACAGTACCCTGGGAGGCATTTCCACCCTTCAGCTGTGTTCCTGTAATCCCTGCTGACTCCTGTGTGTTCCAGGTGCTGATTGGGCACATCCTGAAGAAAATGAACAAACAGACGTTCCCGGAGCACTGCAGTTTGTGCAAAGAGATCCTGCCCTTCACCGACCGCAAGCAGGCCGTGTGCTCCAACGGGCACATCTGGCTCAGGTAACAGGCTCTGCAGGAAGTTTTACCCTCCTCTGGATCATTTAAACATAGTTTAAGAGTTCACCTAAACTTCTTGTTAGTGTTGGAGTAAAAAGCCATGAAACACGTTATCCATGCTGCAATGTTTGCTGGCTGTTATTTGTCCTCTTCCATGAGAGAGAGAGAGGAGATTGGATTTGGTTCCGTAGCAGTACAGTGTTTTTATAATAAAATGCTTTTGATCATTTTTTTTTCCACGTGGGAGGAAGGTGGGGACAGGGAAAAAGCAGGCAAGGGAAAATTAAGGACAAGTCATCTTTTGTGGAACATTAGGTGAAGGAGAGTGTGTTCTGGCTCCTTCAGTGTTTGAAAACAAAGGCAATTAAAAAAAAAACAGTTGAAAATAGGCACATTGAGAAGTCAGACAAGTTCTGGAACATCTAGAAAATAAAATCTTCCTGTGTGGGGTTCACAGAGATTGTCCCTGAAGCCTTGGCAAGACAGTAGTCTGTCACAAAGAAAAAACTTTGCCTAACAGGTACTATGTGCTACCTTGGGTAAATACTCATGCCCTTAAGGAGCCTCAAGCTTTTCACCTCCTCTACTGCATGCTAAAAATTTTTTGGCCAATGATGAAACCTTTTTCAGTGGTATATTGATAAAATGCCTTGTCCTTCCACAGGTGCTTTCTGACCTACCAGTCCTGTCAGAGCCTGGTGTACAGGAGGTGTTTGCTTCACGACAGCATTGCACGGCATCCAACCCCAGAAGGTAAATTGTCCTTGGCAAAAGGGGCAGGATTAGGGCTTTTTAGCTTTTATCTGCAAAATGTCTTGAATTAGTTTCATTGGCTTTTCTCTTTCAGGCAGTTACCACGTGAAGCTCTAGTGCTCTGCATTTCACAGTGTCCTGTTGTCTGACATGTTAATTACTAATCAGTGACTGCAGAAATTGATATATAAATCCACATTTTAATGAGAGCTGGGTAAACACAATCTGTGCTGGAATGCTACAGCAGTTAGTTTATATTCAGGTTGAATATATTAGCATCCAGTTATGGAAGAGGGACAAAGAAACAGGAACCAAGGGCTGTGTTATGTGAAGGATCTAATTTCAGTTTAGAAAATGAGAACACTACATTTGTGCCATGGTGAACCTTTAAATTTATTTCCTATATAGGTATTTAGATGAGTGTGTAAGGATATAGCACAGACTGTTTCACCTTCATTTTGTCTCCTGCTGAGGTGGAATTTAAACTGGCATTGCTTAAAATTTCAGAACAGAAATGGAGTTGGATTCCTCTGAATTCTCAGCTACTCCTGCATGGTGAATATATACAAACTGTTCAGGATTCCTCTTTGTGCATCTCAGGTGTCATTCCTCTGTTCACCTCTACCCCCAGCTTTGAACAACTTGTTTTCTTATTTGCAGATCCTGAATGGATCAAGAGGTTATTGCAAGGACCTTGCACGTTCTGTGACTCTCCTGTGTTCTAGAGAAAAGCTCTGCAAAGACTGAAAGCATTTTCTCTACTCCATAAGCTCCCTTCAGCCTCGAAGGACACAGAGCACAGGAACACAGACTCTGCTGGAGGGGGAACACCTCATCCACAGCCCTGTACATAGAACATCAGAGGTTCTGGAAACTCCTCAAGTCCAGAGCCCATTCCATGCTCCAGAAACAGGAGTACACCTGGAAGAGCCAGTTGAAAAGAGGTTTGGAAGAGCACCCCATGGAAGGCTCAGCAGCTGGACACTGACAACTGAAGTGTTGAGCACAGTGTGAACTGTCCTTTCTGCCCAACTGTGTCATTTCCCAAAAGCTGGGACGGGAACATGGAGCTGCCTCTGGAATGGTCCTGGTGGGTAGAGAAGGCTTCAGCTTGTAGTGCTCCCTTTGCTTTTTAACAAGCACTGGCACTTGCTGCAGAATATTAAACTATCAAAAGAATTTGTGGCTCCAATTCCTTGCTGAGTGAAGCACGTGCCAGTTACAGCCACAGGAAAGAAATTGGCCATTCCAGTAGTTCCCCTTAAAGTCTAGAAGAGTAACTGCCTCGTAACTGTTGTAACACTATTGAAGTCAGGAGGGGGATATTGGCTGCCTGAGTCAAACAGGGATCAGTAAAAATAATTTTTAAATGTAATAATTATTAAACTAATACCAATTAGATTAAACACTAATAATATATATAATTTCCAGTGCTCTTAAGTCTCTTACCCCACTTTCTTTTTCTTTTCAGCTTTTGCCAATGTATTTGCCCTTGGCTTCACTTAACCCTCTACCAACAGGAATCATCTTTTCCAGTTTAACTCAGTTACCAAAAACATTACTAATTTACCTTATTTTCAATTAAATTGCAAGTCTCCCTCATCCAGGAATTGAATTTTACACAAGTTTGACACACAAGCAATCAGTCCCAGCTGACGGTTTCTCTTTTCACAGCAACACAGTAAAAAAACCCCAAACAAAGAGAACACCCCAAACCAAACCCCACCATGGCTGACACGTTCTAGGTAAGGCCAAGGAGGCTGGTGAAGCTATTCATGGATCACAGAATGGTTTGGGTTGGAAGGGACCTTTAGGATCATCTCATTCCACCTCCCTGCCATGGGCAGGGACACCTTCCACTATCCCAGGTTGCTCCAAGCCCCGTCCAACTTGGCCTTGGACACTTCCAGGGATGGGGCAGCCACAGCTTCTCTGGGAAACCTGTGCCAGGGCCTCACCACCCTCACAGGGAAGAATTTCTTCCTAATATTTAATCTAACCCTGCCCTCTGGCAGTGTGAAGCCATTCCCCCTTGTCCTGTCGCTCCAGGCCCTTGTAAATAGTCTCTTTCCATCTTTCTTGTAGGCTCCTTCAGGATAACCCTGATTCCCTCATGCAGAGATTCATAAACACACCAATGATGTAGCGTGGCTGAGCCCGGGCATTTATTTTGCCTTCTGACTGTCCTATCAGAAAAAACATCTCTCTCTCTTTGCCATCTGTTCCTACCAGGAGCAGGAGAATCTTTTTCAACTTCCTATGCAGTGTTAGAGGAATAACACCTCCAAAACGTGTCTGGTTACCTGGTACAGTTTGTCTTGTTAACTTCAATCCATGCTGTCAAATAATCCTGAGTTTATGTATTTCCATTCTGCAGAGCATCAGTGGCAGAGGTGTCGCCCTGTTTGTGATTCCTGACACTTTAACTGTGTGGGAGGTGCTCTACAGCTGTTGAGAAATCATGGAATTGTCCTGACAGCCTCAGTCTCCCACCAGTGCATGTGTGATTGGTGCTTGGTTCCTCGATTCAATGACTATGCATATTTTGGTAACCTTCCTTCACCTTCAGTAGGAACAAGTTTTTGTTCAGCTCACATTAAACAAGTCAGCTGTCCTTCTGTTCAGTGTCTCATGCATAAGCATGATTGTGCTGAGAATAATATTACTACAGTAGCCTAGAACAGCAGAAGCACATTCATCTGTAAAATAATTAGCCTCGTTTGTAAATATCCTTGGAAGTGGTACCATAATTGTATTAAAGAAATGTTTAGTTTTTTATTGCTGTGCATTGAAAATTGAAATTACTTCAGTGTGTCTGCAAAGAAAGGAAATGTAGCTCGTGATGGCATCCAGTAAAAGACAGAATAACCTCGATACCCAACGTGTGTGGAGTTTGGGGCCAGCTCTGGGACAACACTGGTCTCCTTCCCAGTGCTGATGGGGCTTGAGGGGAACAGAACATCCATTTCCAGCATGAGCTGAACAGGGGGTTTACTTGTGGTGCTTGAGAAAGTATTCTGAGTGGAAGCTGCAAGTCCTTGCCCTGACAGTCGTGACCTGCTCATCAGTAAATGTGCCAATTGAGAAACTCTCCTGCCTGTGGAAAAGGGGAGGGAGCTCTGCAGAACCATGTCAGTGCTCTTAGAAAAAGTCAAAGGTCACTTCTTTGATAGTGGCTTAGAAACCATAAAAATATCCTGATCTGCTGAAGTGTTTTCAGTCTGGCTGACCCAAAGGTTCAGCATGATAACAGATCAGATTAATTCCTGGTGATTACTTCTGGAACTCTTGAATTTCCCTGGATTGAGTTTTAATGCTTTCCCATGTAGAAGCTTAGCACACCTCACATGAATGTGGCGGCATTAATGTTTATTTTCCTTGTCTCTCAAGGCAGTAAATACTCAGTCTAGCATTGCCAGTTTATTTAACCTGGTTTCAGACTGCTGGGAGAAGGGAATTTTAAAGCCCACAATGTCAGCTTTGCATGCCAGTGGCGATCCTTTGGCACGAAGCTTTCACTTCTCACCTGACCCATTCACAGCAGCACACAGGAATTGTGATTTCATTTTTGTTTAAACCAGCACTCATCCCTCAGTGCATTTTTAACCAGCACAGGCTGGAATAGCAGAGCCCACCTCAGGCAGTAACATTTAACCCCTGGTGCTGCTCTGACGGGGTTTTTCTGCCCAGTGAGCAGCTGAGGCTGCTGCAGGAGACCTTTTGCCTCCTGGACTCCTGATGTGCAGTTCTGGGCACACAGAGGTTAGTCCCGTTCCTGGAGCAGTGTAACAACCCACACACTGTCCTAATCAAACCTCTTGCTTTCATCCCATGGGAAAAGCAAACAAGGGAGCGAGGTGGGAGCACCTGCTGCCAGATCCTAGTGCTATTTTGCCACTAATGGAGTTGCCTCCCCAAACTAACACATAGCAGAGACACAAGGTGAAGAGTTGCAAGAAGAAATCCCACGGAATTGGGGAGTTTATCTCACTATGGTTTTGCCTAAGTTTTGCAGGATATTTCAAACAAGTGAACAGTTGAAGGTTGTCCTCAACTACTTCACCATTTGGTGGTGAACACTCTGGCTGTTCATGGTGCCTCATCTCCAGAGGGAGAATCTCACCAGCAGACACTGAAGGTTCCTGATGCACTGCTGCTTTTTTTTTTCCTAAAGATCATGGTATTTGCTCTTGCAGCTGAGAATTAATAGCCAAAGATTCTGTGTCCAAAGCTAACATGTCACTGTCCTTGATAAGCAGCTTCTGATAGCATGTAAGATTTGCTACTCACACTGATAACAGTTTATCCCTCCTCCACTGGGATGAAGAAATCCAGGCTAATCCAGGTTTGATGGATAAGCAGAACAGCTCTGGATTGCACAGTGTCTCAGTGCCTTGGTGCTGGATGCCATTCTTGGAACAAAGGTGGAAGTCTGGGGTTATGACGACTCAGTCTTGTCTCCAAATTACACCCCCTGCTCTGGAAGTGGTGACAGGGGACCTCATTGCTGCCTTTTACCTCAGTTCAGCTCTGGGTCAGTGCCTTCATCATTCAGTCACCCTTTCCTTTTCTGTGTTTCCTCATCCTGTTAATCCTGTGGCATATTTCTAGAGAGGAAATGCTATGGATGCTAATGCACAAAGACAATAAGTATCTCCCTCATTTTCTTAAATTTACCAGGATGTCCACGGGCTAATGTATCATCAGTGATCATGAGCAACACAACACCACTTACTCTGTCCCCATTAAGGGTTTCTTGACATAAAAGAACTGAATGCAAACACAGTCCTAGTTCAAGGCCAACAGATCACACTGTTATGCCCTTAAATACCCTTTTACAGGAAACCTGTTTGTACAAGTGTAATCTCTCCAATACAGAGCCCTTCCTCTATGACTTCCCATTTGGGAAGCAGGACAGCTTTGCAGGCACAACTGCTGGAAGCTCAGGTGCACCTACAGCTCTGGCATCGGGGAGAGGATGAAGAAGAGCCATTCCTGCTCCTCAGAGCCATGGAGCAGGTCGGGGTTAATGGCTGGGGCTGGTGCCATCACCTGAGCAGCATCCAAACCTCAGGGGAGAGGTAAGAGCAGGGAAATCTTTCAGGAGCTACAGGGGGTTCCTGCAGAGATGGTGCCGGAGGTACAGGGTCTCCTGGCCAGGGGTGTTCAAGTGTCCTTCCACCACTGAAGGATCTGGTGCCTGGAGCAGGTGGCACAAAAGTTTGTGGAACAGTTGGACAAACATCTTGTTGCTCAACTAGGTAATGAACAGCATAACATATAGGGTATGGCACAACCTCCAAGCAGCCCTCCCTGCAAAGTGTCTCTGGGAAGCAGAGTGATGGAAGATGTCCATTCCAGACCCAGACAAGCTGTACAATAAGTAAAATCTAATCCCTGCTGTGTTCTTCCCACCTCCTCTTTACCTTGTTTTTCTCATTGCTCAACATTTGTTTTGCCAGAATCAGATGCTAATAAAATCAAGCGCAGTTACCAAATTGGTTTTCAAGTGTTGCATTCCAATTATAAAAGCCTAATTCCTCCTTCCACCCACTGAACCTTTTTGGCATTAACAGGCTTTACTATGCAAAGTCATGCAGGGGCTGTTTCGTTTACAGTAATTAAATGAATGTCAATTGTTTTAGTTGTTTCTGAGGGAGAGTTCTACATGAGTATTAGCATGTTCTGCTAACCCTTACGTTCTGCACTTCAGGCCTGCTGCAAACCCTTGGGGGTTGACCATTGACCTGAGACTCCATACCCAGACATGCCAAGTGCATCTCAATGAGACTGAGCTCTTTTTCTCAGTTTCTATGGAACCAGCGGAGCAGAACTAATATAGAGCCCGCATATAGATGAAAGAATGAAGAGGAAAAAGGGCTTTACAGCTAAATTAATTAAGCAGATGTACCTGTCTAATTAAAGATGCGCTGTCCCTTTTGTACCCCAGCTGCAGTACAAACAGTATTTAAATACACTCTCTTCCCATTTCATCTATCAAAATATTTAGTAGGAACGCTCAGATGAAGGTGATATTAGCAAGATGAGCTTCCCATGTATTATTAATAGAAGGGCTCCCAATTATGCATGAATGCTACAGCATGTCTTGATAGCAATGGCATAAAAACCAGCTGCCCGAGCAGTTACCAAACAGCACATTTGTAACAGGTAGGACTGTTACAAATGCCTTGCCCAGCTGTACACGAGAGTTTGTGGCTGAGCCCTGTGCCCTGGGAGCAGCCTCTGCCTCAGCCTGGCACCAGGAGCTGGAATTTCTCAGTGCAAGAGGCATCGAGGACTCAGCTGCTTGGATTTGGCTTTCTTAGATTTCAAAGATACTCACTCTGAGATTTTTAAGATTTCCGGCCCTCAAGGCCGCAAAGTCCAACTCCCATTCACCAACCCTGCCAAAGGTATTGAAAATTCTGACTTTAAAGCCTCCCAAAATAACACAATATTCCCATAGCTATCCAGATAACCAGGGTCTTCCTGCCTGAAGTTACTCTAGAGGAACAAGAAGAAAATTCGGCACGTACATCTCTCAGTTCTCCAAACAGACACACACAGTTAATAACAGCAACAAAGACCCAAAGCTATTTACAGTAAGTCAGAGAAGTCATCTAAAAACCAAAAGGCTTCTAGAGGCCTGTCCTCTCTGAAGGGAGAAGGCATTTGCCTCCTGCACATTCCCAGACACAGAGACTTCCAGGAGAAAGCCGAAGCTCCTCCCCATCCCCTGCTCAGGGGGAATTCACACTCACACACAAGGGAGGAATAGAGGGAGCTGTAATAGAGGCATCAAACGCAGTTCCCCTCTGAGCCACAGCACAAATCACATCCCTTTCCCACAAGCATTAAGGATGTGCAGAATCAGAGACAGCTAAACGAGTGCTGTGCCTTTCATCAGGGATTTGCCAGTTAAGAAAGACTTACCTGAGCATTTATTGCAGCCAGATCAAAAATCCTGGGCACCAACCTGCCCTGGCACAGCCCAGTCAGGGCAGCTACAGGCTGGGAGCTGTGCTTTCCCCAGGAAAACAGAATTAGTAACTTCTCTGCTCCTGCAGCTCGTTAGGTCCTTGATTGGGTTCTGAAAGTGATGAACCAGCAGCCAGTTTCCTGTGGCTCTGGAGATCTTTTCCAGCTGTTCTGAGTCTTCCTGCCCAGCAGAACAGGGTGACAGGGATGGCTGGTGCTTCTGCAGAGGGTTTTATCAGCATTTTTTAAGCAATCTGAGTTGACAAGGGAGTAAAAACCTCTGCACCCTGACCTCAAACACTGTGTTGTCTTTGGGGACAGTTCACTGCAGAGCTGGGAGCTTTGTTTTCCTCATTCTTTAGTGGTTGCTGGCAGTAGCCCGGGACAGAGCAGTGCCTGTGTGGTTTTAGTGGAGAGCACTGGGTGAATTAAGACACAAACACATCTAACAGCTTTAATACTCCAAATTGGCTTCGTGGGTATTGTGCAGTTTAGACAAAACTACTACTCAGAAAGAGAAAAAGATATTTGAATTAAACAGGACTTCCCTTGCCACAGTGTTTCATACTTTGCATCATGAAGCAAAAGCCAAAAAAATTTCCTCTAAAGCCCAGTTTCTTGCTCTCTGTACTTCACTCAGCCTTGGTGAGCTCCAAATTTAACACAGCTTGGCTGACTTCCTCTTCCCTTGTGATAACCTGCCACTTCAGCAACCAGACTGCAAATATTACAGAGAAAAATTTAAAATCAACTCTTCCAGAAACCATCCTTTTTTAATTACAAATTTCTAAATTTCCTACATGGAAGGGGCTTAATGATACAGCTTTCTATGAACTCAAAGACAACATAAGGGTCTTGGTCAGCATTGACATAAAAGGCATCTTCATAAAAATCCTCCAGGTCCTTGACATTCCTGTAATAGGTTTCCAGGCGCTTCTCAATATTTTCTTCCTGGTCTCTGGGGTTCTGCCTGAGCCGGGCCTGGATCTCGGGGGTGGGAGCTGGTCTGAATGTAGTGTGGTACCTGGAGGTGAGAGAGAAATGCCACTGTGTCAGCCCAAGCTGAGGACACAGCAGCCATTTCCTGATACTCCATGGTTTTGCCTATCACAGTTCCTTGGATGTGCCTCTTTCTACTTTAGGTTGGGGTTTTAAAACAAAGGATTCAGCAGGACAGAGGGTTCTCATCCCCAGAGTCCTGCCAGGTGACACCAAAGGAATTCTGAGGGAGTTCCAGCACTGCCAGAGGCTCCCAAGAATCTCTAAAAGCTCCTTTGCAATCAGGTGTTTAAATTCCCTGCCACGGGAATTGGTAATTCTAACTCTGAGTAAATGCCTCCTCTGCCCTGACACTAAACCAGTTTATCCTTCTTCCTGTACAGCCAAATTTTCTGACGGTTTTGGGATAGATGAAAAGGCAAGGAGAGAAGCAGAGATTGGGTCTCTGCACAGAGTTGAATCCCAGCTGCAGCTGGTACTGGACATGGACCCAGAGTCCATTCCACAGCAGAGTCACTGAGGGCACAGCTGAAGGCCACCCTCTCCCCTGCCCTGCAGTGGTGCAGCTTTAACACGATGCCAAGGATTAGACACAGCACCTAAAACAATTCAATTCACCAGGAACTGGGGAGGAATAAACCCCAGAGTTTGGAAGAGGAAAGTGTGTTAACTGGAGCAGATACTGAACAGATACTAATCCTGATGATAAGAAATGCAAAGATGTGTGAATGATTTGCTTCAGCCTGTTCATTTCTGCTGAACAACCACATCACTCATTACTAAAGCAAAGAGAGCAGTTACAGCAAATCACTGCTGCTGTCACTAGTTAATGCTGCACCTCGAGTGAGATGTCTGAATAATCAGCTCTCACTTCGGGACAAATCCAGTATTTATGGCCTTAATCTTTGAGGGCTCAGTATTTGTCTTCGATGCAGAAGGATTCAACCTTTAGAAAAGTAAAATAGTGGTTTAAAAATTCAAGTGTGGGGAATCATAAAAACAGGCCACAAGTGAAATTGTAAACACACACCATTTCCAGCAGGTATTTAGGAAGATAAATTTGTTACTTGTTCCCCAAAAAGCAAGGGGGGAGAAGGCAGCAAAGCTGAAGGTCATTGGGGAGACAAGGGGGTCTGATGCCAGTGAGATGAACTGCCACGTTGGAGAGCCCAACCTTTCCAGTGACTCAGTGGCTCCAACGAGTTTGCTCTACTGAGCAGGAAATGTATTAATACCTCCCAGCAGACAGGACCATCACAGGAGCCTGGGGAAGTAAAATGCAGCAAGTTTTCCATTTTCCCCAGCTGGGAAGCCTTCAAAATTCCCATGGGAATGTCTGAAAACCATCTGCATTTAGGCTTGGTTTCAAACATCTTCCCTCAGCATTATGTTACCAACCAATTTAGTTACCATTAAAATGTTAGACCCGAGCTATTTGCTCCTGTAGGTTTTAAATCCTGTAGGCTCCAGGATTTAAAATACCCTGTTCTGAGAGGAGCAGCTGCTGCAGCAGGAAGGTGGATTGGTGCTCCAGGAGCTATGAAAGTTTGAACTTTTCTTTTAAGGAATCCCTAAGCAAGAGTGCAGTATTCCCGAGTTCCTGAGATTTCTGTGAAGTCTACCTGGTGCTTTCATCTCACTGGCAGTCTTGAAAAACGTTAAACATGAGGCAGGAGTGCAAACCTTTGCCCAGTGATGGGATCCGTCCTCCGCTGGGACAGTCGCTCCATGATGGACTCATAGGGCAGATTAAAGAAAAATACCCTATGGAGAACAGAACAATTAAGTGCATTAACACCCCAAGAACATCACCTGTGACCTTCAGAGTATGAGTTAATCCTTACCCAAACGAAGAGCACAGTCAAACATGGCAGTGACAGTAGCACCCAAACCTGCAGTGTCACCCACACGAGCACAGGCACAGGATCTCCCCTCTGCTCCTTGTCCTCACAGGTTTTTGGTCTCCAGCTCAGCAAGGCAGCAGCTCTCTGGCACACTGACTGTGTGTGCTGTGTGCACTGACAGGGCAACACTGGAGACCAGTGAGGGAATTCCTGCTGGAGCCTCTCTCAGGGTCCATCACAGCCTGCTCACCATCCAGCAATTACCTCTGAATTTCTCTGGATCCAGCTTCTCAACCCAACTAACAACTACAGTCACAATGACATTCTGCAAAAGGCAAATTCAAAATGTCTGCTGTTCCTGTCAAGGACAGAAAAAGGGCTTGTCTGCCAGTATTATGCATTCCTCCCTAAAACCAGCACTGCACTACTTGGTGCCCATGAGAGGGATTTTCCTCTTGCTGTTTTAGTCCACTTCCACTTCTTTTGTCCTTGTCTCCCCACAGTGAGAGTCCTCTGGGCTCCCACTCCTGTCCTGCATCCTTGGAAGTAGGATGAGTAACAGGACATAAGACATGGCACATGCTGCTGCTGACAAGTCCCTGTCCCTCAGGGAGCAGTGCCCGGCACGGGGAGCAGCCCTGCCCAGCAGAGCCTTGCTGGTGACACTGCAGAAAGCAAACATTAATGCTTCATTTTAACATCAAAACCTGCAATTCTCACTGAGTCTGAACAAGAGAGAATTGCTCAGCACCTTAAAGGCTCAGCCCCTCAGTGCCAGTGGTGAGGGTTCCACACCAGGAACAGCTTTTCACTAGAGGATGGAGTAGGACTTGTCAACTCATTTCTTATGGGTGACACAAAAGCCTGACTTGGATCAAGGATGCAGAACCAGAAAACAACATCCAGCACTCTTGACCCCAGGCACACCACACTGTGCACATAAACTGTTGTGCCCATCTCACACTGACTCCCCCTTGGCACTTTGGTTCATTATAATGGTCCTGTTAATTTTATGTTCATGTTCCAAAGCTCTTCAGTAGAAAATTCCTGACAAACTGCTGAGCTTGAGCAGACCTGAGTCCCCTGTCCCCCAGCTACTGGAGATTAAAGCAGATCTGCACAAAGATCACATTCAACAATTAATGCAATAAAAATAAAAAATAAGGCTTCCTCTGAATCTATGAAAATGAGTTTTTACCAAGAGAGCACGACCTGAAGGCTGCAAATACATCTTTCTTTATAATACACCATCTCCTGCTGCTGCCTTCAAGGCCAGGCTTCCTATTTTCATTTTTGTCTGCCTCTCACAGGAGATACTGCGTGCTTTAGACAGTCACCAAAGGAACATTTTACACTGACTGGGTGGGATCAGACCAGATGAAAGGCTGAGCTTTACCTTGGCGTGCACATAGCAGATTACGAGAATCCTTTGTAGGATTTAAAGTTATGAAAATCATCTCTCTTTTCAAATGTTTACAGATAATGACTTCTATTCACACTGTGGTAACAAAATAACAGCCAGGAATAAAACATTCAAGATCTTGGAGATTCCAAAGACAGGAAAAGAACAACAGTTTCAACACTCTTTTATCCCTTACACTCTTAACATTTTGTTTTTCTTTGTTTCTGTTGCCCAACAATGGCACAAAAACGTGATTGTCAGAACAGGTAACATCTGATGATGTGTCTCAAGATGAATATTCTAGTAGAGAGGAACAACATTTATACAGTCATGATAATTGATACGGCTTCCTATTATATTCTCAAATAAACAAACCCACTAAAGGATTATAACCTGGCATATCAAGAAAGCTTGTCGTAATTCATAGTTACTAACACAAAAAAGTATTATGGTATTTGAAACAGAAGAGCCTAAAAAACTCCACTTAAAAAGCTGCCAACAAAATGAACTCTGAAAGCCTTGTCTGAGATTCCCTTCCTTTTTAAACAAGATGCTGCTTATTATCCAGTCTGGTGTCACCATTAAAGAAGAGTGCAGGGAAGATGTGGGAGGGTACAGACATCCCTGCTAATATGGATTTTTTCCCCAACATCCACTATATAACAACACACTCAGAAGATGCTGTTCAACAGCACAAACTCCCAGTCCAAGGGTCCTTCCAGGGGAAGGTGGGATGCCTCACCCTGCCATTCCACACATCTCCTATAGATAAGAGAAAACAACACTCCCCGGGGCTGTCAGTTTAAAATCGTTCAGAAGCAGGAAAAAAAGATGAAGGGGAAAACCACTGACAGAACTACAGTCTAGACTTAAAATACTTCCAATTAGAAAGCTTTATTACCATTTTGAAGGAGAGACATACCCCACACAGTCTATTATGCAGCCCCAGGAGGTTTACTCACATGAGTAAAGCCCATTTACATGTGTGCACTCTGTGAAGCCTTAGCCTTGGCTATGTGATACATCTCCTGCAGCTCCTCAAGGTATTGCTGAGCAACATTTCGCCTCTGTCCCTCTCTCAGCCTACTGTGACTCTGATCACATAACAAACCCTACTCTCCAAATGTCCAGGTAAAATATTTGTCGGATTTCTCTTGGAAATCCCCATAAGACAGAGAGCTGCACCCATGACCTTGATCCAGCAGTGACTGGAACAACTCCCTGCAAGCACTGGATTCATCTCCAAGCAGAGCTTGGCCCCCTTTCACACACCAAGTGTGATTTTTTTTCACATAAATGCATCCTCTGTAAAGCTCACTTTAGGAATCAGCCAGGCTTTGTATGTTGTAATGTGTCACAACTTCTATCAAGGGGAAATATGAAACAGATGTCATCAGAACTGGCAGACAGGGAGGCGAGGAAACACAGCCTCATATCAAAGTACACCACATTATCCTGCTGGATTAGCATCCAGCACAGCTCCCCTTCCAGGGCTGTTAGTTCAGCTCCAACAGGTGAGTGGTGTCAGTCAGCGCCAGGTGAGGTGCTCCAGGAATCCTCAATCCTGTGTCACAGGCTCAGCACCCACCCACGGGCACCCAAAAATCACTGGCACCCAGTTACAGACTGCTGCTCCCAGTTACAGACCGGTGCTCCCAGTTACAGACTGGTGCTCTGTGGGGCAGAACTGGGTGGAACCTCCCAGGTCTCTGAGGACAAACATCCCCCTGACTCCCACTGAGTGGCAACATTGCTGCTGGATGCAGGATTGGAGCCAAGGGATTCATCAGCACAGCTCTGTCCCTTCTCCTTTGTTCCATCTCCCAGGAGAAGGTCCAGCCCTCGCAGGTTGCACTGATAATAAAACCATTAACACAAATATTAAAAGGCAAAATGAGTGTCAGAATCCTGCCTCCTCCTCACTGTACTTGACATCACTGATCTGATCTCTTGCAGCTTCCAGACACAGTAGAGATTAAATTCCAACAAATTAATAATGTTGATGACACCTTCACTGTGTACCCAGTCAAATGAGAGCTGGTTGCCTTTGGACGACGATGGAATATATTCCAGTTCTAACAGCTGGAATATAACGTTGTTTTCCTACCAGCCATCTGGCATTCCAAAGGGGTATTCCAGTCACTTCTGGCTACTCAGACAGCATCATCTAAGATCCTGGAGGTCACCAGGGCATCCTGAAGCCTTCTCTTCTCAAAGGGAGAGAGGAGAAGGTGAGGCACAGGTGGCAGAAGTGTTATTTCACACCTGATCGTGAGACAGCGTTTTTGGAAAAATGTGTCACAACCACACAATAAGTGAAGGAAGGTTTTTTTGACCTACACAACAGCACTCAACTAATCCTGAGCTGCATTTGTTCCAGATGGCAGCCAACCCAGTTAATCCAAGTTATTAACAACTGGCAGTGCTCAGAGCTGTCCTCAGAAGAATTTATTTGGTGGTGGTTTTCCTGTTTTCTGGGTATAATGTCACCACTTAAAGTACCTGTAATGAAAAATTACGAGTGTTGCCATAAGACAAACAAGTGCTGTGCGCCTGAATCCTGGTATCCCTGTGCTAGGGAATAAGGAACACTCCTCCTGCTATGGAGAGTCCCTTTCCAGGATGGCTCCACTGCCCTTCCATCCAGCTGCTTTCACATCTCCAGAGAACTGAGGCTCTGCCACAGCCTTCCACCCCTTTAGGTCCTGTAATTTAAACCCAGCTGTTTTATGAGGCTGACCTGGATGGATCCAGATGTTGACTGTTCTAGACCTGAGCTATTTTGTTAGGTCAGATTCTCATCCTTGGCACTTCCCATCACCTGGAGTTGCTCTGGATAGACATTGGTGGAGTGGAACCCGAAACCAAGCCCTTTTCAGAAAACTATTGTCTGTGAAATTAGACCTAAAGCATTAAATCCCATCAAATTCATACCTTGTTTTCATTTAGGGATGTAAAGACAACACAACATGATATCTGAGACAGGATCCTGACTCCCCAGATGGTTTTTAAAAACAGAGACTACTGACTTGCTTGTGGTTATACCAGGGCCAGATCAAGCCTTGCAACAAAGTTAGGATGATGGAATTAAAACAAAAATCCAACACCAACCACCACTGGGCCACTTTTAAATGTAGCATTTAAACTTTTGATTTGAAACTGCAACTTTAAAAATAGTAAGCTATTAATCTTTCCCTTATTTTCTTGACTCCTATATATCTTCCCTGTCTCAGGCAGGTACCAGCTGCCATATTCCCATTCTTCACGCTCTGCACTCTGCAAAAAAAAAAAGAGGCCCCTGCTGGCCAATTCTTGTTTAAAATTGTGCATAATTGATAGTGGCAAATCTACCCCAGCTGTGTCTAAAACCTCTCCAGGGGCAAGAAAAACACTCTCTGTGACTGTCATTAACTACTAAATTAGCAAGTGCTCCTGGCAGTTTACAACGTACCACATCAGTCTGCTTTTAAAAAAAAAAAAACAAACAAGAATGTGAAGATCAGATGCTTTGTGTGATCTCAAAGTTACAGCAAACTTTGGTGCCAGAACTTTGACAGAACCCCAGCTAAATCAGAGCAAAAGAGAACAGGAGAGTGGAAGAAAGAGAGGAAGGGACACAAAGTTACCTTCTTGTCCAGGCAGATAAATAGAAAAAATATCAAATTCAAGGCTAGAAACTTGTGCCTTTCATAAGGCACAAAACATCTGACTCCATATGGAGATGTCAGCAGTGTCACCTGATGCTATGGCACAATTCCCCATGGAAAATAACTCTCCTGGAGGACTCAGTTCTGGCAATGCATCCTCTGTACAATTTTTGTAATTTTTTGTAATTGAAATATAAAGCTGAGAAAGAGATGAGGCTGTTGGAGTGTAAGGATTCAGTAGCTCCCTGAAAGGCCACTGCAGGTAAAATCCTTATGTGATCCCTGGCACAAACACAAGCTCCTCCCTTTGGTTCATGAAACAGCCAAAGCAGGGGGAGAAGGGAATAACACAGTTCTCACAAATGCATGGAAAACCTGGGGGGGCATCATGGACTGAACTGGCAGAGGGACAAGAGCCATCTCTAGGAACTGTCCTGGATTTGGCTCAACTGTGAGACCCATCAAAAAAACTGACCATGGTTTTTTGGTGTTAAAAGTTTCTCAAAAAGGTGTAAAACTGCAAGAACTTGTGGATCATACAAGGATCACAAGCCAGATGGGAGAGGGATGGCAGGTTTGGTCAAGGTACCAAAAGTTTGCACTGCAAAAAGGTCTTTTCCTTGGGTAGCATCACTGAATGATGACAATAATATGGCAAATGAGGTTAGTGGTCCAAGCTGACAGCTACAGATAAGTTTAGATTTGAATCCAAGTGCCTAATCCCAGCTAAAACCCAGACCATCTTGCCTTTAATGACTTTCCAGCCAGAGATATTGACTTGGATCAATCAGTTCCCCTAAAGAATGTTCCCTTTCCTGTAGCACAAAGACACCTTGAACCTGAAACCTTGGCTAAGCCTCTTCTCAAGCACTTTGGCTCAGTCACAGGATCCTGTTTCCATAATGACATTCTGCATTCCCAAATCCCCTCTTAAAAATTAAAAACTGGTTACACAGATCCCATCAACCTTTTCCCCAGACTTGTTCAGGTTTCTCACAGTGCAGCTCTAAACCAGCTGTTTTGCCCATGGGTAACCAGACTACAAAGGCTCTTCTGAGGCTGCACTACTGACTGGACATGAATCTCAGTTTACTCCTTCTCCTAAATACTCCTTCTGCCTGTCTCTGCAATGGATAAAATGATCCTTATCTCTTATTTATGGAAGGAGCTGTTGGGAGGTTTTATTCACTGATTTCTTTCAAATACTGGAATATCTTCTAATGAAAGATGCTCGAGTCTATTTTGGGAAGTAATTTCACCCTCTAGGTTTCAGCCATGAGGGAAAATACATTGCATAAGCACTAAAGCACAGGTTAATCAGCACAAGTGTTTTGCTCATCGAGCTCCTATAATGATTCATGGGATGACAAGCTATTTCCAGGCACTGGATCTTTTCAAATGGATGCATTTCTGCCCAATAACTACAAAAGGCAGCTAAGTGGGGCATATTCCCAGGATGTGTCTCCTGGCCAGGGGAGAGAGATGAACAACATCCTCAGCAGCTGCAGATGTTCCTTCCCTTCACCAGCAGTGCAGAGTAAAGACTCCATTGGATGTTTTCCACCCACCAGTTCCACGTGCTGAGCTCCACCAGCCCAGACAGCCGAGGTGAGGGGTCCCTCCCCTGTCCCACCCCACCAGCAACATCCCACCCCAGCTCACACGGTGGGAACGGGCACTGGCTGCCTGTTTGACAGAACAATGGGCTGGATTCAAGCTGGGATAAAGCAAAGCAGCTCCATGGGCATCCCATGGATTCACACCAGCAAGAACCCCAGGCCCATGGGCAGGCAGAGCCCTTCCAGTGGCCTGCAGGACTCGGGGCTGTGTGAATGTCACACGAGCACAGTGAAAGGCACACAGAGACAGAGCAGATGTTTTTGTAGGAGTGGCTTCAATGCATTTTTAAAGCTTTTTTTTTGAGAAGGCAATATTAACTCTTCCCATCTGCAAGGAGTGGCGGGGATGCACTGATACCTCCATTCAAAACTGCTTTACATTTTTCCCCTCATTTTTATTCTTTGCCTCCTCCTTACTCTCAGCTGTTATTCCAGCATCTTTGCATTCCCCCTGGAGTTCATTCCAGCGGTGCTTTTTGAATCACAGAATAAGATGGCAGCCAGCACTGCTCTGGAGTGTTGTGGATGGCACCATTCCCACCCTGGGCAGGGTTAATCCAACCCCACCTCAGACAATCGACAGCCTCTGCAGCCCCAGAGGCCCGAGGTCAGGAACCTGAACCCCCTTCCCCAAGTGTTTCCTCAGATCCCTGCAACCCTCCCCTGCAATAATTAGATGCTGCAAAGCAAATCTGAGTGGAGCAAGAGCTCCAGGGTTAAGAGCCAGCAAACTCATCTCAGAAATGATGCCTTTGCTACCTGTCTGCAGCTTTCCTTTGGCACCTCCTGCTCCTAACAAGGAAACCTATCCTTTTCTTCCTTATTAAATAAATTGAATCAAATTTATAGTAAATGATACTTAACCCCCACCCCCAGCATTTAAACACTAACTTTTGCTGTTAGTAAGATATCTGGGATGTAAAAATAAATAAAAGAACTGACACCAAAAAACTGTACGATTTGGGGGTAAGGGGAGGGAATAAAGGAATGGATTATAATGTGTCATTTTATATATGTGTCAAAGGAAACCAATTTCATAATAGGGAATAAAAATTCCCTGTTTAAATACTGTCAAATAAATCCTCAAATGTAATAGGGTTCACTTCTGGGGAAAGGAAAACTAAATCTGATTAAATATTAATGTGGCGTAGTATTAATTAAGAGAGAAAAAAGTCCATCAAGAGAACCCCAATATGTTTACTGTGTCCCCAGGAAGCTGGAAAATTTCACAATCAAGTGTGTAAATGTTCTAAAAAAGGGTCCTGAATATTTTATGAATATTTGTCATAAAACAGAAATAATAACCACTGTGCAGAGCTATTAGAATTAATATTTATGCTGCCCGCCATGAAATATTCATGGGGACAGAGAAAGGGGGGCCCGTAAGACAAGAATTAATTTACATTGGGCTTGGTTTACCCGCTGGCTTGATGTTTAAAGACGGCTTGACAAGGCTCCATATGAATCCGTCAGTCACTTGCAGCGGTAGGTGGGGTGAAGGCAGGGGGAGGCGGGGGGGGGAAGCGGGTCCAGGCTGCTGACAGCTCACAGATTGAGTTTCTGACAGCCCTTAAAAAAATCTAAACGGCCCCCCACCTTTTTTTCCTTCTTCCATTGCCCAAGGCGCTCTGTACTGCCACCGTTCATCCGATCTCCCCTTCCATCTGCTGAAATTAAGGAATTAATGAGCGCTATACACTTTACAGCAGGCCCCAGGAATGTTTACTGGTGATTAAATTATAATGCAGCCGAGCTGTATAATTCATGAACCAATTAAAGGAAGTGTTAGTTGATTTGATGGGATGAGGACGTACAAAAAGCATTTAACTAATAGGGAACCGTGGGCTGCCGGTGGCTTTGGCTTTCTCGGATTACGTGGCTAATTGCTCTGCTTTATAGGGCTGTCACAGATAGCCATACATATTTCATTGTTCTCAAATACTTCAATTGTTTGCTTTCGTGTTGCTGCTGTAATATGTAGAAGCCCAGCCAAACTTCAGTGTAGTTAAAGCACTACTCTGCAAAAGCAGGTTGCTCTGGGAGGAGGGAGGGACGAGAGGGGCAGAAGGAGAAGGCTGGCTGACAAAGGAGTAACTTAAAGCCTCAGAGTTAAATGTCACTCAGCAATTACATGATTAAAAGGTGCAACATATGATAGTCTTTTGTTTTACAACTTTTTGGACACTGCTATTCTATGCTGACTTCACCACGGGGAAAATATTGGTACGATGAGCTGCTTTTTGTTTTTAATACTGAGAAGTGAAAGGAGAAGATGGAGAGGGGAGTATATCTAAAAAAATCCAGCAAGGAAGAGCTAGATTGCTGTGGTTATCAAGAATAATATATGGTGTTTAAATTTACATGGTTTGATATTCTAAAATACATGAGAGATGAAGGAGGCTGATTTCCCATCTGGGAGAATGCTCAGTGTCTAATTCAGAGAACTGCTGAGTTGTGCCAGCTACTCATCCCAACAACTTCAGTTTATTACACAAGGAATGGGGTAATTTGCCATTCCTGCAGTTTCACAAAGCACTCCCCCACAGCTGACAGGGCACAGGGTTTGATGAAAAGGATTCTCTGGATTTGAAGAGGCCTATCAGTCAAGTTACTCCTGTCCTCAGCCAAAACAGGCACGTTCCTCCAGCAGCGAAATCCCAAGCCCATATACAGAATACAGGTATTGCTGAAGAAATTAGGTGCCATCAGATAAACATCCCACACATGTGGTTAGGCCCTGAAATCTGTTGAATAAACAACAAGCTGGGTGAATATTCTCTTTCTGTGGCTCAGCAATGACTGCAGACCTCCAAGGGTCCCTAACAAGGTGTATTGTCACCCACCTGGGGGACACCACAGTAAATCCTGACCCCTTGTTTAATTTAGAGCTTTGCATTGCAAAGTGTTGAACAAACAGTAACTCAATGACTTTCAAGATACACTATTATGTAAAGCTTATAATCTGGTTCATCCCCTTTCTCCCTATCCCTCCAGGATTTGGCTTTGGAAAGCAATCCCTGTGGAGTGCCCTCCACCAGAAAAGCAGAATGTCTTTGCAGGCCAAGGCAGGTGTTCACCAGGGAGGCAAGAGACCTACAGTCAGTGAATACTTACCTTTTTCTATAAAGCAGAGCAAGCCTAAGTAGCCCCAGAAAGAAGGAGCTGAACATCCCTTTTCCCAGGACAGTACTCAGATTAGCAGGCTAGGGGTGAGGTTGTCCAGGTGGAGAAACAGGTGGGAAAAAAAATCTTGGGCTACTAAAGAAAAAAGATTTCTCATATAGCTTGACCCTGCTTTTAAAAAAGTAGTATGCAAAAAAAATATTATTTTTAAGTCATTTTCTTTATTGAGAGTTACCACATGTTGATAATTTGTGCCAAGCTTCTGGGTTAAGTAATGCAAAATTTTGGCTTAAGAAATTAATTTAATAGGTAGGCTCTGAAATTAGGGATAATGACACCACTCACACAGTGGGAAAACTTGTCATTAACCCACTGGGAGGTGGAGTAAAATGGAAATTGGATTGCCTGTTCTAGAAAATAGAAAGGTTAAATTGTCTGGGAGATAAAGTTGATCCTAAACTCTCCTAAGTGGGCAGTGCCTCGGCTCTGAAATCTGATGAGGCAGATAATCATCTGGACAGTTCCACACACGGTTGAAAGCCAATGTGTGATCTTGGGAGGCTTTGAATTCTATCACTGTTGGATTAAACACCTCTGCAATTTGGCAAAATCCACTAAATGCATGCAGGACCTGGGACAGCAACAAAGAGTGTTTATTAATAACAAAAAAGTGTGTTTGTGTAGCCAAAGTGAGCTCAGGCACATCCCAGGAACAGGGAGAGGCAGCAATGTGGGTCTTACATGGGGGAAGAGCAGAGGTGAGCCCAGGCTCAGGAATCACTCTGTGCCAGTGATTGCAAACAGGAAACGTCAGAACTTGGCAATGTCAAGGAATCAGAGGCACTGCTGAAAGTATTTTCTTTGTTTCTTTTGAAGTGCCCTGGATATAATCAATCACACAGGAAAAGCTCCTATATTTTGGTTCGATGTGGAAAGAGCTATTTGCATTTCAATATGTTCAACTTATCCTGCCAATAAAAACATGGAATCATGAAGAAGAGATCAGGCCACTGGAGTGAAAAACAAGAGATGACATCCTGCAGACCTTTCAGATAAAACAACTCCTTGTTTGTAACATTTCTGTTGACGTCCCAATATTTCTGAATGATTGGGTTTTCAAATGAGATCAGTCAGCATGCAAATGAGGAAACAGGATCAAGACATCTCCCATATCTGATTGGATAGAGAAATTATCAAAAGACCCTTTTTTCATATCAAATTTCCATCACAAAAGGTCAAACTTTCAACTCCCATTACTTTTGCTAACTGCATTTCACTGTGCCTGCCAGCTCATTGCTGCTGCTGTTTGCAGAGGAAAAAAAAGAGAAGTAACAAACGATTCCATCTTCTCCCACATCTGTCACACAGGATGGACAAAGATTTTCTAATCTTATTCTCTTTTTCTCTACAGCCCTCAAAATCCTTGCAGCCAAAACATCCCTTCTAACCTGATTAGCTATTCCTGGGTTGCTTTTATTTTTCTTACGGGTTCTCTTCATATTTTCTACCCTCCAGACTGACAGAGCACCAGCTGTGTTGCCAGAATGGTTTGTACTACAATTTGGCCATTTAAAACACTTTTTGATGTGTGCTTTCCCAAAATATATTTCCTTGGGTGTTGTCTGGCTGGACTGATGCCTAAATACACAAGGAATGGATGTTCCAGAAAAACAAAAGACAAAGAGAGAGAGTTTCAAGGATTTCCCTTGAAATCCTCACACAGGTGCATTTTTTCTTGCAGTTCATGCTGGCCACAAGCACTGCCTGGCCTTCTGCAGACTTGGAACATCTGAGCATGGCCCAAGATTCCAAGGTTTTGCTCAAAACAGCTCACACAAATTCAGAGGACTTACACCCCTGTGTCCAAGCAGAGGAGCAGCTCAGCCCCCCAAGGTGCCACCCACTGCTTTTCAGCTTTAAAGCTGAATTTTGGAGCAGCAGAGGCAGCAAGTGGGGCAAGCACATGAAAATGAATTCATTAGTAAAAAGGGCAGGACTCAATTTGTACTCACCAGTATTTGGTGCTACTGGTTCCATAAAAACTCTCCCTCAACATTATTATCATTGCAACATATACAACCCATCAGATCAGTACCTTGAGATTTCTGTTATCCTGATTTTCTCTGTTGTTCTTATTACTCTACAACTAAATGTTTCACAAAGCCATTTCCTACAGAAATATTTATGTTCTCAAATGTTTATTGTCCCCTCTATCATGATCAAGCTTTTATGAGCACTCTATACAGAACACTGAATTAAATACATAATTCCTGCTCTATCAGATCTCGATGCTCTGTTTGTCTATTTTACACAGCCAGGCACTGTGGTGAACTACAGAACACCTTGAAGAAAATCCAATTTATATGGTAAAGATATTTCTATCCACGCTGATTACGTGGGCTGGTGATTACAGAAAGCTAATGAGGACGGGGAGGATGGAAGGTTTAAATTCCATTAAAGGTTTTTATTCATTGTGCTGGTTTTCCTGAACAAGGTTTTTCACTGATTTCTACACAGCTGTGGGCAATAAGCTCTGAACCATCACAGGCTGGAAGGAGATGGAGGATACTCTTGGAGTCCTCAGGAGTGGCTGGAGCTGTGTCAGGGCAGGGTCAGGTTGGATCTCAGGGAAAGGTTCTTCCCCCAGAGGGTGGTTGGGCACTGAACAGGCTCCCCAGGGCAGTGGGCACAGCCCCAAGGCTGCCAGAGCTTCAGGAGTGTTTGGACAACGCTCTCAGGGACAGGGTGGGATTGTTGGGGTGTCTGTGCAGGGCCAGGAGTTGGACTCGATGATCCCTGTGGGTCCCTTCCAGCTCAGGATATTCTATGGAAGTAATGATGAATATATTTTATCTACAGGTCTCTACTCTTCACAAGTCTGTTACTATTGAAACACTAATCACCAGGCCACCTAAACATTTTAACCTTTCATTATCTGAAAGGTTAAAATCTGTAATGTTTTCTTTTTTTCCTGAGCAAAGGTTGTTCAAAGATGAACTGGGGATCTTAGTCACTAGATAAGGTCTGGAGTTCATGAGATTAACACTGGGCTCTTCAGTGTAGAGGAAAAAAACATAAAAGACCTGCTGAATGGAAACTATATTTGACATTCAGATACATTCAGAACTGAGTGTGGGGTTTTAATCATGAATAACTGTGTAGTAAGTTATTCAGGCTTGGATTGATTGCACAGGCAACTTTTAAAGAGTGATTTTTTCCTCTAAAAGATACTCTAGTTCAAACAAGACTCTGTCTAAATCTGTTATGAATTACAATGTGTTTGGAATTAATCAGACAGAATGTGATATCTAACAAAAAAGAAAGAGATGGATTTTTCTTCTTAGAACTGTTTTAAACAAAGATGCCTGTTCCTTAAAAGGCTTAACCACTTTGCATAACTGTTTGTTCCCAGAAATAAACTGAAGGTAAGGGCACTCACCTCCACTTGCAGTTTGCACATATCAGGAAAACGTGGAAAGCTGAATGTTTATAGTTATTCTCTCCCTAACACAACACAGAATCCTCCCATAATGAAAAGCACCTTTTACACAATCAAATCCTCTGCTTCTTCCGAGGGCAAAACTTCCAGCTTACATAACAATTAAAGATTTATGGTTCATGCAACCACCCCAACTCACTGGCACAGACTTGGTAAGAATTAGGCATATTCAGAAATACTAAACCTTTTTAAAGGGCAGGGAGGAACCCAGAGCAGGGTTTTGTGTCAGCTTCCAGGAACGAGCTCACAGTGCCATTACCATAAATCACCCCAGAATATCCACAGTGATATCACATCTTTCATTAAAAAAAATACTGCAGCTTCTTTCAGAAGCACTGCCACTTGCCATTTCTTTGAGGTAATCAGATAGCTGTTAATTAATAAACCTGTCAGGTGAATCGTCCTGCTCCGGTCATCATTATCCATTCTGTAACAGGATCCTGCTATCAGCACTGCTCTCCACCCCATAGCTTCCAGCTCAATTAACTTAATGCTATGCAAATGAGAGGCTCTCCTCATCATTAGCTTATAGCCCACAAATGTTAATAACATAATTGGGCCTTCAACAGGGTAATTAGACACGATTTCTTCCATTAGTCTTACAAGGCTAATTATTGTTGATAGGAGAGAGGGGATGAGTCCCAGTGCTGCATGCAAAGAGGGGCATCTGGTTAAAGCAAATATAGACAAAACATCAACAAGGTAAAACAACAGTTGAGAGCTCTAGCAGGGTCAGGTAGGGGTGGGGAAGAGGAAGACATCATGAGGAGAAAGTTAGGAACAACTGGAGAAATTCTCTATGAGGAAGGACCTAAACCCAAACATTCCGCTTGACTCTGGAGCTCTCCCGCTCTCAGCAGTGAAACAACACCATGCTTAAGAAATCCTACGAAGATACTCTCAAGCTTTGGCAGACAGGACACTTTGGAAGCTGTACTAATCAAACTTGCCAGGTCTGAAATGCAAATATGCAGCCAGGAGACCTTAAGAACTGAATCTGATCCTCCATCTCCCTGGTCATTGTGTCCAGCCCTCTCTCCTGCCATCACTGGGGTTCCTGCGTTTCATTGCATGGGTTTTTTCTGAGTAACAGTTACTTGCTGTAAGAACTAGAGGAAACAGCCTCAAGTTGCAACAGAGGAGGTTTAGGTTGGATGCTAGGAAAATTTTCTTCATGGAAAGGGTGGTCAGGCATTGGAACAGGCTGCCAAGGGAAGTGGTGGAACCACCGCCCCTGGAAGTGTTCAAAAAACGTGTGGATCTGGCACTTGAAGACATGGTTTAGTGGTGAACATGGTGGTGGTGCCAGGCTGATGGTTGGACTTGATGGTTTTAAGGGTCTTTTCCAACCTTTTTAAGGATTTTGAGGACCTTTAGGATTCGGTGATTCTAATTACAGAACTGGAATACACTGAATTCTTTCATCACCACAAAGCAAAATGCATTTCAGCAATGGAAAGCTAATAAAACCTGGATTCAGCTGAATGGACTGGCAGTAACACTTTTAAAGAAAAAAGTGTGGCAACAAATTTCCAAGCTGAGATTATATTCTGGCTGGTGGAATGAAACCCTGGGGTTTGTTCCTGTGCCAGTTAATCCCGTGCAGCCTCATCCATGGAGATTAGAAATGTACAACTGGAGACAGAGTTCTGTGAGGAAACTGCACTTTTAAAAGGAGAAAGTAAACTTTACAAAAATATGGCAGGTTCCCCATAGCCACCACCACTTGGCTTTGACAGTTTAGTGTTTTACTGCAAACCCTGTTAGGAAAAATTCATGTCAATCTGAGGAGCCCACAGGACTCAGGGGGTTGAGAAACCACATTATATCTTTATTTTGTCTCTTTTTACTTTAACTTTGGGGCACGTTCATGGCCAATATGAATCTTTTTATTTCACTGCAAGTATATGAGGAGGAACTCTTCCTATATACTAGGCCTAAAAATCACCTTAAATTATATTCACAGAAGTAGCAGCATTTACCAGAAGGTTAAATGAAACAATTACTCTTTTAACCTACTGTACCCTGAGGTTTGGCCAGTTCTATGAAAAGAACAGACTGTCCAGTGGCTTGTTCACCCAGTGTGTATCAGTGGGATATTAATCAGCATTTATATCAGAACAATATTCGACCACAATTTTTTTAAGAATTATTTTTACCATGTGCAAAGCACGGCAGTGTCTTACTGAGCTCAGAAAGACAGAATGTGTTAGAAAAGGATAAATTTAAAAGCCTCTGTGGGACAGATAAAAGCCTTTCACAAAATGTATTTAAAGCCTTAAAAGGACAGCTTTCCATAACAGGGAATTTTTTAAGGAGAATGAATTTGGGGGCAGAAAATATGATCCTTGCATGGCACAAAAACCCTGGGTCACCACTTACACCAGAGCCAAAGGAAGCCAATTTAAGTGATAGTGATTAATACATTTGTGTGACTGCAGGTGATCCAAGGCAATAGAATTAGACCCAGTGCATCTGTCAGACATAAGGGATCATTCCTACATCTCTCCTGCAGGATAAGCTATGACAGTATTCAGTTCTGCTCTCTTAAATTGCCCTGCACTTACTAAATTTACTTACTAGAAAATTCCGAGCAAATATCTTGTTCCAAGGCAAACAGCAGTAAATCCACCGATGTTTTAATGAAGATTACACTTTCTAATCCTCATGGTAATGACAAACTAGTCTCCATTCAATATGCAATATTAGTTGTCAGTTTTAATCACCCAAGCTGTATTGTATTTGCTACAGACTGATGCACTTGTCTTCCCAGATCTTCAGCCTGGAGAATCCAAGCAAAAGCAGTGTAGTGCCTGTTCTGCTGATGATTTTCAGGGTGGGCCAATTTTGCCAGCCACACCAGCTCTGAGTAAAGCCTTACCCTGGGATTAGTCTCAGATCCAAAGAGACCACTAAATCAAAGCACAGCTGGCACAATCCTGCCCGAGTTTTTTTAATCCAGAAATCCTGAATTCTAGTAATTATAGTTCATAAACTGAGTTTTAACCTGTACAGACATAAGGGTGGCCTTACTACATTTAGTCAGAACAATATTCAGCCAGATCTTGCTACCACACCACTGAAGTAAATGGTAAGAGGTTGAGAGGATGTGAGATGCTGGACAACACTTGCCAGCCCTCCCTTCCCCTTGTGCTTTCTCACACACTAAATTCCTTCATCCAGTGTTCACACATGCAAAACTCTCACCAGTTTTATCTATATGTGTTCTCTTACCCAATGCAAAGTAAATGTATTGGTAAATTAAATAAAAATGCTGCAGCACCTTTATATTTAAAGTTTTTCTCCCTCATTTATTTTTCAGAAGTTTTTCTGGTTCCAGTCAGATCTTGAAACCAGCATCTTCCTTACAAAAAGCTCCTAAATGCTACAAAATCAGACTTGCATGTATATGGTTCTTATTTGTGTGCGAACTGCTGAGTTAATTAAGGTGAAATGCTGCAAATGACTGCTTTAGACCATGAAGAAATAATCAGAACTGAAAAAGCACATCATATTTTACCCTGAGAGACCAATCAGTGTTACATTCCTCGAAATGCACTGATGGTGCATGACTGTGCAGCCACAGCTTTTTCTTACAGCCCCATCTTAGCAAAACTGTTAAAGTGACTCTGTAGCAAACAGCCTTGGAGAAGAGCTGCAGGATGATCCCTCAGGGCCAGAGCTACAGCACTCCCACAGCACCTGGAGCATCGCTGGATCCCAGCCGGAGTCAGCCATGGACAGCAAGACAAACGGACAGCAAAGTGGGAGACCCCAGGGAAGGCAGGACTAGAGAGTTCAGTGAGCTCTGGGGGTGCTCTTCGGTGCCCAAAATGTGTGAATAAAGACTTAAGCAAAGAGAGGGCGGAGGGGAAAACCACAGTTAGATGACTTGGCTACTATTTAAATAACACTTTCATTTCCATGGTTGTTTCTTTTCATTCCTTAAACAAAAGTCGTGTCTTAGGTGAACGTCCTGAACAACCCTTATTGATTTGTAGAGATTAGTACCATGAAGTTGTCATTGTGAACTAGGATTTTAAAAGTCTGGTTCTTCTTTCAGGCAGTTCTCAGATCTCCTCTCAGAACAACATGTTTTCCCCTGACAAGATGGAAACATGAGATTTTCCAATGTTCTCCTCAGCTCAGCTTCCTGAGTAGTGCAGGAAAGGTTTAAAAGCAAACATGAGAACTTGGCTACAAGGGTCAGTAAAAATCCTCAGTTTTTTCTGGGAACTAGAAACAATCTCAGATAATGCCCCCACAGTAAACAGTTTTGGTCTGTAGGGACACAAGCCAGTTCTTTGCCCAGAAGTCAGGGGGAACAGGAAGGACACAGGACTTTTGGGGAGCTGACCAAACTTCTGTGATCTTGCCTCTTTCTGCAGTGTTGCCTGGCTTAGGTAGCTCCTTCCAAACTGCAGAGGCAAGTGTTCCAACAAAAAGCTTCCTGTAATGTTAAATTTGACATCAAAGTTTTTGGACTCTTCAAAATTCAAATACAACCCAATGTCACCGACTCAAAGTCACCTTGATCAAATTGCTGCTGCTACACAGGCATCTAATTTTGGCAGCCAAAGGAGGAGCTGGGAGCTGTGCCTGGAGAGCATGGAGACTTCCCAGCACTTTGGGAGGAAGCACTGAAAGCACAAACATCGAGCCCAGTACTTTCCCAGTTCGACTGTGTTCCCATGTGGAAAAAGCAGAGACATTGCTGGTTTGGTTAACCTTGTCTAAAACTTGCTACCATTGCCAAAAACATGAAAAGTAGCCCAGACTCTATTGCTTTTACAGAGTTTTCTCTATTCAGTTCAGTACTGAGTTCAGAAAGGCAGCCTTGATACTGGTGGTAACTTCCAAGAAAAACAGTTCCAACATAAGGGCAATCAGGACAGAAACTCTTCAGGTTTCCTAACGTTTGTTATTTGTTAGAGATAGCTACTGCAAAAAAATCCCCCAAAAACAAACCCTTCTTTAAGCAGCAAAAAGAATGAAAGGGTTGTGCATGTGGTTTTGGGTCCTTAAAAATAACAATAAAACCAAAAATATTTACTTAGAAGTAGAAGCTTTTCTTCTTTCTCTTCCTGGAGGCTTCGGAAGCTTGCTGAGATCAGAGATCTCCTTAATTGCTGCATCCAGGATTTCACCAAACAAACTCCAGCCATCAAAAGGAGCTTGTATGAGATGAGGTAACTTCTAAAAATAATCCCTGCCTCCCACAACCGAAGCCAAATATACCTCCTATTCTTGTTGGAGCAGAATCAGCTTGTGACAGCAAATGCAGCATCCTCCAGAAAGCCCCTAGAATGATTTTAAAATTGCATTTGATGTTTTGCTATTGCTGGCTCAAGATGCATATTAATGCCCTTCCCCAGGAGAGAAAGGCTCTTATGGTACCAATATAGGTCAGGAGCTGCTTCCACTGATTTTCTGTGGGCAAAACTCTGTGTATGGGACTTTTTGCACTACGTGTGGGTGTGTTGAACAGAGCCTCACACCAGAGCCCTGCACACCTTCCTGTGCCCAGCTGGTTCAGGGAAGGTGAGAGATCCCCTGAGAGATTTTCCCCCTTACGCTGAGCTCAGCGATGCCTCTTGCAACAGAGGCAGATCAGGAAACAAAGACACATGACTTCAGGAAAATCTTGCCAATGATCAAGTCTCCCAGCACTTGCATCAAGAGATAACACAATAACTTAATTACTCCTGTAGCACGGAAAAGGAACTGTGGATTAAACTGATGCCACTCACTGGGTGAAGCAGACGAGTCATTTGCCAGTCCAGGTGAAAGGAAGATTCCTGATTTTGCCCAGTAAATGCTGGGATTTTGGTTGGGGCCAGGGTGTTGAGGTCCCTCAGAGCACAGCTGAGGGTGCAGTCCCCAAAGGTAAGAGGGTGAGTACCTCTGCTGGGATGGGGAAGACAAAAATTCATCACCTAAAACCCACTTCCCAAAATAAGCTTCTGTTTCATAAGCACCCCACTGACCTCAGAGAGATCCTGCTCCTTCAGATCCCACTTTTACCAAAAGCCTGTTTGATTTGAACACGTCACGGAGGAGGAAGAGCCCAGCTGAGGTGGCAGCACCGATATGCAGAGGGATAATGAAAGGAAACCCATCAGGATTAGGGAAAACAACAGTCACCAAACCAGCAACCACAGAATGGTCTGGTAAGAGTGGGCTGAGAAAAAAATGGGAATGATTGAAACAGAGAATTATTCTGCCTATTATTTTTACTACTTCATGAATTAAGCCAAATCCTACGTAAGTCACTTGGACTTTTCCTATTGTTTCTCTCTCTCCCTGGTAAAGACTAATTTTATTGTACTGATTTAGTACCTTGATTACCACATAATTTTTTCACCCTGAAAATAAGGAGAAAATAAGATATAATTATAACATTTCTTCTTCGCTACTCATCAGATTTCTGTATGCCATCAATTAAAACCACATCTAATATCCATCATTTAAATTAGGCCAAAGTTTTAAAAATGCTCTGTAAGATTTTTCCATGTCAGAATAATTCAATCACTATTATGTTTCCTTGATGCAACTATTTTGGGATTTAGCTTGTTCCTTGATAGGAATTTAATTAAGTCATTTACATGTAATTTCCAAATATGTAGCTGTTGCAAGAGGCAGCGAAGAAACGAAAAGGCAAAAAGAAACCTGAGGAGAGCTAATCTTTAACAAAAATATTTCTGATATAAAAATGAATCTGAGGAATACATATTCAGTGATAAGTATTCCAGTCCATGTCTGGTAAACTCTCAGATAATGGCAGCATGGTGGGGTCACTGGGGTTCTATTAGCTCAATTAATGAGGAGTAAGATAAGGCTAACACCCAGCTCTTCAAACGGCTCAAAAATAGAGCTGATAGTAATGGAGTTATTAACCTTCGCCAGCCATTGAATTTTGCTGCTGATTCAAACTCCATTTCCTAGTTCAGGCCTCCATTAATAGGCTGTTTATTATCCCTAATCCACATTGGGATCAGCTGCAGAAATATGAAAGCCCCATGCAAAGAGCAACTAGTTAAAAAAAAAAAAAATATTTTTTTTCCATTCTGATTTTTCCCTTTTCAACATATTCAGAGATTCTACCTGAGAAATTAGGAACTTCATTATCCTAAACTGTTTGAATACAGGTTCTTAGCAGCGTGATGAAAAAGAACCTTTAAATATATTATGTAAAAAGATGACATAATTGGGGATACAGCCACATCATTTTGAAAACTAAATATAACACAGCTGGAAAACTCACACTGGAGAAGCTGTTGCTGTTTATTTTTTCTACTGGGGAAGAAACAACTTTAATATTGAAAAATGGGTATTTGAAATACATTATATATGCGCTGTGAGGTCAATCCTCTAGTTCATCCCTCCCCTGCTCAGCTTTGTCTGTCCACTTGTATTATTTGTAGACACTACTGTAATATAATTAATCAGTACTGAAATGTAAAACAATCCAGCCTGGATTCAGATCAGATGGACAAAAACAAAGGAAATATTTGAACAGAGCAACTGGCAATCCCAGGACATGTAGGAGCAGAGCCCGTTGGCACAGATGGGAGGGATTGAGAACTCCAAGGCAAAGCTGGCTCCAGTTTAACTACAGAATCTTGAGTTAGGGGGTCTTTAGGCTCCTTGCTGAGACTGGACTCACTAATTTGGGATTTTTGACACTTTAGGAATTTTCAGTGCATTTTCAATGAAAGAGACACAATTTAGTTACCACAGTCCACACACACAAGAGGTTCTTCCAAAATCTTTCACATTTGAGAGAAAATCAGCAATTCTGAGTCATGGAATTAAGACAGAAATAGAAATGTTTATGCTACTACATAAACCTCCAGCACACAGTGCTGACCTCGAACTGGAATGCAGTTCTGGCTGTCCCATCCCAGCAAAGGAACAGCTGGAATGGCCAGTGAAGGAGGAGAACTGGGAGACAGGATGATCAGAAGAGTGAAATGACTACTAGGAAAGGAAAGGATAACCAGGCCAAAGCTCTTTGGGAAAGGGATGACTGAAAGGCAACAAGAGGCTTAGAAAATCAGGAGTGTTGGGAGACATGACCAGGGAATGCCTGTAACTGTTTCTCCACGGCACAAACGAACCTGGAAAAAAACAGTGAAGCATTTTCATGTGACACCCAGTGAAATGTGATTTGATTTGGTGGCCAGAAGTGCAGCCTTGAGAAAGAGACTGTAAAATCAAGGCAAATGGGTGATTAGACAGTTGTCCAGATGACCCTCTGGCTCAGGGAATCCTTAAACTGCTGACTGCCCTAGGCTGGCCTGGACCCAGCAGACAGCTGGTCATGGACCAGCTGAAGGTAATGACCAGAGATTCACAACAGATGACACTGTTGCTGCTGAATCTTATTTTAACTGTAAGTTTGGGAGAGAGCAAGAGGGATAAGAAATATTTTGGTGAATATTAAATAGAATTTTCGGTATATTAGAACTGCTCATGGCTTTATGATACATTTCTTGTTGCTGCTCAAGCACTTATGATTAAAAAAAAGCTAAACCACCTATTTTACAGTGGTTTGGGTGAGGAACTGAAGTCAGTCCTCTGCATTAGTTCAGAGCTTGGGATGCCAACCTGTGTGTGGATTCCCACTTTCTGTAGGCACTAAGTGGTTAATGGTGTCTTTTACTCCAGAGCTGAGAGGCCACTAATGGATTCAGCTCCTCATTTGCCCTAAAGGCTGCCACAGTTCAATAGGATTGGGATCCTGTCCACTTAGGCAGGAACTGCTTCACAGGGAGGAACACAGAGAGCAGCTCATGTCTTCTGTGAGCACAGGGACAGCAGCTCTTTGGGAGCCAGGTTTTGCTGATACAGCTTCCCCTGCACTCAGCAAACCCTCACTCCACTGCAAATTCTAATTTAAAGAAAACCCCGTATCTCACCTCTCCAGTGGAAACTGAATTATTTTCCTTTTTGTTCCAGGGCAGTTCTTTGGATGCAGTAGCTGATGCTGTATGAGTTTTTTTATTATTACATTTTAACAAACTTTATAGCCCATTTTGTTTGTTTTCAAATAAGTTTATTTTCCTTCTTTTCTACCATCAATTACTAGGTTTGTTTTTCTTTCCATAAGATGGAGGAGTCAGGAGACTGATCCTGCTCAATGCTGTATAATTTAGTATTATGTATAGTAGCTTTATGAGGTGGGAGTCAGATAAAACATAGTATTTGAACACTAACCATTTATTAGCTCTAAGGAATAGATTTGTGACTTGACAAGCAGACAATAACTCTGTGTTCTGATCAGCCAAAGAGGTCTACTCTGAGTTCAAAAACCAGAGTAACATTCTCTTTCACAAATAATTTTGTTTACTGATGTGACTAGATTTTAATAATAAACTTGATATATATGTAAATTTATTTTAATCTAATTTCATCAACGGAGCCCTCCTAAAAATGAGACTTTGTAGATTGCTCTGTGTCTGATTTATAGATTTCTACATCCTATTCCCAGATTGATTTCAAGGCTATAATTCTATCAGGTTTTTCTCCTGATGTCAGAAACACCACCTCTGCAGATAGTGTTTTATAACTAGCATCACAACTGCAACTGAATTACTGCCCTGCTGTCCTATGCTGCAATATGTCCTTTTGTTTATAATCACCCTCTCTCCCTTATATCCCTACTACTTCAGCTTCATGGAAAATATCAGCTCCCAGATCAATCAGGGAGCACAATGTCTATTTTTGTCCCTTACTTCAACCCCTGTGTGAACCAGCAGGGGCCAAATTCTTCACTCAGATCTGAATGTGCAGAGCTCTTTAAAGCAAAAGGGAGCTGAACAAATGGATCAGTGCTGAATTTCCACACATCCCATTTTATAATGAGTTGTTCTTCCTCACTTGATGAGGTCTCAATCCTGCAAAGGGGCACGTGGGGCACACTTGAGGATTCACACTGATCTCAGGCGCTCAGACACATGTTTAGGGATTCAGGACCTTCCTTCTAAATGCACACGAAGAATAATCCATGGGGAATGTTATTTAACTGACTCTAGTGTAAGTTTCAAGATAATTTCTCCATTTTTTTCATAAAATGGATTCCTGTTTAAGATGCAAATTGTCTTTGAATGAATAAAGCTACTGCTGTTTTCACACACTTTCCTTTTCAGACCTTGAGGGATGACTGTCAGCTCCCTCCCTTTGCACTCCCCTCTCTTTTCTCTCCACCTCAATCTCACCCTTTTCCATCTTTTCCTCTCCCCTCTACAGGGAGTGGGGAGGGAATTCAGGGCAGCCACACAGGAGACACAGGGAGAGAAACTTTGCCAACCTAAACACTTATGTGGGTAACACACCTTTCCTACTTTTTAGATAAGAACAGCTTCCTGGAAGCATAAAGACTACAAATTTCCATGGATGCCTTTGGAATGGCCACTGTGCCAGCCAATGGTATGGACTGAACCAGGAAGCCCTGGGAAGGGAATGGAGAAGCCTCTCAGCTTTGAGGAATCCACCAGCACTTCAAATCCTCACCACCTTTGGACCAGCTGTGAAAAGTAACACTATTCTATGTCCTTGGCGCTCATAACAGTTCTTTTCTTGATGCTGATGCCTCTCATATTACATTTCTGAACAATTCATTAAGGCTCAAATAAAATATAATTCTCATGTTGTTTTTAATTATTTCACAAGCCCCAAAAGTCTCATAATGAACTCCTTGCAATACCAATATATTTCCGTGGTATTATTCCAGTGCTGAAGAAAGAAGATGTAGATCCCCCCCTCCTGCTGCAAATAAAATGCACCTTCTGATATAATCCAAATTTTAATCCGTTTCTTGTGGGTTTGTCTTTAGAGGTAACTCAAACAAATAACCAGAACAACAAACCTCTTCTCTCTCCCACAGTTTGGCCATCTGGAGCATTTGTAAGGCCAGGGCTCTATCTCCTACTCTCCAGGAAGCAAGACCCCTTTGCTAGCTAAGGAAGCCATAAATAAATAAGATGCAACAGCACATATAACATCAATAAAGATCTGTGTCTTTCCACAAACAATTTTTTAACATATGTAATGCTGTGATTGCTCAATTTCCCTCTTACCTGTTTGGGTTAACCTGTGATTTCTGCAGCTTCTCTGCCTGCTCGATGTCCCTGGGGAAGCCGGAGAGGACCCAGCCATCGGTCAGGCAGTCCAGGGAGCTCAGGCGCTGTGTCAGGAGCTCCAGAACAAGGTTGTCTGGGACTGCAAAGGATTCAAAAGGTGACATTTATTTTGTGTGCTGAGTCTGCAGTTAAGGAGGATGCACACAACTTCCTCTGGTTAGACTGCTCCAGAAATCACACAGAGTTATTCCTGATAGATTTTGGAGAAAGGAGTCACTTGTTGGCTTTTGCATATTTACTGTGCCACCACGGAACCCCCAAACTCATAAGGAACTGCAGGACTAAAGTAAAGTATTTGGTAAAACCTGATGCCTCCATCATTTTGCAATGTGCTTTTTCTGTCAGCCACACTGGACTGATGTCACGGTGACGTGTGTGAGACAATCTTATCAAAATGCAAAAATAATGACCTGAGTTGTGTAAAAGAAATCCTAAAACAGGAAAGACATTTCTGAGCACTCTGTGTTGAACCCAGCAGGTGACAATGGTTCTGCCACAACAGGCGACCTGTGCTATTGCTCCAATTTGCCCAAAGGCTTGAAGACTTTATGACTGAAAATAAATTTTCAAAATGTATTTCAGCTACTTTTACTACTCCACTGATGACTCCCTAATTTTAGAGATAAAAGTTCTTTTTCCTCAATTATTATTTTCTTTTAGGGCAAGAGAGAAAGAGAGAGATATGGGTATGTTGTGCTGTTGAGCTTCCAGCAGATCCTAGGAGATTCCCCAGTTCCAGGGCCAGATTGCTTCCATCCTTCATGTGGGAAGGAGAAACACTGCAGCCCACAAGAAAATTAAAAAGATGCAAGATGCTGACTGGGGTTACAATTACCATGCAGCTTTAAAAATTCTATTTAATGGGACACAGTGGTAAGGAAGTGCCCTGCATATTTTCACTGGAGTCTTCATAAAGTAAAATATTTCAGTCAAGATATTTAAACTCAGGTAAATTGGGGGGCATGAGGGGGAAGGTGCTTGGTTTTTCTCAGAATTAAATTATTAGGTTCAACCTGAGTGACTGTAAATTTTCCAATGACCGTTGTGATGTGTTGGGCTCAGTGTCAAATAACCTCAAAGAAGGGACAGCAAAATCACCTCGAGCTGCTTCCCAAAGCAGCAGCCAAAAAACGATTCCCAGGCAGCAAGGAGAGCCCCTTCCCTTTATCTGCTCACTCTGTCTGACACACCGGTGCCTCTGCTGAAAACAAGCCAGAAAAATTGCTACATAAATCCCCATCATGGCATGTGGATGTTTTGATGCTCACCCTGCCATCACATCTGCATACAAAAATACAATAACAAGTGCTTGTAGGAGAGTGTATGTGTCAGATTTCTAACACTGCACTTCGCTTCAGGACAAGCTGACAGGAATCTGCCTGGATTTTAGCAGAGTGAATTATTAGCAGTGCACATTTCTACCCCGGGTACGAGCAGGTTTTAAACTGCAGTAATAGAACCCATCTGCTTCCTGAAATTTAACATTGCACCTCTATCGTGAAATTCATTACTTCTCCTTTAAATAATCAAATTACTGAGTTTACAGAACTGCACTCAGGATTCAATGTACCAGCAAAAAGGGAGGAAAACCGCAGGGAATTAATTAGAAAACAGATTAGTGTATTAATTGAGGATATCCACTTCACATTATAAAAGAACAAGTTAAAGAGAGCAATATTCTCCATCTGCTGAAATGAAGAAAAAAAAGAAAAAGGAATGGAATAAACCCAGACACTTGACAAAGAGCAAAATGACAATGCAAACCCAGGTATTCCATTAAAAATGGGATTCATAAAATTAACTCTACAATAGCGCAGCAGCAGGCAGGGATGTTCTCAGACAGATGATACTTCTCTATCCAAGACCTGAGCTGCAGGCAGGGATGGGAGGGATAACAGGAGGATTTCAGTGCTCTTTGCAGGGCAGTTCTTCTGCCCACCCTCCAGCTTACAAGAACTGGGACAAACTCAAGACATCCCAGGAATAAAGAAAAACAAATAAACCCGCCTTCTCTTTCCCAAAAATGTATTCCACACAAAGACCAGGGGAATTTTCCCGTGCTCCTGAATTTCTGGCTGCAGCACTGAACTTCCTTGTCTTGATGCATGGTATTTTATGACAATTCTTACCGGAATCATTGACATGGATTTACGGAGATGCCAAAATACAGGATTGGTTTGGGGTTTTTTTTTTTTTGGAAAAAATGCAGAATGCTCAAAACAGTTTTACAAGGAATTGCAATAATATCTACAAACTCATGAGTAAAACTGCAGTAGGATTCTGCCAGAGCTGACATCCCTGTGAGATGAACAGGGAATCAGGGCAGAGGCTGAAAGCCCCAGGAATGGCACAGAGACATTAGTGGGTATGTTGTGCTGCTGAGCTTCCAGCAGATTCCAGGAGATTCCCCACTTCCAGGGGCCAGATTGCTTCCATCCTTCTTATGGGAAGGAGAAACTGCAGCCTACAAGAAAATTAAAAAGCAATTGTGATAAGAGCCTGGTGGCATCTCCTGGATCTGATTACTCCCCCGAGGCCTCCTGTGAGCCCTGATGAGCAAAATCCTCCACTTTGGTCGGTCACTATTTTTGAACAAAACTGAAGCAATCACAAGAGGAAAAAAAAAATCAAGCTGTAGTGACAATTAATTAATATTTCACCTAATGACACTGCAGGTTTGGGGTGTTTTCAGTAGCACTGGGGTGATGTGGTAACCCTGGCACCTCCCTCACTTCAGCTGTGAGTGACTGGAAGACATCAGCGATACCCTTCAGGTTGTTTGTTCACTCATGTACATATATACATCACTGAATAATATAGATGCTTACATATTTTCTGTGCCTCCCTCTAAAGCTTGATGGTGAGAAATAAAACATAAACAAGTCAGACAGCGAGCTCTGCTCTCCTCTTGATTAGCAAACATACCTATCACTTCAACACAATGGGGGAACAGAGCTTGTTGGCTGCTCGGTGGCATTACAAAGTACATCAGCTGCCCTTGAACAGCAACAGTCACACTTAAAACAGCTGCATTAAAACTGTAAAACACCTTCCACAGACCAGAGGGAAGGAAATAAAAAAAAGGAGAAAAAAAGGAAGGAAGGAATCAGTATTATTCTTATTTTGTAGTACAGACAGAGTAGGTAATGAAGAACTCTGCAGTACAGTATTCCTTTTCACTCATGTGGAACTGTCTCTGGAATGTAAGGCAAATTAATAACCTGTAATTGGAGGGGCACACGGTCTGTGAGGAACTAGCCAGAGGTCTCCTGGCCTTAAGCACATGACCCAATGGGTATATAGCAAAGTAAAATATAGAGCTTTACTGATGAGACAGTCAATCCCCATGTTTTAAGTAGATTATGAAGCACAAGAGCTTTGAATAATCAATTCCTTTTCAACATAAGCCTGTGTGAGTTTCCAACTCTGCAAGTTGGGGGAATGAGACTCGAGAGAGATTTTACTTTATCATTAGAGAAGTCCAAAGATAAGTTTCGTGTAAAAATTACAATGTGCTGCTACAAAGAGCTACCCACATTAGGTAATGTGGAAGCACATCTCTATTAGGGTGAGAAATCAGGTACAGGAGTAAAATTCATCCCTTAGAAGTAAAGCTGCACAGCCACTACAGTGATACCTGAGAGCATCATTTATAGCTGTGGACCAGGGTCACAGTGACATCAGACATGGAATACAGGGCACAGTGAGGCCCCAACCAGCTCCACATAGAAATGCAACTCATTCATGCATATATTCCCACCTAACACCAACCACACACCACTGTGTCCTTTATCTCCCAGCCTGTCTGACCACATTAATGGTCCAGACTACCCAGCTGAATTAGCAGCTGAGGACCTAAGGAGTGATCTAATCAATTCAAGGGTATGATCAGCCAGGGGACAGAAAACTGAGGCTTAAAGTGCTGCTGTTCATGCTGGATCTGCTGCGTGGACACCCAGAGATTTTCTGTCTCCAGGGCTGTCAATCAGCACCTTCCAGCAGACCATTTAAAAAATAAATTTACTTCTCAGAGCTTCAAAGGTTTTCACAGGTATCAGGTACTTCTCATGAAGTTCAGAGCAGTGTGGCCTATTAGCTCTTCCCCAGCCCATGGATCTGCAGGACTAATAGAAACCTGGATCAGGCAATCAGCTACAAAATCATACCATCTGCTCAAGACAAAAGTAACAGAACATTAAAGGTACAGTCTGAAAGGCAAAAACGCCACTTGAGAGATTACAGGGCACTATTCTCCAATAACTTCAAAGTTGTCAGTGCTCCAAGCTATACAATTACCATATTTAAATTAATTCCTCCTCTGTATATTTACCTTTAAAACAGACTTTTGAAGGGTATTGACTCACTTCTCCAAACCTATAAAACCTCAATTTTAAGCATACCATAAATGCATTTGCAGATATAAATTCTGTCAGCTTTGTGCTGTAAAAGGTTTAATGTCCTTTTGACAATACTGTCCATTTACACTTCATCCTGCTCATAGAGATTTTTTTTTTTTAGCTGGGTCTGAAGACTTTCACAGCTAATTCAGATGCCCGAGGCTTGATCCCAGTAGTTGACAGTTAACATCTTGCCCTGAGAATAAGCTACTGCCAAAGGCTACTTTCCTGGATTGTCCTGTCAATCCTAAATTTAGCAAAGCATGAGATTTGCTTATCTTATTCCTCTAGAAACTCTGGATGATTCATAAAGAGTAATTGGGTTTTCCTATTCTGTTTTCTTGCCCACATTAAGGTCCTCAGAGATTGTATCGATCGAGACTGTATCAATTGTTTTTTAATGTGTTTGAGAATGATTTAGCAGTGATTTGCCGTCGCGTAGGCTGATCGATAATTGAGCCTAATCCTCCAAGCCGCCCGGCTGGAGAGGACGGGCAGGTTTGGCGTTCAGCCGGTTCGGTCACCGGCGATAAACAACCATCCAAGTGCGAGCAGCGGCACCGGGAGGAAAAGGGAAAAGTCGGGCAGGGAATCGGTTCTCAGTTACAGGATATACCGAGTTGGAAGGGACGCACAAGGATCATCGAGACCAACCTTTAGCCCTGCACAGGACTATGCCCAGGAGTCACACCACGTGCCTGAGAGCATCATCTCCTCCGCAGGGACTCCGGCCCCGCGCACCCGGAGATTTCCCGGGGGGATTCCAGGGGGCTCCGATGGGCCCCGAGGGGCTCTGGGGAGCTCCTGCCCCGCACATCCGAGGGGTCCTCGGGTTGTCCCGGCGGGTCCCGTCCCCGCACACCCGGGGTTGTCCCGGGGTTGTCCCAGGGGTCCCATCCCCGCACACCCAGGGCTGTCCCGGTGGGTGCCGTCCCCGCACACTCGGCGTTGTCCCGGGGCTGTCCCGGGGGTCCCATCCCCGCACACCCGGGGCTATCCCGGGGTTGTCCCGGCGGGTCCCATCCCCGCACACCCGGGGTTGTCCCGGGTTGTCCCGGTGGGTCCCGGCCGCAGTTGGATGTTCTCTGTCTCCACCCCGCGGTCTCTCCGGGAAGCGCAGCCGGTCCCGCCCCGCGCGCAGGAGCCGCCGCGGCCCCGCCGCCAAAATCCCGAGAATTCACGGAAAAACGAGCCCGCTCCGGGAGCTGCTGTGGCCTCCTGGGGTATCGGCACCATCGGGCTGGCACGGAAACACCGGAAGCATCCGCGGTTTTCCTGTTTTTGGGGAAGGGACAGAGGCAACGCAGCAAAGAGCGGCACCGCCGAGGGTTCGCGAACGCAGCGCGGGCGGTGATCCATCAAAGGGACCATTCCACGGAAATCGCGTCTCCACTCGCTCATTTTACACACACGGCACTGCTGGGAGAGAGTTTCTGTAAGAACCGGCATAATTATTTTAATACAGTAAAATAAATAATGCGATAAAATTTTTCCTTTCCACATTTTAAATATTTTTGTTTCTTCGAATAGATTAGAATCCGTCTTTTTTTCTTCCTTTTTTTTTTTTGTTTGTTTTTGCTTTTGTTTTGGGGTGTTTCTTTAGGTTTTTAGTAATTTAAAGTAGGAATTGGCTGTGTTAAAGAGGAAATGCTAACGTTTTTAAAGCAGGTATGATCCCAAATCATCAATCAAACGACACGGGAGAAATTAAGACCTTCAGAAATGCCCTTTAAAGGAGAGCAAGTGCTGCCTCACAGGTATCCAGCCAGAGATTCAGGAATGTACATCTGATCACATTTAGTGACGAGGTAAGATGCCAGCCCCTTACACTGCTTTACCTGTCAGCAGCAGTGAGAATTCAGTCCAAAATGAGTATCCAGCACACAAATAAAAAGCTTGTTTTCCCCTAAAAATGGCCTCTGTGCTGTTTTTTGTGTATTTGCCTAATGGCACAGGCTATCAGGATGATCCAGTGGGCTCCAAGGACACAATTCCACACCCCTGGGTTCCCATCTACACTCACTCACTGATTGCAGCGAGGCTTGAGCCCAGTGGGGTTTTCTGCCTCAGTTTACCTGCCTGTGAGGCAAAAGCCACTCCGAACTATGTCACAGGGGTGTGTCTAACCTGAAAGTTTCTAAAACTAGAAACAAAATGTATATTTGCACTATTCTTTCATTGCTTTGGCTTCCACAGACAGAATACAGTACGAGGCAGCAACCACAGTTTGAACCCAGCGGACACATAATTCCCATTATCAACCAAGTTCCCTATTTCCTCCTTATTTCTAATAGTTCAGCTCTACTGAAGAACACAGGGCTTGTAACAGCGCAGAATTTGGCCTACAACCCCCTTTTTGATAGTGATATTAACAAAAAAAAAGATAAACATGGTGTGATAAACATGGTGAAAAACATCTTGGCTTTTTACACCCAATGCTGCTTCCCCATGCCATGAGAAGGGAGGATGCTCATCCCCTACCAGGGATACCTGGTCTAGATCCCAAACAGTCCTGTGTCTCCTCTTCCCACTCCTCCTGACACCTCCCAGCTACATTAAAGGGACATTTAAAAATATAAACCAATACACAATTAAATGAAATATAGAAATACACTATTAAATGCTTTGCTTGTCATTAAAAAAGTCTGTTTCATACAGAAGCGTGATTCTGTGTATGACACTCTGTGAAACAGAGACAAAGGCAGAATTTTAAGGTAAACTCCCCAAAAAAGGGGATGCTGCCAACATGTAATGTGCTTTTCCTTCTGGTTTTTGTATAAAAACTCATGTGATATCCCCATCCTAAACTCCAAAGAGAAAACCACACAGAATTCAAGTCAGCAGCCCTTTGCTGAGGAGATAGTGTGCAAGGAAAGGAAAGCCCACTTTTCCAAGTTTTTAAGAATGACTGCCACCAATAAAGATCAATATAAGAGATTATAATCTCAGTAAGAGATTAATACTTCACATTTATACTGTACTTTGCTGTTTAAAAGCCCCTGACAACCACGAGGCCACAAATGACCAAGGGCCACATCTTCACTCAAATCCGTGAGGGTTTGTGGCACTAATATTGGATTATTGACCCTCCAGCAACAGCAGGAATGGTGAATACTGCTGGAAAACCAGGAGACTGGCAACCTTTGTATAGGCAGGATCACATCCACTACCTGACTGATTATCTCAATTGCTCCAGACAACAACTGCACTCGTCTCTTAAATCAAACCACATTTCTTTGGCCTGGTCTGGCTTCCAGGATTGGCTTTTTTGAGGTGTTTTTTTTTATTGCTCTGTTTTTACTCCTAAGCTGGGTGGCCTTAAAAAATGTCTTTGTAGCCCAAGTCTCACTCCAGCTCTGAGTATCTGCGAGACAGATAAGCCAATTTTGATTGTGCCATGTGGTGTAGAATAAAAAAAAATACATTCAAGATTTTCAAAAGAAGGAAAAGGGAGTTGTAACTTATCATCTTGCAGTGATTCAACACATAAAAAAGTAAAAATCAGGAAAGAAAATGACAACTTACTACCTATATGCCTTCATGTAAAACTTTCTATGCTACAACCTTGCATCTTTTATAAAAAGATGGCCACCTAAAACAAATTAAAAAAAAAAAATTAAGTTTTATTTTGTTCTCTTGACCATCAGTTTTCTCCAAGTAGAAAAAAGACTGCTACCTATTTTCCATAAAAAAACCTTTGTAGCAGTCCCAGGGGAAAAGTCAAAAGTTTGACTTGAAAAACGGAGCTACTTCAAAAGCATTGTCAAACAGAGGTGAAGGTTTCTTAAAAATGCATAAATTAAAGTATGGTGTATTCATAAATATCTCCATAACTTTACACAGTCTATTTGGGGGTGAGGTGCACATATAGGGGAACATATAGAACTGCTCTAAAACCAACTTGAATAAAGTAGAAAATCGATTTGTTTATTAGCTCCTGTTTGGACTCTGTGTGTGTGTGCGAAAAAATGAAAGAAAAATGGAGAGTTTTTTTTCAATAATAAAAAGGGAGTTGCACTGCAGGGCCCCTAAAGCTTGTGAAAAATTAAACTCGACGGATTCAAACTGTCCTATTTCCACTTCAAAAGAGAAGAGGCACTGAGCTCTTCCCAACTTATCTTCAAACGCCCAGCACCCTAGAAAGTTTCTTTAAAAAAAATAAAGTCTCTAGTTCCCCCAAGCACTGTACCCGTTACTGTAGCTGCTGTCTCTCCCTCTTCTAATTATACCCATGTGAGTCTATTAATCAACTTGTAAATTATTTAGAGAGCCATGCGCTGTCTTCAGCCAGTACAAACACACTGCATGCAAAGACTCGCTGAAAACCAATGGAGCTCCCAAAGGGTCTCTCCAATGTTCAGACAGCTCACAGCTCGCCAGTACAGCTCTTAAAAACACGGAATAACACTCAGCTTTACCTCCTCAGATATAAAGATTTACTCAGCCTTTCAACTCTGAGGCTCCTTGCAAGTTTTTTAACAAAGAGGAAGCGGCTCTATTGTCAGAGCCGTGTTTCACACTTAGTGATGAGAATATTAATTTCCTGTCAGAAAAATAAAATAAAAAAAAAAAATAAAAACAGCCCGAGTGTTTTCGGTGAGGCTGTGATCGCAATCACCAGGGGACCCCAACTTTCAGAGGCTACACTGAAAAAGCACCCCTTTAAAACCATTCCAATTTAAAATACGGGGAAAAGAAATCTATATTTGTACAAGTAATAGTTTTTATTAGGAAAAAAAGGAGAAATTAGGGAATTCCAGATTTTACCCCCTACGTGCAGACTGCCATTGGGGACAGCTTCAGATATTACTGCTTGAAAAAATAGAAAAAGGAAGGGGGAAAAAACAACACAGATTGTGTGTGTTCAACTCTAACAGGCTGCAAACGGTGCAGTGTTATCTGTCTTCCATGAATCAGCTCTCTTACCACCTGAATCTTCATTTTGGTGGAAAAAACCCACCCAATTACCCAAACTAATAGCAGTTCTCCCAGCTGAAAAGCAGAATCTTACTGGTTTGGGAGTGGGGATCTTTTTCCCCCCTGCTCTTCACGGTGTTTTCCAGTCATCTCACTGTTCTTGGCTCCATTTATTGCTGCCTCACAAACAGATATATTAATTAGCAGTGATCAGTCCATGCTATATCACCCTGAAAACTGGACAGAATGACATACAAATTTCAACTGACTGATGACCTTCCCTATTTTTGTGATTTTTTTCATTAATAAGATGCAAACATCTCAAGGGGCAAACACCAGGGACATTTGGGGGGATGAAGCAAAAATGCTTTCTGCAATTTTTTTTTTCTCCCAGGGTATCAAATTCTGACAGGCACCTTTAAAATGGTGAACACAGATCCTGTAGATGGAGGATAATTTAATTTTTAAGTTAATGTGTGCCCATGTTTTCAGTGAGACAGGTCCAGAAGTCAGTCTAGCCCTTCTCAGAACTGCAGGGACAAGGTCTTCTTCAAGCCTGGAGGGTCTAGGAGGGGTCTATCTACATCATCTGTCCAGGGAAGGACCAGCCTTCCAGAACATTTCAGAAGGAATCAAGCCAAATAAATTAATTTATGGAGTTGTCTGCTGCCTGTGGGAGGGTTCTGGCCACTACACTCACCTCTAACTTCAAACGAAAGTCTCCCCAGGCTGCCCAAGCAAATGGAACGAGCTAAATTTAGCATTATTGACCAAGATTTAACCTAACTGGAGTCAGTGAGCAGAAGACTGGTCTCAGACTCCAATGCTGGTAATTTTCTGCCCAGAGTATAGTTAGTAATAATTGCCCAGTATTCAGTGAAACCACAATATCCTAAAGGAACAGTCTGAGCATTTCAGACTGGTTGTCCAAAGCACAATTCTATGTTTATGACAGACAGAAAGCTGTCAGGTTGCTGAACTTATCACCAAAAATGCATTTTTCAATATCTAGTGTGCACCTACTAGACTGGTATGTCCTGGGAATTAAAAAATTAATGGGCTCAAAAATATCTATGCTGCCTTCATTAAGCAAAATAAATCCCTGTACACAAAATTGAGGAGTTTGATAAAGCAGGTCTTTATGAGACAGCAAACACTAGAAAATACAGAAAATGGGAATGCACTGGGTTGCCTTCTGGGGTGAATAATAGAATTGTCTGGGCTGTTCCTGAAATACATGATGAATACCCGAGGAAGCAGTACAGGAAAAACAGCACAAAGGTTGTTTGTGAATCCTGAACCCATGAAGAGATGTGAGTTAGTCAAGCTGAACTAGAACAGCACAGGCAGTGGAGAGCCTCAGTAACTCAATAACGAGTCAGCTTTGAATAAGCTGGGTTTGAGCCTTGTTATGACACCACAACATGCCCTGTTGGCATCTCTTAAATGACTAATTGCACACCATCATTTGTGTCCACGAGAAGGGAAACACACTGAGATCAGTCCCCTGGGTGAGCATTTTAAGAATATATGAGGCAAATCCTCGAGATTTCATGGCACGAGTCTCCTCAAATCCAATAATGATTTGAGTGCAACGTTTTTCTTGGTCTGCCTTTGGTTCCACTGTTCTGTGACAGTGGCACTGGCACGATTCCTCACCCAAAGGACAAACTAAGCCCACTTACAGCTAGAAATGTAATGAAAATGTTGAAGTTCTAATTGCTTTCCTGTTATGACACTGTTTGATATTGACTGCACCAACTCTTTTCAAGTGAGATTTTCTTGAAGCTGAACGTGGTCAATAATAGTGTGAGAATCTTTCCCCTGTTTTAACCTGGTTGTAACTCTGCAGCAAGAGAGCAAAGATGCAAAGGTTCTTTGCCTACCTTTCCTCTTCAGTACACTGCGTTATTTCATTTTCTCCAAGCCTCTTGTGAGGGCAGTAATGAATTCCTGTTAGTGTTTACTAATGTAAATTCATTCTTTGTTATCCCTGGGAGAGGAGGATTAGCAAAATGACAGAACTTATTATTTCTGGTATTGCTATATGATATTTATCTTTATTCAGCCCTTAATTTTGTGGTATGTCCCACTAAATAAAATATATATGTGCATACAAGCAAAAACTAAGGAAGAATTTTTAGCATAATGTACAGAAATATAGTTATGATCCCTATTAACATTCAGAAGTGTTGTACAGCTTTATTCTTGCATGCTGTATTAAAAAAATTAATCTAAATCTGAAATAACTTCTAATTTGGAGGAAGAAAGGAATTACAACTTCAATTTCATTTTCCTGAAATGAAAGCAGCTCCCTTGGACTAAGGATGTGCATATTTTTAGGACTGGCTAAAAATTATGACCTGTGCAGTTATTTTACTCTACTGGGAATGCATTTGGTATCTCCTTAAAGGAACTTTAGTGGTTAGGATGAAGTTTATAAAGTATACAAAGAACATTTTAGTAAAGCAAGCTCGTAAAGGACCTATCTTTGAATAAATAGACCATCCAAACTCCCATCTCAGCCATAAGTGAAATTTAGAGAGTGAGGCATTTACAATGGTTGTCCTCCTCTTCATAGAGATGAGGAGGAAGTGAGACCATGAAAAACACACAGACACAGCTTAAAATTATCTCAGTGTGTGAGTTACACACAAACAGCCACATTCAGGTCAACCAGACTGTACATGTGGAGAAGTTATTCCCACATAAGAACACCTCAGACCCACTGCATCAATATACTGAGACCTCCTGCCTTGGAGTTAAATGGTCACTCTGAGCAGCAGCATCTCTAAACCAAAAAATCCTCTCCCAGATCTCTGTGCCTGTTCCAGCTTCTCCCTTCCAGGCTGCAGAGATCCATGCTTTCCATTCCCATGGTTCCCATATAAACTCCTATTCCCAGTAATATGGTGGCTGCCACAGGAAATTAATGAACCGAGTTACTCTATTATGAATAAATGCAATCCATTCACTAGGGACGAAGTTTAGAGTTAAAATATATTACCTTGTGGCTTGATAAAGTGCCTGACAGAGGGATAACACTCCCAAAGCTACAGGCTGCCAAAGGTCTTTTGGAAATGCTTAGAAAAGTCCTGAATCCCTTGGTCTGGTATCAAGGGAACCTCAGTTAATTTTACAGGCTCATGTTTCAGATCTGTCTAATTCAGTCTCAGAATTAAGCTATTGTGCAAAAAAAAAAAAAAAAAAGAGGGAGTTTCAAGCTTTCCACCTTACCAGATAACTTTCTTTGCTAAAAATAAAAGGAAATGAAGATTCCTCTTTTCTCAGGGGCGGTTTGCTCAAAATTCCATTAAAACTGGAGCTTAACTGAGATTTCTCCATCTTCAGCACGTTTGTCTCCTTGTGTTTGTACCACTGGTAACTCTTTGGCCTGCTGCCAGAAACAGGACTGAAAGTGCCTTTTCCAGGCCATTGTAATTTGGCAAAATAAACATTCTCCCATTCTTACTGCAATACAACTTCTCCTTTGTAACTACAGATCTGCTCTGATTTTTAATACCCACCACACACAGACAGCTCTCCTCGTGCAAGACAACTCACAGGCAGACAAGTCGAAGCTGCTGCCCTAAGGAGCTCACAGTATTTGTGATTTATCTGAAATCACTGCAGAGCCTTCCAAAAGCAAAAGTGTGCTTAACATTCTTCGTGGTTGTCCCCTCCTACAACCAAAAATGCTGAGAGAAATGAAGTCCAAAGAAATTTTATGTTTAAAATATTTGTGTGGAAGTAGAGGAATCTAGAGTAGCGTTCTAGAAGTCAACACCCACATATAAAATGAGACACAATGCTGTGCTTTATAACCAGTTTAACACAATAGTGTGCCTTAGAAATTATTTAAACATTTTAAAATTGTATTAGAATTCTGATTTTGATTTAGAGATAAAACCATGGAATTCGAATTTCGAAATGCACACAAGAAATCTGAATTTCACTGGAGCAGTGAATTATTTGCTTTGAAGACATAAAAAACCCTCACAAATCTAACTTCTGTTATGCAGTGCTACAAATCACATGGAGTGGATGGAATTAATTGACTTCCAGGTTACTCTTAAGTAACTCAGATTAGAACCTGACCAAGAAAAGTTCACTCACAATTCAGTTTTTGCCACAGATTTGTAACTATGGTGTAATGAGAGAACAACATGCCCTACCTGGCCATCCATTCTCAATGTAAGGCTTAATGAGTTCTCCAAGATTTGTGTTGTCTGCAACAGCTTCCTTTAGCAGTTGCCCACAGCAAACTAACAGGAAGGAAGAACAAAAAAGACACAAGGTTAAATTTTAAAAAGGAAGCAACAAAGAAAAGAAAAAAAAAACCAACAACCAGAAGCTGCATACTGGGATAAGGTCACTGAATAAAACAAAAGTTGTGTGGTTTTTGGGTTTGTTGTTAGGATTTATTTTTTTTTTGGCCAAGCAGAGTGAAAAGCAAAGAGAGGGAGAATATTGAATAAAAAAAAAGAATATGTTTGGTAAAGAATGTATTAAAAATGGAGATAGAGAGAAAGACATTAATCAAAAATGTTTCTGAAATAATAACTCAGGGGATTGCCAGTGGTTTTCCCTTTTTATAAACTTGTAATTACTGAATAAAGTTACACCTGCTGAACAGTGCCTGAACCACACTGCTGGAGGTGCAGATAATGCACAGTTCAAGGAAGGGACTCCCTGGATCACTTAATGATCATGTAAGAATTACATTTAAAAAGCTGTGCTAATGCAATATTATCACTGACTTCAAATACACAGAGCACCAGGAGATGCAGATTTAAAGTTTTAGCCTTGTACATGAAATATTGTTACTTTGGGCTTGGACAGCACTTGGTGACCCAAGTGATTGAGTCCCACCTGCCCTACCCAGGTCAGATCCAACAGAGCCTTGTTTTCCAGAGTGGGAACCAAGGCATGGAAGGTTACACAAATCAGGGCTTTGACTCAGTTTTGGGAAGTATTATTTTACATCCACTCTGTACATTATTGCGTGATCCCATCTATTAATAATCCTAATTTGATTCCACCTTTCCTGAAGTCAAAAGCACCAACACGCACCGACTTTAAAGGAAGAAGATTGAGCCCTTTCATCTGCTTTACCACTGCTAATCACACTGTTTAGCAAACAAGAATATTCCACAGCAACATTCCTGGGACAAAGCTGATAAAGTTTAATGTTTAAATCACAATTTTAACTGTCACTAGTTGTCCTGGAGAAGCAAATTTATATTCACAATAAATAGTGTAAAAAGATAACAGGAACTCAAGTGCATAGATCCCAATTTAAGACCTAAAATGTACACACCTAAATTCAATCCAATTCACATGATATTTAAACACAAGTTTAAATTTTCAAGCCTGTGCTTCAATCACAATGGCTTAACTGGAAATAAAGAGGGATTTATTTAGTATACATTGAACAAACACTAATGAAACAAACTTGCCTTTGTTTAACTAATAGAATATGACTGATTAGTCATATTTTACAGATATTAGACATTGGTTTAAAATAATTTATAGCACTATTAGAAGATGTTATAGAGCACTTAAATACTGCACCAATCCTATCACCAAGCTGCACACTATTACAGAAGTTTGTAACATTTGCCTGCTAACCATGAACAAGTCTCATTCAGAATTTTTTGGGCCTCTTTTACAAAAGAAAGAGAATGTATTTTTCACTCCTTCATTTTCTCACATGTTACTTCAGATGGGCAGAACCTGAGTATTTATTAAAGTTCAGAGTAAATTCTATTTTAAAAGTGCCCCAATTTTGGTCAGACAGCTGAAACTGCAAGGACATTACTCGTAATCCACTGATCCACAGAAGAATTCAGAGCACTACAGGAATCTAACAATGGGAAAATACGGATGTAAAGGGCATAAAAATGATGAAATGATGACTAAAAAAATGTTAGAGCTGGTTTGTCACAGCACATATTCTTGGCTTATACTTCTTCATTCGAATACTTTTTACTTCTCTCGAAAACCTGACATCCATAGCAAGGGACAGACAGAGACATTTTATGAGCAAGTAAGAAAGACAGCAAAAGATAAATGATCAAAACCAGAGGAAGGGGGAATTGAGCAAAGTGCATATTTACTGAGAACTTACTGTTGACAACCCCGTATTTCTGAGCTATTAGTGCTGCCTGCAGGCTCTTCCCACTGCCTGGGGGGCCACAAAAGATGATCCGTGGGGTAAAGGGAGCAGCTGATCTGTGCCGGGTTTGGACATAGGTAAGAACTAGAACATGAGAGAAAGGCAAGAAATACAGCTTTTAGCCTATTTCTTAAAAAAAATAAATTCATTAACTTCTCTCTTCTTTAAAAAAAGGTTGTCGTGTTGATGATCATGATTTAATCACTGAAACATCCAGACATGCAACCAAAATAAAACTGTCCCATCAGCAACTTATTCTGAGAGGCATTTTAGAAATCTTACCATCATTACACTCCTCTGCTTTCTTTCATCAGTAGCTGTGAAATCATTTTAAAGAGCAGATTCAATTAATAATTGCTCTTTTCCCATCTTGTTTTTAGCAGAAGTAATTTTTGCTTGATAGCTGCAATTTTACCATGCAAATTATAGAGGGCTATAATTACATTTAATACTTTCTGCAGTTTCTGAACAAATATTTAAGTGTAAAAACTCAGGATGTTAAATTAATGACATTTATCCAGCTGTGTGTGATTAGGACTCCTAATTACAACACTGTAGACTTGTAGCACAGGGTGTCACAACACAGCACTGACAACACAAAACTGAGTATCTATGTTTTTTTTCTTTTGTCCATCATTTTTGTGTAATATGCAAGGAATATTTGAGCTTCTCTGTCTGATTCCACTCATTTGCTGGGCATCACTCTCCTGAATTTTGCATCATGCAGGAAATAGAACCTCCAGGTCAATGTGCAGGTTATGAGAGCTTTGGAAAGGCCACAGGACATGTGAAGCAGCATCAATGTTCCCATATTATAGAGATCTGAACATTGTTACAATCTCAAAACAGTAATTGAGTGATCACTAAGAAGCCAAAAGATGTCACAGCTTGGCAGTGAGGACAAATTGGGATTGAATTTGGACATGGCCAAACACTCTCACTCCTTGTGCCCATTTTATGGCCCACAATACCAGAGGAGGAGCAGCTCAAGCTGCAGCCTCACTCAGCTTTTGTGTGATCTTCAGTTCCAATAAAAGACTCTCCAAAGGGTCCTTGTAATAAAACAGTATTTTAGTCTAAGCAATAAGACAAGCTTGTTTGTGTGAATCAGAAGCCCATTTAAAAAAAAAAGGACAAAAGGGTTGGTGGAGAACATCCCAAGGGATCAGTATTTTAACCGGTCAACACATCGCTCTCGGTTTTTCTGAGAACCTTTTCTTTGGTATCATTAAAAAATCTTATCTAATAAAGAAGAATCTCCAGCAAACTCCAGCCTGCAATTTCTAGACAGTAGACCTAAAGCATTGAGAAACTCAAACTGCAACCCCATGGGATCATATCCCATCATATCCCATCATATCTTCCTGCAGTGCCACAAGCTGGGATCCCACACCACCAACTGAATTTGATGTCACATCTCCTTGCACAGGGTAGCAGCAACTGCATTGAACTTTACAAAATGTTATAATTATGTGAAACAATCCACAATATTACTAATATTTATGAGAGATCTCCTCTCTCTTTTTTATCTCTTGCTGGAGATAAAAATACTTATAAAACACTTAACAAAAACACCTGGAAAATCATAACAGAAAATAGTGTGTTTGCTGCATAACTTCCTAAAACCCAAGTATCAGCTACCCAAGCAGTGCTCCAGTTATTCTGAACATTTTCCATAACCCAGTGTATTGAAAAGCACAAACATTACAGGCAAAGCACCCTGCTTACAAATGATGCTTAATTTGCAGTAAATAACCAAGTTAATTAGGAGTAATGATCCCCTAGACAGTCTCCACATCTAATTATTCTTTAAAAAAAAAATCTGGCTGCTTGATGCACTGCAGAAAAAAAGATCTAGAGAGGATTTTTTCATTCCAGTTTTCAATTTATCTCACTACATTATTAATTAATAATAATTAATATTCAGGCACTCACATTTTTATTTACAATTCAAGGCATGAATTCTTTATGAATGATGATATGAACTTTTAAATTTAATTAAGTAATTTAGAGGTAATTAATGTGTAAATTCAGAATATAAACTTCCTACTTGTTTATCTTAAAAGTGCAGCACTCGTTATTAAAAAAAAAGACCTTTTTGAGATGCAAAATTACTGGGATATAACAGATCATCTGCAGACTGACAGCTACAAAGTACATCATCAATTGGTCTTTCTGGCAGTTTCCTTATTCTCTTCTAGAAGGATCAACAGTAGAAGTCAGATTGCATTACAGTCAAGCAAAGCAAACAAGAATTGTTGAACAGAGAAGCCACCAGCACAAACAGCTTTTAAACAATGAAATGTTACTGGCTTTGAACTACTCCTGCGTCTTGTTATCAGACTTTGGAAGGTACCAGCCCTTTGGGAGATCAACAATCGAGCCACAAGGCTCCTTTTAGAGGGAGACCCACAGAAATAACGGTGGCATTTGCTCGACCGAGCCCGCTGTTCCTTGGCAGGACTGTGCAACTCAGGCTTTCCAGTTATCTGCACTTACTCCAGTCCTGTAAAATAATTACCAGGAGCAGCCCAAACGCTGCACTAGAGAGAACACAACCCAGCTGGGAGCCATCTGTGTTGACTAATCCTACAAAGTGCCTCTAACAGCCGGGAACTACCTTTCCAACAGGACTTTCCCAACTGGCAGATTTGCCATGAAGTCCATATTTACCCTGGGAGAGCACATCCACGGAGGGCTGGTCTGCATTGATCGACTTCAGAACTTTCTGGTAGATCTGGAAAACCTCAGGGAAGTTTCTGTGATATTCCAGCAGTTTCTTGGACACCTCTTGTTCAGACAGATCCTCTGGTTTCACCAGCCGCTCCTGTACCAGGGGATCACTCGGCCAGTCGAAGGTTGTGTGATAAACCTCTGCAAGTCACATTGGGAACTAAGAGCATGACTTAATAGATCTATCTCTAGATAAGAACATTCCCCCAATTCCCCTCCTAAAACATTCAACTTGATTTTTTTACTGAGCAACATTAGAATTTTATTTTGTGATGGTTGATTGATAATAAAACTCGACAGACGACACAGAGCAAAATCTGTTTGACAGTGACTTAATGGAAGATACCTAAAAGCATATCTGCACCTCAGAAACAAAACAGGACCTGGCAGAGATGCACAGCAGAATTCTAAGCTCAGATGGACAGATTTAACCTTCAAATATTCTGTACTGCTTTAGTCTGCTTTTTGCAGGCTGAATACTGATCTTTACATTTTCCTATATTTTATTGACACTCAAAATAATGCAACATCAACAAATACTGTTTTCAAACAGTTTTAAATTTATAATTAGAAATTCCTACTAACTCTTAAAGGGATACCATTTAAATTTTAATCCCATTAATACAACAATGATTTTGACACCACGTAACACTCCAGTTTGTAGTGGAGATCAGGAACAAACACATACAGCACCTTGTGTGAGGGGATCAAGCCTTTTCCCACCGTTCCTCTCAATCAACACAGTGTCTGAAGCATAAAGCATAACTAGGCAGCAAAAAAGGAAAAAAGAAGAAAAAAGAAAAAAACCGTAGCTCTTGTTAGTTACTTGTTTTATTTCCTGTGACTGTTTAAATGTGTCCTAATATTAAAGGTGGCTGAATGCCCTTAAAGCAGGTTTGCCTCATTCTTATTTCCCAGTATTCTCCCTGCAAATATTTTAATTCACTTTTAATCAGAATTTTGCTTCACCTACTAGACAATATAGTGGGATAAAATAGCCATGAATCCAGTACCCATGAGCATTAGCTGTGCCTTCTATCACTACCAATTAACAACTGTCTCTGGAGCCTGGGACAGAAATACCACAAAGCACTTGGGACTGATTCACTTCTATACCACAAACCACTACTTTTCACCCAGGTACTTTGGTAGTGAGACCAGTGAAACTTATTTTTTTATAGCCTCACAGAAAAGTGTTCAAACTTGATGAGAAGCATCAAAAGATGGAGCATCTGTCAGCTCCCTGGGTTGCTTTTGGCTAATCATCCTCGCAGTTAAACACTGTAATTTAATTACTATTTCCAGTGCATTTGATTATTGTTTCAAACAAGTTCCTTTTACGATTTTCTTCTCTGTATCAAATAGCTCTTTCAGGCACTTTTCTCCCTATTAAGGTACTCACACATCACAAATCTCATCTCCTCTCAATCTTCTTTTTGATTAACTAGACAGACTGAGCTTTAAGATTCTCATTCAGGTCTTGGTGGCACAGATATAATTGTGAGCAAAACTCAACTTCAGATGTTATTAGGTATATTAAAAATACATGCAAGTACTAGACATTAAACACTTTTGCCTGACTCTATTGCAGTGATTCTGAATTCTTCATTAACAGTCAAATATCATCCAAATCAAATCCAAAGTGACAATTCATCAAGTTGGATAACGTTCTGTTCAGTGTGCACTGGCAAGCTCTACATTTATCATTTCACACTGTATTCCACACAACTGTAATGATTTCTTACATTCTAAGTAGGCCCTTTAACTATATTAATTTGGGACAACTGGCTTCTCCTACGTGGCAAGGGCAGCTGTCAAGGTCTTGTCTATCAGCCCTTTGCCAGGAAACAAACGTTCTGTCCAAATCAAGGCAGAATGTACCCTTACTCTGAAAGGTCAGGCTTAAAATCACGATGTTTCCACTTCACTTGGTCAAGTTTACATTCTCTAATTCAACAGAAGCGTGAATTTGTATTTCAGTACATGAAGAATTGATTTAATCTGAGGATAAAGGCTGATTTTTAGAGATGGAAGTCGGAAGCAAAGCTACTTGTAGCTGCTCAGAGGCACTGCAGGGTCTTGGATTCACAGAACTCTGATGTGTAAGAAGAAAAAGGTTCATGTGTGAAAGAGTTTAAAGTCTCACAAGTTATCTCAGGTTTCCAAGTGAATCTGAACTATTCTGAAATATTCTGCTTTCTGGTGACTCTGGTGTCCCAGCACCACTATTTGATTTATTGAGGATTTTTTGGGACAAATGCTTCTAGTCTTTCCTACAGGATGCAATCACACATAAACCTTGTACTGCTTACCAACATGTCTAGGAAAGATGCCAAAGGATTGCAGCATCCATGCCTGTTCCTGATTTTCAGGGAAGCCTTCCAAAATCCATCCCTATCGAACAAAAAACATGAAACAGTTATTGATCCTGGAAGAGAAAAAACCCCAAAAATTAATACTAAATATCAGTGCTGTTTGCACAAAAATTACCTCATTCTCATCCCACAACAGCACAGGATTTCTTATGGATGCTTGTGAGAGAAGAAAGCAAACATGGAGCACTGATATTTTTGTGAAATGCATGCACTGATACCACTGCCACAGAGCAAGGGGAACTTAGAGGTTGCAGCAGTGATTTTTTTTCCTCCACGTTTCAATCTTAAAAAAAAAGCAAACCAACTTCTATCTTGAATAAAAACAGCCCAAAACAATTTCTACAGTTTTGAAATATTCAAAAGGATATCAGCCCACACTGTGTATATATATATATAAAAAAAAAGAAGCTAAACAAATCTAAAGACAGATTTAATGCCAAGAACACTGAGGAAAATATGCACGCTTTCATTATTTTCTTAAATTATACAGGAAAACTCACAGTAATGGAACCAGCGTTCCCAGAGCTAATGAAGCAACAGAGCAAAAGAAAGAAAAAAGAAAAAAGAGCCTTTTGCTCCCTTAAGTCCTTGTTATAGCCAGCTAAGTGTTGGATTGAGCATCTTTAAAAAAACATTTACAGATCTGTGAAATACCGTAGGAGAGCTGCTGCCTCACTCAGTTTTTGTCTGATGCAGTATTTGAAATCTAATCCACTTCCCGGTCTCAAGCCCGAATCTTCTGAACTTTCCCTAATTTATCTGTTACTTGCTTGACCACACATGTCCTTGTTCTATTCTATACCTCAAAAGAACTTTGGGATATTACAATAAATCTGGGAGCCATCTTTGCACCGAAATAAAGGAGATATTTTAATATTGCATTAGCTGGCAGTTGTTATCATCTCCACATAAATCTGATGCTCTGTCAGTGTGGGGTCCACGGTATTTCAGGGAAACATATCTCCACAACTTCTGTAGGAGGGAATGGGCCATTCCAATTACTCAGGAAAATAGAGGAGACTATTTAAAAATCCTGTAATTAGCCTGGTTTCAGGAACGTGTCATCCTGCTGATACCTGGAGAAAAGAAGAGACTCAAGTAACTGCAAGGCATTTTTGCCACTCCCAGTGTTTGCTCTGCCGAATTGGAATGAACCACTGGCTAAGGTCACACAGGTGCTGAGAAATCAATTTATCCCCTGGGACTTGCAGGAGGCAAAGCTGCACAATATTTGTACTGGTGTGCTCAGAACTTCAGCACTAGTTTGGAATATATTGTGTACAAAATAGAGAGACATATATATAGGCCCAGATCTTCTTCTAGAGAGAAATGGCATCTGAGGTCTGAAGCAAATAAATTGATGCCAATTTACACAGACTACAAATGTGGCTTATTTTCTCCACTCCAACAGCAACACTTTTGGAGACTAAAACAAAACAAATGAAAAAAAAAAAACAGAAAACACCCACAGAACCTGATGTCACCACTGCTTATTGCTCAAATCACACAATGTGCAACAGGCAGTGAACACAATATTGTATTTTAACAATCCATAGCAAACTTCTAGAGGTTTAGATACAAATTTCAAAGGCAATAAGCAACTTTATAGAGAAAAGTTTTTTCTGTTTAGGAAAACATAGCTCAATAAACAGCTTCCTGCAACAAATACATTTTAGGGCATTAAACAAATGCAAAATAAATACACAGCACAAAAATAGTGAGCATTTTGGAGCTGATTTCCAAAGGTCTCTGAGTTCCAGGGTATCAGTCAGTCCCTAATTAGAATACATTATCCATCTACTTGACACTTCAGTGAAATGTCTATTCCACCACAGAGCTGCAGCTTTGTTCAGAACAGGTTTATTGATATTCTGCTGCATTCCCTCTCCATACCCCCAGTGGCTTGGTTCTGTTTTATCACACATCAAAAAGGCCGTATGCTCAGGGCACCCCATGCACAGCTCAGAGCTGGAGGTCTGAACAGCTGCAAGTAGTGTGGTATCACAGGAGGGACAAGCTCCAAGCAGATGTCACAGATAAAAAAAAAAAAAGGGGGGAAAAAAAAAAGAGGGAAAAAAAAAAAGAGTGAAAAGGGAGTGTGGCTTGGGAACGAAGCAAGAGGAAGCGAGACACAGCAGAGCAAGACCTGACTTAAAATATGCCTATCATGCTTTATGCAAACACTGGTCTTTTTTGCCCTCCTGACTATCATTAAAGTGTAATTAGTAACTTCACATGGTAAATTTGTTTCTTTAAGAAGCCATCTATTTTTTGTTCTTGATAGCAGTGACCTCCCAGCCACACACGGGTGGCACCTCATCACACCAAGGGTGGAACAAAGGCTAAAAGTGAGGAATTCCAGGGTGCCTTTACTCTGTGGCCACTGTTCCCTCTCTTTCAGCTGGAAACCTCCCTCCCTTCCCACATTAAATAGCGCATTCTGCTGCTGCCTTAAAGCCAGGTGAGGTGATCCTTGGAGACCCAGGCCATGCTGAAAAAATCAGCACCAAGGAAGCACTTTCAAAGGCATCACTCTCCTCTCCAGATCTCGGGAATCTGGAGAAAAGGAAATGCTCAAGGTCACTCCCAAATGAACATCTCCCTCCTTTGCTGGGAGTACTCTCAGCTATAATACCAAGCCTACAACTTTCACACTTTCCACCACAATAATAATGACTTGGGTATTCGAGTTCTCTCTTGTTATTTGACCTGTACATCCTCCATAGTTTTTTTTTAATTACAAAATCCAAAACTGACAGTGCCTTTGAATAATGAGAAGGGATAGCACACAGAAATAATGCTGAATTACGAGGCATGTCTGAAACAAATCTCAGCCACAAGCCTAAAGATCAAAGGTCATGAATACGTTGCTTTTAGAAAAACAATCACAACAATTTTCCCACATCATTATTCAGTGGTTTTGAATAAGTATTACATGGTTTTCACTTCCAGCTGGAGAAAGGGGGCAGACAATAACACAAAAAATATCAGTAATAGCTTTGCCAGTATGGATGTAAAATTCTGGAGATTTTCAGACCTCACCAGACTGAGGAGTGCAGTGGAAATATGGTCACCCCAGCTCCTGCAGTGTGGATGAAGGAAGAAGCTCAAGCTTTAGTAAAGTCCCATTAGAAAGAAACCTTTTATCCCCCACATTATTTTTGTTGGTTGAGCAAGATGCAAAGCTATTTTTTAAAGTCCCATTCTTCTCAGAAAGCAGAAAAGGTGGTGAATGGGCAGATTCTCTCCCCAGATAAATCTGTGTAACATCACATTCTTTGCATGGAGTTTCACAGAGACAACATGATGATCTTCAGCTACCAAGGTAAACCCAAGAAGAGACAAGAGCCATTGCTCTTCTTTGCCTTCCCTTTCAAGGACAGCCACCGCTCTTCTGGACTGTTTAATACCCCTCTAAAGTCATTCTGCCACTTGTTTTGTGTGAATCACTGGCCTAAGATTAGTTTCTAAAGATCCTAAGACCCCAGGAAGGTGGCCCAGCTCTCTCTCAAATACATCCTCTAGCAAATCTTTTCACTGGCTTTCTCCAGTTCCATGAATTCCCTCCACAATCCCAGCAGTCAGAGGGGCTGCAGCCAACCTGTACAACCCTGGAAGAAGAAAAGTCTCCATATCAGCTTCACAAGTCCCATAATGTTTGCAATAAGTTTTCTGGGTGTGCTGGAAGACCTCCCCATCTGATCCCTCGCAGTCCTGACCACATTTGTGTTAGAAGAACACATAACACAGAGTCTCAGCAGAGCTGTTGATCAATAAGAATGTTCTCCTCAGAGAATGCCTTTGACATCCATAAACCTGGGAGTGTCAAAACAATGGCACAAAAAATTCCGTGTTCCTACTGTCAGCGGGATGAAAGCTGCACAATTAATGCCAAGGCAATGACACCACAAGGAGAAATAAAACAAACAGCTGGTGGTAGTGTGGTCCAACACACTGCTCCTAATCTATTAACATTCTCACTAAAAACATGCTGACTCATGTTTTGAAAGAAATGGCATAAATCTGTTCAAATGATGTAAAAAAATCCACAGCATTAATTCTATTTTGAATCACACAAGGAAAATATTGCAATTAAAAGGCACAGATCCCCTTTTGAATGAGAAAGACATACACAAATTACTATCTGTTAATGTAAAGATTTTTAATAACCATCACACCTTTGGAAAACCAATTATGTGGTTTTCCTAAAAACAGCTGAAACCTTAACTAGATTGAAAACATCCACTCCTCCATTCTTGCTGAATGTCAGGGAAGCTTTATAAAGGTTTATTCCCCCCTAGTTGTGTAAGACATCCAGCTCTGATTCAGTGCTGCTGGTGATAACAACAGGAACATAAAATGTAGGCAGGACTCTATGCAGCTGTTGGCATTTTAACCAGCTTGTCACCTTACTTATTTTACATGACCTAATACTTAAAATCTCTCTCACTGAGAGATCCTCCCCTCACTGACAGGAGAACTAGAGCCATGCCAACAATTACAGAAAGCATGGAGCAAAAAACCATGGGGTGGATGAAGCCTTTGGAAAGCAACGGAAATTAGCTGTTGAAAACATACATTTTTTTTTTGATCAGGTAAAGAGACTTATGGGGAAAATAACTTGGAGAGGTTTTAGAGCTGTTATAAAAGCCCTAAACTGAAGAGTTATTCACATACTTGCTAGTTTACAACACCTCCTGCCATTCAGCAGCTCTCCTCCAGAGAGTATTAGGGGACAGATTGTCCCAGCAGCTCCTACCTGTGAGAGAGCATGTGAGAAAATATTTAACCAAACTACTGAAAATAACAGGGAACCTTCCCTGTCCTACCTGCTCACTGCTACAAGCACAACCAGAGGAGCTGTTTGTGTTCACCTGAGGGGTCTGACACCACCCAAAGCCTGGCAGTCAGGAAAGCAGTTCCTCTCCTGGTTTATCATCTTTCTAACTTGCTCTCATTTCTGCAGGTTTAGAGATATTTTAAACATCCTCACTCGAGGAGAAGCATCACCTGAGATCGATGTTCCACATCTTGCCCCAAGGACAAGGTAGTAAATCACACAGTCACCTGACTTGCTGTATATCCATGATATCTCATTGCACTGCCTGCATAAAAAATGTTGACATTCATAGTCATTTTTTTGCTGCTCATTTGCTGGTATATCCAGAGTTGACAATATTGGTTTCTACAGCTACACTCTTTAATCCAAAATACCACAAAAATGAACAAGACAGTACACCACATGTGTGTTTTTAAACAGGCTCTCCTGCCAACTGAAGGGCCTAAGTCCTGTGTGAATTTATTGCAGAGAAACAAATATACCAAATACTACCATATATTTGATCTGGAGTGCTAAGTAACTGTAATGAGTCAAAATAAAATAAAACAGCTCAGCTAAAAAGACCTTCAAGAGAAACCAGACTGACCCATATAATTCAAGCACAGTGACTACCAATGCAAAAGTTTAATTCTACTTTGTAAATTTAAAATTAATAGACCAATTATGGAGTAAGGGATGCAGTATTTTGTGAACAAAAATTGATACCCCTTAGGTTTTCTGCCAATCCCTTCACTCCTTTCTTTCTAAGGATCCAAGAAATCATTGTTTCAGTCTCCCAGGTGATGAAGCATGGAGCAAGGACACAGGATTCTAAATCTCACCAAAAAATGTTCCACTTGGAAAAGAAGGGAGGGAGGTCATGTCCTTCTACATAATGTACTAGAACATTCTTCCAATGCAGGAAGGGAACTCAGAAACAACAGCTTGGTTTGGTTTAGCTTAATAATTTTTTTCAGTAACACCAAAAACCAGCAGGCAGCATTAAAAGTTAAATTCTCATGCAACCAGTGGCTTAGATATTGGGATAGGTCAAGGTTTAGCTATTGCTGGTTCTAAAACTACTGCTTAAAGAGAGCAGCAGCTGCCCCTGGCTACAGCTCTGTGCTCTCAACAGACACACAGATGTCTTCCAGCAAACCTCTCCAGCAGGAAATGTAAGAGATCACATCTCCACATATTCATGACCATCCTGACCAAGTTCTCCTTTCCACAGTTCACACACAGTGACTCTGATCCAGCTTACACAAGGCAGGGCCATTGTAAGACACCTCCACCACTGGCTTAGGTTAAGACAGCTGCCTCTGCACCGAGGCACTGGAACCTTTGGCAATCACTGATGTCATCAGAGTTCTAAAAGCTGAAACCTTCAATCAGGTGTAGAATTTTTTTTTTTACTTATTCTTGCTAGTTTTGTTGACGTTTCCCTGTACCTGCAAACACCTCTGCACTACAGAATTACCATCCTAAAAACTACAAGTGGCCCAGCCCTTGAGATGATTTTGTTTGATGTGGATGGAAGGATCCAGCCTGCAGATCGTTGCAGACTGCACCAAAAATCACAGAGACAGAAGCAGAAGACATGAAGCTTTCAGCATTTCCACCTTCTTTCGGTGTCTAATGCTAAGAAGCTTTAGGAAGCAATTTTCACACTTCAATGACATGTTAATTACCCGCCCTGCTTTATTCAACTGACAAGGCGGATGTTGATGATGATGTTGAGAAGCATCAGATTTTATTATAAAACTCTGAGCCTGGCAGTATCTGCATGAGGTGAGGAAGTTCTACCTGTCCCTTGACTCAAAGGGGTGTTACAGTGCCTGCTATGAAAACATGGACTATTGAAGAGAAAAAAGCTCTTTAGTCCTTCATGAACACAACACCTACTTTGGACTGCACTTTTTCCTCTCAAGAAGTGCATCAAATAATGTGCCATCCTTATTTTGGCATGTTTACAAACAGGGTTTTATCCATGAGATTGTTATATCTCTTACAAACAATCCCTTATAATGGGCTGACCATAAACTCCATAAACCATAACAACATCTGAGATTTTAAAGAAAACACATAAAAATGATTTTGCTTTCCTTGAGTCCAGACATTAAATTCAACCAGCAGCAGTCTACTAAAGTTCTCTGTGTTAAAAGCCTCTACTTACATCAAGGCTAAGCAGGCAGGGGAAAAAATAAAGCCACACGTCTGAATATAGCTAAACCTATTCAGTTGCCTATTTGTATAAGCTAAGAGTGAACATATTAATTAATACCTAGAAAATATTCAAATGCAGTTTTTCCTAACACAGGAAGAAAAAAGAGGACACAATGAGAAATAAATAAAATTGAAATGAGTAACGTTAGACTCTTTCCCCCCCTTTCCTCAATAAGAGTTAAAACCTTAACATATTGATTTTTGTATATTTTCTGTTTATCTGTTTTGTCCACTCTATCTCTGCCAGTTGCCCCAGGCAATCAACAAAGCTCTGCTTGTTCAGCCTTTGATCATCTCTGTGCTGGAAGATTAGCATATGCATACTCTCATCCTCCCCTTTATCCTGTTAATAAAGCTCCAAACTCCCTCCGCTGATGTTCAAGAAAGCAACCGGCTCCAGAGCCCCCGATGATTTGCCCCCATTCCCTGCTCTGCTCAGGACTAGGAATGCTAACTACTGCACGAGTTGTGTAAGTGCTTATCCACCGGCCCTCTGAGGAGCAATTCTTACTTGTTTGATGCAGTCCACGTTTGACAGACGTTCCTGGATCAGATTGGCCCAAAGCGCGTTGGGAATTTTCTAAAGAAAGAACAAAAAAAGGCTGAATATTCACAATTGAGTTCAAAAGGAATTTTACCATGCAGGCACATTGTGGTTAAAGGTGAAGTGAGATGTCTTCTTAAAAATAAAGAAATAAATAATTCAGCGTAAGCCCCGGGTCATTAACATGAGTTAATGACAAAGAGTTAATAAGGGCACAAAAATCAGTGTTAAAGGCAAGCTGAACACAGAGCATGAACATCCAGGGGGTTTTTTGCATGCTAACGTGGAAGCAGTGACAAGTCTTACACACTAACACACAAATGGGCATCAGACCTGTAAAATCCATAAGAAAATCACATCCCTACGTTGTCCTTTTTACCACAAGTGTCTGATCCACGACTGTATCAGTGGGCTCAGCATCAGGGATCTTGCCAGCTATCAGTGAGACAAACAGGATCTCAGACACTGAGCAAACAACACAAAGAGTCTGATCTTCAGCTTTGTTTCATACTTTCAAATAACTCTCTGTCATCATCCAGAAAGTTTATTTAAAATGTATTTTATACTGAAAGATAGCTTATTTTTAAACTCAGGACTGTGAAAGGGGATGGAAACTGCATTTGCCAATATTTTCAGAAGTGCTGTTTAGCTCTGTGATTCCTACTTTGTCCAGATCTAGAGATATTTTATAAGGCAGTATTTTCTATGAGACAGAAGAACGAAGTTCCTCTACAGATTTAACACCTCCCCAACACTTCTTCTGTTGTATTAGACTTCCTGACAAATTAGCAATACCCTTCTTTCTTCTAGTAAGAATTTTTTTCACTATCTCATTAATTTAGACCTTCATTGTATGCTGAACTTGGTTAAACTCTGTTAGACAGTTTAACTTGATAAAGCCTGAACCTCTGTCCATACCACCCAGAACAGCTGCTAATCATTTGACTAAATGCTTTGTCTCAGTCTCATTTTGTCATTATTGAATGAATACTCAGAAGAAAAACTCCTGCAATCAGATTAAAATCCCAATTAAAATAAATTATCTTTCACTAAACAATGTGACCTTTACTCTTTGTTTCCTGCGGTTCCACATATTGTAGATTCTCTTTTTTTTTCCTAACCAAAGACTGAAGGGTATAAACCCAAAAAGGAGCATTTCTGTAGGCTTGTGTTATACTAACAGAGGTAGAGAGATATAATGACAGTATGGTTGACTATAAGGAAAGATTTAATAAAATCTTCTTTATTGTATCATGAAATAATTTCACCAGGAGTGGTGGAAGTGCTACCATACAAGTCACTTTAAACAAGGATGGAGAAAACACTCCAGAACACACAAAAGAGGCCAGTGTGGCACAGACAAAGTGGCCCAGCCAGGCAGAGGGTTTGCTTGGTTTGTTTATCTCTGCTGTCCCCAGTTCTGAGCGCCTCTCCTCGTATCAGCCATTCATAAGGCAACTTTCAAGCAGGTAAAAGAGAAAAAGGGAAGGAAATTGCTGTGTTTCTTGGAAGTCAGCAGGTCCCAGAGGGTGGAGTGTCAGAGCCTCCTGCAGCCCCTCCCTGCTGGAGCTGGGCCGGTGCCTTTGAGCCTGTCACCTTCCAAAGGGGCCCCACGCTGCTCCCAGGAACAGCCAGTGCCTCCCTCACTTCTTTCATGTGTCATGTCAAGGCAGGCTGGAGACTGCTGGGGGTCCTCTCTGCTAAGCCTTGCCAAACCAATTTAAACCAAAATGAGACCAACTTCTTTCAGTGCAGTGGTGTTCTCAGCCCTCTCTTTGGAGCTTATTGCACACAAACAATCAAGGACACGCGTTCAGGTGTTTCAGTGGTTTAGCTCCTTCTGCTCTCTGTGGCTCAATTCCAGTCTCATTTCCTGGGCAGTTTTCCTCCCACTGAGCAGTGGCCTACAAAATAATTTTCAAGGGGTTGCTTGCAGAATGCCTAATTATTCAACTGGAAATCGTTCTCTCTGATACCTGTGATAGCCCGTTTGTAATTTCTCTCTCATAAACACATAAATACACCGTGAGCCTGGCAGACGGGACTGCACCTCCCAGAAATCTGCTATAAGGGACAATGACACACATTTGATTAACAGCCAAAGCACACCTTGCCTGCAGCACTCAGAGCTGTCCCAACATTCAGCTCAGGTAAAGGACACACCTGCTGCTGTGGGATTTTGTTTATGTTCAGACCACTTTTCTATACACACAGTTTCCATACTGCTGAAAAACTGAACTCAGTCAGGATTAATTTTAAATATCCCATGTTATTTCAGGAACATCATACTTCAACTTCCATGCCTGATCTACCCAGAGTTATATCTTAATGATCTTTTCATAAAACTTTCACCCTTTTTTTTGGTGGGGGAGCACTTTCACCGGACTTCTTCTTGGAAGTTTTGGATATATTCACTCTGAAAACAGCTACAGCTAAAAACTTAGGACTTGTCCAAGTTAGCACCTTGGAGAGAACAGCAATCAGGTTTCAAGAAATTGGGTTTAGTATTCTCAGAATCATGAATGGTCAGATTTAATTTGTTCAGATAATACACATGAAAGGCTGGGCTTTTATGGATACAGAAAACTGGAACAGTTCCTATTTGTTCCTTCATAATAGCGTACCCTGGAATAGATTGGAATGCTGACCATGCCTAGATAAGGATGCCTTGGGTTTTTCTCTCTTAAAAAGCACAGGGACATGATGCAACTCTAGAGCAGTTTTAAGTTACTAAGGAGTATGCAAACACCTCAACTGCGATTTAGTGTAGCATTAAAAGCACACCCATCCCCCAAACTCACAATTACCACAGTTGTTTCAACTTCTTATTTTATCCAGTTAACAGGAAAAGTGAAACATGAAATAGCTCATCATTAGACTTCACTATAGGAAAACCTGAAGATGCTTCCTATTAACATTATAATAACTAGAGATGAGGGAATAATTTGCAATGATTTATCTAAAAATGTAGCCTCTTTTTCTGTTCATGGAATATTTATTGATAGCCCATGGTTCCTGAATATTCCAAAAATATTTGACTTCTTTTTGGAGCATTTTTACATGCAGAATGATCCCATTTTACTTTGAACAGTCAATATTTAAAATTCACTACCTGAGCTGTGCTCATTAGTAAGTGGCCAGGTGTGTGTGGGTGAATGATTGCATGTCCAACTTGAAAAACTGAGCTTCAGGGAATAATCACCGATTTTAAATATGCCTTCCATGGATCCTTGTGCCAGGAAAACCCAAATGCTTTAATGCTTGCTGTGAGCGAACACAAAAGAGATGAAAGCTTGGCTAAAGATAAGTGGGTAAAATATGTGAACAAACATTTGCAGAGCTTTTTGCAGCATTTGCCCAGATCTGGTAACATTGGCCTACTGACCTAGAACTGCCTGACCTTTGGCACTGGGGTTAATTCAGCCCCAGTAACTTTATATGTGTGAAACGACATTAAATTGTGTTATATGATCTTCACACCAGACTTTCAAAAACCACGGCCTTAGTTCCTGCTTTTCCTCTTCTCCATTTATTAAATTGCTTTGGCCAGGACTCCCAACTTTTTAATGCCCAGGTTGTATCAAAGGTGGTGTAAACAGCTATTGTTCTGTTCCTGAAAAGAGATCCAAACCTATTAGTGCTAATGGATGCTCCGGGTGCTGGAGGAATCATTTACCACTTGCTTCAGCAGAACCAGGGCTCAGTTACAGCAACAGGAGATTCAGGCAGCAGCCAAGAATCAGGAAGGGAAAAATACAGCTCTTGAGATGACAATTTGGCCACATTTTAAGTCGCTGTAAAGCTTGCATTGATTTAGAGGAAGCAAGGAGTTCCCTCCTAGTTCCAGGAGTTATGTTTGAAGAAATAAACTCATATGAAAGAACAAAATTACTTAGCCAAAATGTTCTTCTAGACTCTAAATCTCAAAACTAAAGGCAGAGTGCACAGTGCTGAACCACCACCAGGCTCTTTGGGCCCTCCTCACTACCTGATTAGCCTTGACATTTTTGACTTTCATCTTCCACACCATCCATCTTTTTAAATCAAATAAGCCCAAAAGGATACCCTTGAAAGTGCATCTGTATAGTCTGAAATATGTTAATAATTACAGTAATTAAACCAAAGGGAATTTTTGTTTTAAATTCTCCCCCTCCAAGTATAAATTTATGAACCTATCAAAACAATCTTTAATAATTAGCAAGAAGATTTCAAAGTACATATTCTCGGTAAGAATAATTCTGTATCATCCCAGCCAAGTGCAAAACCTTTTGCCAGTGAGTTCAGTGAGTTCAATGAATTCTTTCCTCTCAGATCTTGAAGTATATTACTTGAGCCATCTCCAAACTTCATTCACTAATTCAGTGTGATAAGATTACCCTATTTCCAGCCCAATTTTCTAAGGAAAAAAACCTAATCTATGTATCACACTGTCTGCCATCTCAGTAAATTATGAATCTGTTGGCCAATTCCAATCTTAAATTGGATTTAACAGGGTTGTAGAATTCTCACAGATATGAAATTGCTTCAATTTTTATGAAAATAGGTGATGAGGGAGAAAAGATATATTCAAACTAGTGGACTTGTTAGAATGAGTCCCCCAAACCCAGACTTCTTCCACTTTATTTCTCATGGAACACCTTGACATCTGGAGAAAGAAATCAGCTAAAAGGGCAGGAGTCAGTAGCAGAGATGCTTCTCTGTATTCAACATATTTTTCCCATCTACTTGTCACTAATTTTTAATCAGGACACCCGGAAAAAAATGTTCTTTGGACCAACTGCTTTGAACATCAATTAGGAGGCCCACAACGAAGCATGAAAGGATTTAAAAACCTGTCTGGAGCAAACACAGTACCTGGAGTTGGGTAGAACTGAACAATCTGAGTAGCTGCTCTCGCCTCAGTTTGAGAGCTCCAAGGGCTGTCAGTCACTGCCTGGATTGTCACACTCCTTTGGAGTTAATGCACCAAGTAAGTTATTTGTGTCATGCTACAGAGAAATCAAGCATGCACAACTAAGTAGCACTGTCAGATCAAAAAAAGTTCTTTGTGTACATATTTTCCAGAGCATTTTGTACCAAAGGAGACCTGAGAGATTAATGCTTATTTTATCGAGATTATCAAACATGCTCAGATAGAAGGCTCTGTGTTTAATGATAGCAGGAACCATTCTGTAAATTGTATTGTGCACTCCTGGACTTATCCCAGTTCTGTTGCTTATTTCAAGGTTAATTTTTCAAGATCTTCATTACTTGACATTGTCTTCCTCTCCTTCTGTGCCCTGACACACTTCTCTTTGTTCATATCTTATCCTGCACAGCTCACCCTTCTCTGAAAGGCCCTGCACCTACACATACACAAATGTACAAACTACCACAGACAGAGGAGTATTTACTCTCATCTGATCAACTCATAGCAGTGGAAAATCACGGGAATGCCACATAATTCCTGTTCTGTGACATGAGAACAGCTGTTATTGTATTCTCTTACACACCTGATTTTTTTCTTTATGTGCCTTTGCTTCCTCTGTCAGCGCTAATGTTTCGTTGAATAACAAAGTCTCCTGAGAGACACGTATGGCATCAAAATGTTTACTAAGCCACATTGCCTGAGGGAAGAAAAAAAAAATACAGGTTGAAGTATCTGGAAAGAAAATGAAGCATTTTTTTTCAGAAGGCTGCAGAAAGACAGAGCTTTCCCAGCCATTCATTTAAGGAGACAGACTTTACGTGCAAGTTTAAGTGTTTCTTATAAAGATGTTCAAGAGTCTACAGTTTGAATAAGGGCTTTTTCATCTCCTGTCCCATAACACAGAATTTAAAGAAAGAAGTATTCTCCCTAGCATCACACACCACCATCACCTGCAGTTTCTGTGGTCAGCTTTCTCAGTGGTTCAAATACAACTCTGACATTTGCAATTAAGGGGTGCCAGTGGACATGAGACAAGTGACCATGCAAATGGAGAAACCCACAACAAGGGAACACCACAAATGTGTAATTACAGTGCTTCTCACAGGTTAATTAGTCCTGCTAAAACAAGGCAGGCAGAATTCTGTTGCATTCCAGCAGTATCACTACCACTGCCTGAGCTCTCGCAGAGCTCACTTAAAAATTTCCATTTAACCTGTAGTGTAATGTACAGGTGTCTCCCTCAGGAATGCCACCCTTCAATTGGCCTTGTGCTCTTCTATCACTTAGATACATCTGAAAGTGATTTTTCCAGAATGAAGTTTACACAAATGCTGAGCTCAGTGCGATGTAAAGAGTGAGCAGTGTTACAACACTGAATTAGGCTACTTACAACTGTAGTTTTCCCAGAAGCAGGTGGACCGAGTATACAAATTTTTGGAGCTGTGAAACAAGGATATGTCAATGTCAAGATGCAGAACAGCAAAGATCCCAACCAGTTTCTCACTATTGCATTGCATAATACCAGTGTAGTCACAATGAAACAATTATTTCAGATGGAAAGCTGCCTCAATGGAGGCTTCAGGATTGGGCTCTGCTGGGGAAAAAAAGGGGGGAACAGTAAGACAGTGCCAGCTGGGTCCTCCTTTAATCTCCATGGTCAATGAGATTAACACTCTGACTAACTCTGCCATTTGGAGAGATATATGAGGTCTATATATCTCAATCCATCCAAACACACGGATAGTTTAGTGGTTGAACCAGAGCATAAGATACAAACATTTCCTTACCCGAGTTTGACTTTTATTCCCAAAGCAGTTACTTAGAACAAATATATTTTGTGATGAAAAATTATTTCCCATTTTAGTTTCACCTAAATAGGTTGTGTCAGGGTTCAGAGGAGATTTAGATACTGCAAAATGAAGCACGCTCTCGCTGCGCTTTTTGACAGCTACCTTCACATTTTCTAGTCATCCTTAAAAGCAGTTTTCCTCATTTCTGCTTCTTGTGTTTCTCTACTGCATATCCCTCTCCTTTCTCTGAGGGGGAAAGCTGCAAAAAAGGCATCCCAGTTCTGAGGAATTCTTAATCCAATGCATACAGACAACACAAAAGGCATTACCTTCATAAGCTTCGTTGGGAATGAATGAGAGCCAAGACAAGAGAAAAAGGAGTAATTCTTAGGAAAGCATTTGGAACTTTTTCCAGCAATACACCTTGGGCTGCGACTCCTTGAGCTGTTGTTTTATATTAACAGCTTTGATGTTTTTCCCCCCTACACCACAGGGAAAAAAAAAATCCAAACCAAAGCAGATTATCTACAGGAGGAATTGGTTAGTATTTACTGGGAGTAACGTAGGTCAAAGCAGAGGAGGGATCTACTCACCCAAAAAACCTCTTCAGCTCTCGATAACCAAGGGAGATGGTGTCTGATGGTTACAGACAGGCAAGGATGTGAAATGTATTTTTATGAGGCCTTCCAGGCACTTAACAGTTATTGGGCAGGTGCAATTTTTAAACATACATGAAACCCAAATTACGGATTCATCTTTACAAAGTTATCTGACTTGGAAGGTTTAAGAACAACTCCCCCCTTATTGGTTCTTGCAAATGCAACAGAACTAGTACACAATGTAGAAAAATACTTTAAAAGGATACATCAGCTGTTTTTATCACCTAATTTCTTTCAAATGTAATGTGATTAAATCCTAGGGTTTTTTTAAAATCTAACACCTTGAAACTCCAGCCCGGTACTTAGGAATTATTTATAAACAGCGTCATAAAAGAGTGCTCGGGTGCCAACACTAATCAACTTCTTCAAACCACTTCAAAGAAAATCAAAAAACCTTTCCATCCACAGATCCTTTTGAGGTTTAACTAGGAGCATGATTTAAAATTCACAAGAAAGCCCTTAGGTATTGAAGCTTTAATACACAGCTTTCTTGGACAAACGTTTGATAAAAAACGAAACATACCATTATATACACCATCTCATGCTTTAATATTGCCCAGGGCTACTGTAAATGCTCACTTTGTACTAAATCTGGTTTTCTCTCTGCTTAGTGGCTGGCAGCAGATGGGGCAGTGTAATTCACTGATTTACTCATTTGCACACTTGTAAGACTCCTCTAAAGCTTTCTCCCCAAACATATGACACAAGGGCACAACCAGGACACGATGTCACGTTTAACCCCCTCCAATCAACAAAGAGTAAGTGTTTAATACCAGAGATCTGAAGCAGAAGCCAAAGGAAGTCAGGACATTCCAGAAAATGCCTTTGTCTTCAGTAACAAATCATATTTCATTCTGTGTTTAGTCCTGATGAGATGTTACAGGATTTACTCTTCCTAGTAAAGTAACTTTTAACATTCAACAGCGATTTTATCAACAACAAAATGAATCCTGGAATAATGCAAAATAACAGCTGGACTCAGTGACTTCCATTTAAATCCAAAAGATTTTATTATTAATATTAATGCAAAGAAATTTGTTCAACTTGTGAGAGAAGTCCTTTGTCAAACAGAAGCACATGGTACATGCTGAACATTCTTGCAGAATTTTTTAACATTCCTTCAGAAGTTTGGCTGTAAAGGAAGAACTCACAGAAATGCCTCTTGGATCCTGAAAGCTCTTTTTCATTAGCACAAACCAAGACACCGTGTAGAAAACTTGCACCTCTGAATGTGAAAGAATTACCAGCCTTTATGTGGCCCTTTAAGGTTTTTAGAAGGAACACATAAAAGAACAATAGTGCAGAGCCCTGAGCACAAGCACTTTGCCACACATTTGACCTACGGGGTTTTCAAGGCAGATGTAAGCCATAATCATAATTAGGCTTGTTTATATTTTTAAAAGTACTTTAGATCCTATTATTAATTAAAAAGGTTTTCTAACTTCACACCTGGGATAGATGCAATGCCTCTTTTCCACACATCTCTGTTTGAAATTTTCTCTAGGGCTAAAACTGTCTGGCAAGGCAAGATCATGAAAATTCATCACTCTCCTGATGGCTCTAATAAGGTTTTTTTTCCTTCTAAATAGTCAGCACCTTCCACCATGATCAAAAAGTAAAAGCAACTCTGCTACACATTTCCGTTACATTATTTTCCATATAATTTATTCTTAAAACAACATTTAGGCTTTAATTTTAATTGGAGTTCCTCCCCTTCCTTAGTAGGTTTTTCCAGCCCAAAAGCAGACAGCATTTTCCCTTTGACAAACAGCTGCTGTAGTTCTATCTTTAGCCTCTAAGTAGTGAAGTCCTGAAATGGAAACCTGCCTAATTCTGTTTGAATAATACTGAGGGGCTTAGGGACAAATGTAAGCTCAATGTGGAGAAATTTTAGCAGCATTCTATCAAACTGCATGAAATTCTTCCACATATTTTCCATGGGTCTCTAAACTAGATTGATTCCTCATGCTGCTGCATCAGAAAAGGCTGGGAACAATTGGCTGGATTTGGTTTCTTTTTTTTTTTAATGTATTTAGCAGCATTTCAATCAACACCCACCTGATCAGCACCACTAAGAGCTCACAGCACCTCCAGTGATCACAATTTCATTGATGCTGCAGCAGAACTTTCATAATGGTTTTACTCTGGTTTTAAAGAAACATCAAAGCCACATGACACCAGCTCTCCCTGACAGCTCATGCAGAACAAAAATTAGAGTTCACTTGTGCATATCCAAATATAATCTGCCTAAGGGTGAACAGTTTGTAAATCAAATAATTTGATTGAGGGTACAAGCTTTTTATTGTGCAGAATACAGACTTCCTATTCACTTTAGCAGGGTTTGTTACACACAGGAGCAGACACACTCACTGTTCCTTCAGCTGAGATGCCACTGAGCACTGGAACTCATTAACAGCAGCCAGTAACGAACTAATCAAAACACAGGGAATCTGCCAGCCCAGGTAGAATAGGAAACCAAATTTACACCTGACAAAAGGAGTAATTAGCGAGCTTAAAGACAACAGGAAATATCAGATGGGGCACAGAAGGCATTAATAATTGATACACCAGAACTCTTTGTTATTCCCTTAGAGGGTTTCATTGTTATAACTGTTAAAGTGCATTTTTTATTAGATTACCCACTAAAAAAAAAAGAAACTGAAAGCATCTTGCCTATAACTATTCCAAAATGCTCACCAGTCTTGTTTGTTCCCCCCTCCTCAGTCTGAAAAGTTTTATCCATCACCTGCCAAGCGCAGCAGTTTCCAGCAGCTGTTTACAAATAAGGGATTGAAGTATTTATGGTGTCTCAATTTTCACTCACCATCATCGTTGTTTTGCTTTAAATGGTTTATCATGAACTCAATGGGATCATCTGGCTTATGAATTAATAGCTCTTCAAGCATGTTCTGAAAATAAATAGGACAAAGTCAGAGGAGAATTTAACAGCTCTGCAGTCATGGTATCCTGCATTTTTACAGCACTGTTACAATGAGGATCTTAAACAGCTTATAAATGCTTATTTATTTTCTTTCACAGGCAAAATTGAGACTCCAGAGCCTGTTTTAGATGCTGAAAAAATGAAGATGGTCAAAAAATTGCCAGTAAAAAAAAAAAATCCCAACCTGTTTGCTTTGGCTTATTTGTGGTACATATGGACACCAGGAAGGTTTGACTCGAGCAGTTTGGGGTTGACAGTGGCTGAGTCAGAGTTGACATAAAAACCATACAAGGAGTGGCAACTTTCCACTGATTTCAGGGAGGATTGTGGCTTTCCAGGCAGAGAAAGGACTAACCCTGAGAATACCAACCCCACAGATTTCCCAGTAAGACATTTCAGCACAGCCATGAACTCTGTAACTAAAACTAAACATCAAACAGAACTAATATTCTGACTCAGATAAGCTGCAGAAATGCTCACACTGGAATAGACATCGAGTTCTAAAAAGCAGCCATAACACTTTAATATTTGGAAGTAAATTCCATAAAGTCTGTATATTCCATGAAGTTTTATATCCTCACCAATTGATTGTCTTTTATTGGAGTGGCCTATTTTCCTTTTCTACTTCATCCACTTCACTGGAATAATTAAACCACTCAATTTTTTTTATAAACTGTTTCACTTGCAAGTTCTGATGCTTCAAGGTCTGAGTAGCAAAGAGCACAAACCATAAAAATTATATTTTTATTGGAAGTTCATTTAAAATTATTACTTCCTAGCAACCCTTATTTAAACATAAGTTTGGATTTGGCACTGCACTTATCAGCAGCTTTAAAAATAACAAACCTGAGCAAATCTGGGCTTATTACTATTCAAAAAAGTTCAGGCTGACAGTGACTGACACTGTTACTGTTTCTTGCCCAAATCCTACCTTCAAATCCTTCATTTTATTCAATTCTGCTAAACTCAGTTTAATTTCACATGAGTAGTTCTGTGAATCTCTAAAGGGAGGTTCGTGTTTTGGGTCCCACGTTTTAGCTTTCACATTTTGTGTTTTGTAAATGTTTAAAGTTTGGGACAACAATTTGGAGCTGTGTTTGTTTGTGTCACTAAGTTGCCACAACACAACTGAAGTAGGAAAAGAAAACAAGACTCTGAGTCAGTCCCATAAACATTTTATGTACAGTGAGGTCCTGAAGCTGCAAAACACAGTATTTCCATTAAAAAGCCCCACAAATATTATGCTACACTGGCCATACTAAATAGCTTTAGTTACTTGAAAAAAAAAATAAGAGGATAAAAAAAGATGAGGCAAGAAAAATAAACATTTGTGTGTATTTCAGTGAGATCTGAACAAGTAAAAAGGACTTTCTAACAGAATTATGGGTTAGCAGCACACAGGGACAGCCTCTCTCTGTCAGAGACAGAACAACACCAGAATATTTAGTCCCTCGCACAAACCTCCACACGAAGGACACAAGGGCTTTCCCCAAACTTACAGAACAAAACACACCTTTTCCTAAGGCAGGGAAACCAAATTTGCTATTTACTGAAATCTCAGCGACGCTGGAAGTGCCGTTCTGTTGCTTTATCTGTGACACAAATCTCACGGAGCAGCCTCAGCAGGAGAGGGTTTTAGCGGGATGACGCTAATGAGGAGGTGGTGACTCTGACAAAGGCAAAACCGTCACCGCCGTTCTTCCTGCACTTAATTTGTTATTAATTTGTTATTGTCTCCCCCTCCTCTTCCTCCTCCTCCTCCTGCTGCCAAGCCCGCCTCGCCTTTCACAGACTCCTTTTTTCCCACTGGCTCCCACTTTTTTCTCCCCCAAAAAACGCCAGGTATGAACGGCAGCAACTGCCAATTAACATAATTAACGTAGAGAGCGCTCGGCCGCTTCCCGCACAGGGGGACACCCCCCCGTTGAGCTCCCACAGCAGCCGGCACTCGGCTCTCGCCGGTGCCCTCACCGCCCTCCCTGGGCCGTCCCCGTTCACCTACAGGATCTGGGAGAGCCCCCGCACCGTCCCCGCTCACCTGCAGGATCTGGAAGAGCCCCTGCTCCTCCGCGTAGGTGCCCACGGGCGGCGGCCACAGCTGGGCCGGGTCCTCCATGGCCGCCTCCGCCATGGCCGCCCCTGGCAACGAGACGCGTTGCTAGGGATGACGTCATCACTGCGCGACGGGGCGCGCGGCCGCCGACTCGTTAACCGCAAAGGGAATGGTAAGAGACGTCATCGAGCGGCGACGGTTGCCAGGGAGACGGCGTCGCGGTTGCCGTGGCAACGGCGGGGCGGAGGGCCCGCGGTCACCGCTGTCACCCCGGCCAGTCCCCACATCCTGGCCCCCCCCGGGGAGCTGCCGCACCGCCCCCGCCCGCACACCGGCCGGTAGGAGCCGCAGGGCTCGCTGGGCGGCCGCGGAGCGGAGGGAAGGGGCCGCGGGGTGTCCGGCGGGCGGGGCTGCGGGCGAGGCCCCCACCGGAGCTTCAGATCCTTCCCCACGGCCACAATCAGGAGGGGCAGGTTAAGCACGGCCCCCGCGGCCGGCCCCGGTTAGCGGGGGAGGTTTGGAGCCGCTCGGGCGGTGGTTTCAGGGCGGTAAGAGGAGCCCCGGCTCTCCCCGCGGTGATGCATCGCCGCGTTGTCTTTACAACAGACCCACTCGGGTTTATGGCAGCCCAGTGTCAGTGCTCCCCTCTGGGCTCTCCGCCTCTCTCTGCAGCATCATTACTCACTGCCTTACTGCCTGGGGCTCTGGGGCTGCACAGTTTTCACACAATATATCTTCTCTTTTTGCTTATTTTTACTTTTTTTTTCCCCGAAGTTTTCCCCCGACCTACACGATTCCAGCTCAGGTGAGGGAGTAACATACATAGAATCACATCATTTCTAAAAAGCAGCTTCCTTTCTCTCCTTCTCTCCTCAAATCCAGAAATAACTAAACATGAATGAGGTAGTGGAGACTCTAAGAAACATAGAGCAGAACTACAAGATCTTCCAGCAGCAGCAGTTTACATTTACCAGAGCATTGGATCACACCCGAGAGGAGGCCCATGACTTGATCAGACCTGTGGCCAGCATCGTGCAGGTACAAAGTATCCAGCACAAAATACTCAGCTCCCGACAACAGGGACAACACAGTGTCAGGTCAGGGATGAATAAATGTTTTTACCAAGGGAAAATGGGCAAAAACTCCCTGGTAATGTTTGTTATAACTCTGCAAACCAGTGGCAAAATCTGGGGAGAGAAATACGGATTTTATTAACACAGAAGGAATCTTATTCCTGAGCATCACTTTTGATTTAGTTTAACACTAAATTAAACTGGTTTAGTTTAACACTGTCATTTTGCTGCTGAGGCACAGCCAGAAATACAGGGCACAAGAAAACAATCAAACCAACCCTCCTTCCCCAGCCACTCATGGAATCTGTAATCCTTAACTTGGAGGAACCAGCAGGCTTGGCTCTTCCCCCCGGTATTGGTGCTGCTGTATCTTTCTATAGTGCTTATTAAAAATAATGGCTGTGTTACAGAGGGAGGATGATGGATTGAGGGCTGAGAGTCCCAAGTGGGCACAGGGTTTTTCTGGGCTAGTAAGTGAATTGTCTTGGAATTTTTATAACACGGGATGTTTTAAGTAGAGCTTAGACCACCTGGAGATGGAGGGGGGGAAGTGGGTGAAGAAAAATCTGAATAAAATCAGAATTGTGGATTTGAGGCAGCAGAACCCAGGCACAAAACCCAGGTGGATGCCAAAGGCAGAGTGAAGGCCAGGCTGTTATTAGGATTAGGACATAGAAGGAGCTGGCTGTGTTTTCTAAGGGCTGACTCTCTCTAATATAAGGGCTTTGCTCATTGCATTGAAGAGGATTGGGACAGACATTAAACTGAGCTATTTTTTTCCCCCAAAAATAGGCATTGAGATGTATAACATTATAAAAATGGCAATATTCCAGTGGTACTGAGCAAAGCCTGGACCCCACTTCTTGGCAAAGGTGGAAGGGCTGCTTGTGGTGGAGGGTGAAACCTCTGGGTGTGACCTCAGAATTAGAGGGATCCACAGCATCCTCTGTGACACAGCAACATGGGAACTGCAGCCCTGGGGGTCCAGCCACCTCATCCCAGGGGGAGGATGGGAAAGGGAAAAGAGTAAATTACCAGGAAAACCAGGGAGCAATTGGTGCAGCATGTATTTGAGCAGCAACTGAACTGCTACCAAAAAACTCCCCTGGTGACAAAAGCAGGCACCCATTTTACCCACTGCCATTCTCCCTGTTTTTAATTTGTCATAGGAGGGCACAAGAATAAAAGCAACAAACACAGAAATATGTGTGGTCTCAGCCTACAGCTGACTTGACTGCCAGCTTTCTTTGCATGGAAACTACAGGAAAAATGAGATTCCACTTGAACGTGGCTAAATTTCCACCCCCTCAAGCTTTTTGTGGCAGCATTTTTAGAATAGAGTGATGACATTCCTTAGAGAAAAGAGGAGAGCATAGGAAGGTGGAAAGGTGGAAGTGCACACCACAGTCACACAATAGCAACAGCTTCTTGAAGATTTCTACATGGAGTAGGGCACAAAGTCAAACCCCAAGTGGTTTTGTGGGACCAGCTCCTCAATTATTGCTTCAGCCAGAGCCTCAAACCCCCCAGGGAGTCCCTGCCTGCAGAGCCTGGCTGTGGTCAGGACCTTGCAAGTGGTTCCTGTAGTCCTGTCCCTGTCCTGGTCACTCAGGTGCATTAACTCCCTGTTGTTGATATGGCCAACAATTCCTCTTATCCCATCTGTGAACATCCAGGCTAAAATGATACTCTCATTAGGACTATTTCTGCTCACAGCAGCAGTAAAAACTCCTGCCACTCACAAGGACACAACACTCAGCAAACAGTGTGGAAGGAGGAATCTGTGCTGGAAATGGACCCTCAGGAGCAATTTTTTATTTTCCTTACAAACCTGCTGAGAATTTGGCCAAGCACATTCCATGGCTTTTCTGTATGCAGCAGCTGTACCCACGTTGGACAGCTACATCCTTCTTGGAATCTTACAGAAAGCACTGGAGGTGCTGGAGTCCAGCTCTGGCTGCCAACCAGCCATTCAGAATTTTACATTCTGAAGTGCCTGTAATTTCTTTGGAGAAGATATTTAATCCCTTGGCATAACCTTTCCTCGTGCAATGCCCCTCGCTCTGAATGACTCAACTGCTCAAGGCAAGCAGGGAATAGCATTTCTGTAACAGGTTGGGGAGGGTGGTTTCGGTTAAATGGGTTGGGTTTGCAGTTCATGGTGCCACAGAGAGAACCATGAAGAATGAATGATGCAAACACATCACTCCAAACCAGAACCAGTTTGGTCGCTGCCCTCACTTCCCACCCTGCTCTGCCCAAGCAGAGGGAGCAGATAGATCCCACTCACATTCAGCCTGTTCCTCTGGTGCTGGGTTTGGCTGTGGTACTCCTACACTTCTCCCAGAAGTGAGGAAGACTCACAAACAGCTCCCTCACCCCAGCCTTCCTCAGTCACCAGGAATGACAAGCAAACATCCCACAGTGCCTCACACCTGCAGAGCCACAAGAGAAAACAGCTCCTCACCTGAGCAACTTTGCAGCAGAAGTTAGATTGCACCGAGCAATGTAACATCTAATTTACCTCTGTTTCCCCCCATGGACAGGTGCAGGTCCTCAAGGACCACCACTGCATCAGTGCCACCGACAGGCGCATCCTCAACATGTTCATCTGCATCTGCAACGACCTCCGCAACCTCTGCCAGAAGCTGGAAACGGTGCATCCCGGGGACCAGGTGACCAACGGCCTGTTGGAGAGGTGCAAAGTGCTCCTGAACGACAGCAATGACCTCAGTGCCATCAGAGCCACGTAGGTGTTTCCTTCAGCTCAGCCTCTGGGAGTCCACTCTTGGTGCTGGGAGACTGGCACTGAACATTCCCACTGGACTTCCCCACCAGTTCTGCCACAACACCTTCCCAGCTTTGGTGAGGGTACAAGGTGCTCCCCAGGTTGCTGTTGGGAAACCATTGCCAGACTCCAGTCACAAAAAGGGAGTTGGGTGTGTTTATTCATCATTTTTACTGGTGCATGGCTGGGCATTTACAGGCCCTGAAGTCCCATGCGAGGTCATGACCTTGCAAGTTGTCCCTCTAGTCCTGATCCCTGTCCTGGTTACTCAGGTGCATTAACCTCCTCCCTCCTCCTATTCCTCTCCTCCACAGGGCTAATTTCTCTGGGGCAAGTGTCTGTACATTCTCTCAATGCCTTCCAGATGCATCCCAGCAGGCAGGGTGGTGTGTTTGGCAGGACTCATTCCTCAACATGCAGTTCCACCCATGCCTTTCTGGTTTTGGGAAATGGCTGGCTGTGCAATCCTGCTCTTCCCAGGAGGATCTCGGGGGGGGCCTGTGGGCTCCCAGGGTTGCACTGCTGGGTTCCTCTGCCAATTGTTTCCTTCTGTCCCACAGATACCCCCACGGTGTTGTGAATTACCTGAGCTTTGAAGAAGCAAGGCATACTTATGGAGGTGTGGTGAGCCTCATCCCCATCGTTATAGACCACCTGAAGGAGTGGGTAACCTACACTAAAAGGCACCTGCTGCATCAAGTGAGTCAGGGACGTGGCATCTCCAAGAAGGAGGCACCCACTTCCCAAAAACCATCTTCTGGGCGCTTTGCAGCTCACACCTCCGTTAGTAACAAAAATACTGTGCAATTGCAGGAAAAGGATTTCCAGAAGTTCCTGCTTGAAAATCAACGTCCGAAACAAAAAGCTCCCTGGAGGCCACCGGGCAAACACCCCTATTGAAGGATCACACCTTCTGCTTGCCACCTTTAATCAGCTGGCTGATTAAAGACAGTGAAATGCATACTAGAGATCTGCCCTGAGTCCACTTCCTGAAGAGCTGCCCTGCCAGCCAGCCTGGGACAGACACACACTCTTCTCCCTTGCTGATATTTCCAGTCAAAGTCATATCCTGACAGAAGTAGCTGTAGCTACACCTGGTCCCTGGGACCAGCACTGCAGTGGGAGCAGGGAATAGTCAAGAGTCATCAGGTTGTAATCCCTCAGACATGAATCTTGGACAAGCTACCTGAAATGGGATTTTACACTTTCTGAGGAACATCCCCTCACTCGCCACAGCCAGCGGGGTGAAGAACCTGAGTGTCTGAAGGACATGACCCAGAGCAGCAAAGGCCTGTTATTATGGATTCAGACATGTCTTTGAGATTTAGACTTGTCCCAAAAATTCCCTCACCCTCACTGAAATTGTTTGGCTTTCTGGACCACAGGATCCATGTGTACAGGACACTGGTGTGTCTCCTGTACGTGCCACTGGCCACAGAGGTCAGAGTGCTCCGGCTGTGCTCTGCTGCACCTTTCCTGCAGGTTCTACACCACAGAACATCTCCCCTTGACCTGTTTGACTCCTTTGCTATCAAAACCAGAGATGCAAAGGAGAGCAGAGTTCAGTTTGCCCCTAGTTTGTGTGTACTGACACAAAACACCCCTGTGCTCCTCAGGCCTCTGCAAAACTGAAAGTCATTTCCAGGCCAAGTGATTTGTGGGAATCTGGTGGGAACAGAGAGGGTGAAAGCTGTGGTTCAGATGGTTCCTTTTCAAATAGCAAGTTAAACTGTCTGTGCTTTCCCTTTTTCAAGATGAGAATCCAGCTTGTCTGGCTCTCAAGGATGTCAGGAGGCTCAGTTCATTAAAACATATGAAATATGTTTTCATACCAGCTTTCAGAGCAGCCCTTGGCAACTCCAGCACAGTTTATCCCAGTGCTGGAAGCATCTCTCATTCCAGCCTGCTCTGGGAGGGTCAGCAGAGCCCCATTCTCTGGAGCTGACAGAGGTTTTTGGGGTGCTTTTAATCAAGCACTGTTAACTACAAACTGAAGATCTCAGTGATGCAGTGCCTGCCCTGTATCTCACTGCTCTTTTCCCCCTCCCACAGGCAAATCACCTCCTGCTCTTTGCTTCCTGTTGGAAGACACTCCTGAATAAACAATTTCCCTTTGCATACCTGGCTCAGTTTGCTAAAATTATGAGAAAGCTTCTGCCTTAAGATGACCAGTCTCTGGCAACAAGCAGCTAAAAAAGGAGAATACAGAGGAGGGAGCACAGGGAGGAATGAGAGCTCAAGTGAAATGGGAAGTATTTTCAGCAGCATTTTTATTCCTCACATAACCCCACTTTCTTTTGCACTTTTTTCCTATCCCTATCCACTGGTACTGCAGTGCACCCATCCCCTCTGGAGCAGAAGCCTATTTTTAGGGAGACATGATCCAAGTGAACTGACCCTTGGTGGATTCAAAATGGTAACGAAGGGTCACAAAGAGACTCCCGGGCACTCCTGGGGCCACGACCAGTGGAACGTCACCGTCACCCTCTCCGGCTGCACTTGAGAGCCCTGGTGCTGAGGCAGCTTCAGGCTGAAAAATCCCAGTTGCTGGCAGCTGCCCTGTTGTGTTTCATGTTGCAGACAAGTGTCCAATGACAGTTGCTGCCTTGGAAAGTTTTTCAGAACAAGCCCAGGCTATGTGGCCTGAACGCTGACAAGTGTCAGGGACACGAGAGACGCTGCTCCCAGATCTTGTTTCCAACCTTCCTGGCTCTGTCCTATAGTTTAAATTTGAACACACACAGGCTCTGATGAGACCAAAATTATCCTCCAGTTTGTAGGTCACTTTGAGCTTCCCTGGATGAGCACAGTACAAATGACTGAGCAGAGCTGTCCTACCAAACCCAGCCCACCACCGCTGCTCAAACCCCAGTGCAGTTGTCATTTTGCACTTGACCAAAGTGATACACAAAAGAAACAGTTCCCAAATCTTAATAACAAGATTCGTACACACATAATAAGGTGATGCACAAAAGAAACAGTTCCCAAATCTTCATGATAAGATTCATACGCACATAAGGTGATACACACATGAAACAGCTCCCAAATCTTAATAATAATTTCTAGCCTGGCCTTATCCTTTCAGTCAGTGTCACACAGCCAAAATTTTAAGACCCAAGCAGAAAAATGAGTGCATAAAACTTGCAGTCTGAGGTTTGATAATGACAAGACCAGAATCTGTTGGAAGACTGCAAAGTTAAGTCTCACAAAAACATCTAGACAAATTACTTAATTTCCATACAAGTTTTCCTCTTCCAGAGCGGATGGACACTTGAAAAGACAAAAAGATACAGCAAGAATTGTTTTTCTCTACTACAAATCAAGCTGTTTGAAGAATTTACATAAACAGGATGTAAATGCCAAACACAAAAGTGCAATAAAGTTTTACTTTAGCCTCTGTGAGCATAAAATTGCAAGATACACACTGAGAAACCAGGCAGGGCACCAGACTGACTTTCCTACAGATCTGTCGGTTAGTCCAAGAAATAAATGCTGCTTTTGTGTTCAAAGACTGAAATAGAGATATGGGCTGGTAATAGATGATCTCAACAGAATCCTGGCATCTGTAGGCTATGAATTACCTCTGTGCTCCCCTTGATTCAGCTAGGGGTCAAACCAGGCTTTTGTCTACCTGAGCAACCTGGTTTAGTGGGAGGTGTCCCTGCTCCCTGCAGGGGGGTTGGACTAGATGGCCCTTAAAGGTCCCTTCCAGCCCAAACCATCCTGTGATAAAATATTCCGAGTTAAATATCTGGTCCCAGTGTCTCACGCGTTGAGGGGACGGGGTAGAGCTCAGACCCCGAGAAGCTCAGATCAAGTGTTGGGAATGGTGGTGGGCTCTTGAGGGAAGGAGAAAGGGGCGATGCAAGGGAGAGGAAGCAGCATCCCAGCGATGTCACTGGAGCCGATGCAGGATGAAGGGATGGGCTTGGCAGGGCCTCTAGCGGCCGCCTCACATCACTGTCTGATTTCTGAACAGTTCCAACAATCCTGTCTCCCCAGTCCTGAATCCACGAGGGCTTCTTAACACTGGCTGCAGGGATGCAGCCCTTGGATGCAGCATTCCCGGGAATTGTCTCCCCAGGGCACTGCGGGGCCACTGCTCCCGTCACAAGGAGCTGTAATTTCAGAAGAGCCATCGGCTGTTCCCTGTCACCGGCACCCTGCTCTGTCAGCTCACACGTCATAAACACCCCGCAGGCAGCAGAGCTGTTCTCCTGGGAATTCTGAATTCCCTCGGTGCAGCACCAGCTCAGTCAGCTGAGCACCAAGCACAGGAGGCTTCGGAGAAACCAGGAATAGCGTCTGGCAGACGGCAAAGAGCAGAGTCCAAAACTGGAGGGAGCACTTGGAGGGAAGAGGCCTTCAGGAAAAAAGGGTTTAGCCAAGTAAAGCTCACAGACACCAAAATCACGACAACCATCAGTCAAAATTGTTTCAAATAAAGTCTTGTCTGGAAAGTAAAGCCCATGTGAACGCTCTCTCAGCTTCATTTGCAAAGCTCCTGTGTATGAACAAAGTAACTCAGCTCCTGTGATTTCACAAACTGTTTCATAACCACTTTTAAAATCCACCATTGTGCCAGCAGCTAAAGTGGTTCCTATAAATCAGGATCAATCAGCAAAGACAATTTAACTTCCTGAATCTGAAGTATTTCCTTCCCTAATGTCTCCTGTGTGTTTATTAGCAATGCTATAAACTACTCAAGGTACTACTTGGCATTAGTGAGGCAGGTACTTTATTCTTCTCTTTTTGTACCCTACTCAATATACTCCTGTGGGTAATTTTAATATTTTCCTTTTTTTTTTTTTTTACATTGGCAAATGCAGCTTTGCAATGCCAGCCTTATTAAGGGATACACAAAATGGACTTAAGTAAGGTTAAGAGCAAGTCAAATTCACTTTGTGCTTTTTCATTTCACTTACCCCACGCTGTAGAACTCATCCCAGTGCTGGGGGCATAAAATAACCTTCTGTATCATTTAACTCCAAGTTAATGGTTATGGTAACTTCTATATAAATTCTCCACATGCTCTGTTACTAAAGTGTTTCCACATATTTAAGAATTATTCTCAGTCCTTAACTGGAATGCTGAGGTTCATGCATGGATTTCTAAATTGCTTCGAGCAACCTTTTAAATATTCATTTATTTCAAGAAAAAAAAGCCAACAACCAACCCACACATAAAAACCCCCCAAACCACTGAGAAAGGTGCCAGTCTGAAAAAAAGAAAACAAAACAAGAAAACAACCTTAACCTACCAGAAAAATGGACCCAAAATTCCCCTTGGTCTGCAGAAGTGTCTTCCTGTGTGCACCGTGGCTCCTGAGCAGGGAAAAGCACAGCCAGGGACAGAGCCAGCTTCCAACAGCAGCCCCAGCTTTGCAAACAAGGCTTTGACATTTTCAGCTATTAATTTCTCTAATCACTGTGCATTCTCTGGCCTGCAGGAAAGCAGAAAGCTCCCAGGCAGATCTGCAGCACTGAACTGTCTGCACTTAATTTATGGATTAGACTGGCACGTTGTCGGTGAGTTTGTTTGCCACAGAATTAAAAAGGCTTTGGCTCCATGCAGAAAAATGAGCTTCTAATGATGAATCCTGTGCAAAGGAGCAGCAGCACTGACCTGCTCTGGACTGTCACAACTGGGAAGATGTCTGGACACTGAACTCATTTCTGCATGTTTTGGTCCCAGAAAGGTCGGCTTGCAGGGAATTTAACACAGAGTAGTGCAAAACAATACATTTTATTTGTTCACAGTTAAACACAAGCAACTGCCTTGACATTTTAGAACATTCTAATAAGGACAGCAAAACCTCCTTTTGGTTTAAGTTCTCTTTAGCTTACGATTGTACCATTTCCTCGTTTTTCATATTTATGGCATTTAATGTGGATTGTTTAACATGCTTACAAAGAGCGAGGCAGGGAACAGATTAACTTGACAAAGACAGCAATTTTAGATTTAACTAAAAGCAGTCAGTTAAAAAAATCTGTTTCCACTTCACTGATGGGACCCCTTCAAACAAACTGCAAGTTAACTACATACAGCAGATCCACGATTTTTAGACTTACAAAAAAAAAAAAAAAAAGAAATAATTGCAAAATTTTGTTCCTCCATAATCTTTGTGGTCCATAAACAAACCGAAAGTGGTTTCCATTACTATCCTGGTGCTAAAATCCTGTTTAAAAGAAGAATAAAGCCACCTTATCAATGAGCTTGAGTCACTGCCAGGGCGTTTTTGTAACCGACACAAAACCCACCTCTCCTCGGAACGCCGGATACACCCCCGGGCTGGGCAGGGCAGGATGGGGAATGAGCTTGTCCAGCATCCCAGCCCATCAGGGCAATGTGCAAACCGTTCCCTCCTGGGGCTGGGATCCGGTGGGGAAAGGGGCAGGAAACCTCCAAGTCTTCCCGAAACACACGCTACCACGTTTGCTACCACTAAGTCTGAGAAAGGCTAAAGACATGTCGACAAAACCAGTCTGTCACTTACAACCAACTCTCTACTCTCTATTCCATGCAGAGTCAAGCTTGGACACAACCACTGAAGTTCAACCTCTACTCTCAGGGCTCCGACTGACCAACCCAAAGGACACGGAAAAATAATTTAAGACAGGCAGAAATGTATTTAGACCCTGGGTGTTACGGAAGAAGCGGAAAATGGGGGGGAAAGTCCTGTCAGGAGCAAGCCAGCACAGCGCCAGCTGCTTTGACAGCCTCGTTCCTATCAGGGTTAAGAAGGGATTTGAACTACAAATGCAAGTGTTCTTGGACTTGATTTCTATGTGAGGCAATTCTTGAACAGCAGCTGCCACCCACAGACTGTTTCAGAGGAGAGGCCACGTGTGAGGGTGATGGTGAAGCCTGATGTGTCCGAGCACACCCAGCCCCAGACACATCCAACATTTAGGACAAGCACTCTGCCTTCCTAACAGCAGGCTCTGCTCTGTCACGAAGGAGATTTGAGTCTGACCACTGACAAGCCCTGATCCCAAAATCCTCCTTCACAGAAGGCTCATCATTGACTTGATTAACACCGAAAGGCTTCACACCAGGATTCTGATTCCCAGTTTGAACAGGATTCCTCCTCAGCCTTGCCTTCTAAGGAAGCAGGATGAGGGTGAAGGGCAGAGACCTAGAGCCAAATTGACATTGCTGAGCTGAAAACTGTGCTGCAGCCTGAGCAGAAGAGCACTCAAAGGAAACCATATTCTGAACGCATTCCCAGGAAGAACAAAGCCAATTGCTTGGACTCAACACACGGTGGTCTTGCTCAGACCAGGAACAAAGAGCAGAACTGTGAAGGAGGATCAGGCAGCACATTCCCCTGATTGGAGAAACAAATCCTCCTCTGCAGATCTTCATAAGCTTGCAATTCTACATCCAGGTTCTGCATGCTCTCCCTACTTGAGTAAAGCTTCCTTTTCCCTCTTCTCCCACCCCAATTGCTTTCCCATACAAACCAGTCTGAGGTCAGTAACAGTCTGTCAGGCAAACACTTAAAATACCAAGAAGATCAGAAGCTAGTGTTTTAACAAGTCTTCAGCATTTACGGTCTCTTCTGCATTACAAGCTCCAGTTCCTTTTTGTCTGTTCAAATGTAACTTTCCAGGAAATGTTAAGGACAATATAAACAGTGATCATGAATTAGGGTGAATGAATCATTTTGCAGAGGTACAGTATCTTTAAACATTTGGGTATTCAATCAGACTCCAACTTAATGAAGACTGAGGGATGTGGGACAATGGACAGGCAAAATAGAGACCCTTGGATGAATGCACTGGAAATTCTAGTGCTGCTTCTTTCCAGGATGAAAGGAACCGAAGTCACCTGGACAGGCAGCACAACCAACTGCTCTAAATTGGAAGCTTGCAAGGAAATACAAAGCATTCAGAGTAGACTCACAAATGTTAATTTGGCCTCATATTGCACTCAAGTTCATAAACGCAGCCACTCAACTGGGGACAGGGAGAAAGGGCAAAAATACTTGCAAATGCTACCAGTTGTCCCTTCAAATTAGTACACGCTGCTAAGGACTGAATTGGAGAAAGAAGCAAGAGTTAGGCTGGGCATTTCAATTCCAGACCCAAAAATCCACTTTGCATTCGTTCAGCAGCCTCCTTCCGTTCCTGGCCATCGATCCCGCTCCGCTGCATGAGCCACTGCTCAGACCAAAGAAACATAAAAGCTTTTAGTTAAACTTGCACTCACGCCTCCTGTTCTATGCCAAGAATATGAAAATAACACTGATTGACTATCTTCCTCTTTAACTGTGGTCATGATGAGTTTCATTGTAGTCCATGATATGAAGCTGTCCAACACTGCTTTCCTGGAGCTTGGGCGAGAGGCTGAGGTTATCGGGGCTCGGAGGGGCCTTCGACTCCATGCTTGGATCTTTACATAGTTCAGTCTTTGGAGCATCAGACAGCCTGTTGATGGTCACACCCTCCTCATCACACTGGCTCTCGCTTTTGTTGCGAAATAATTCTCGTGCCTTCATTCCAAGGAAGCTCTTGGAGCTGGGGAGTGAACCTACAGTCAGAGGGACAGTGGACGAGGGCTCCAGCAACACGGATGTCTCCCAGCGACTGCTCAGCCTCTGGTTCTGGGGTTTCTCTGGGGTGGAGAGCTCGCTGCTGCTGCCACCCTTACTGCTACTGCTGCCTCGAGTGCTGGGAGGTTTGGTCTCTCCATTTCTACCAATGGTTTCTTCACTGTTTCCTGCCACTGCATCTTCATTACCACAGTCCGCCCTGTTTGGGAAAGAGAGGATAAGGTGTCAAGGAAATCATAACAACTAAACAATGGAGAGGGAAACGCTGGCCAAGGCAGGTTACTTTTATTACCTTCCATTTCTGCTACTGAATATGTACTTCAACAGGTTTCTTTTCACAGTTGTGTGGCAAAGCAGGAGTGACACAGGGCAACCAGAAGTGTCACACACTCAGCTTTGCAACGCCCAATGCTTTAAGTCCCAAACAACAATCCTACAGCAGAATGCAAAGGAAGAGATCTGTACATCTTCCTTGGACTGGAGATCTTTCCTTTACCTAACCCAAGCACAGTGATCATCACAAGCTGGCAGTGCAAGGGATGACCCTGATGCTGTGGCAGAATTTGGTGTAGGAAAAAAGGCACAATCTGAAGGGAAATACAGCACTACCCAGATGCTTTAGGCAGACAGATGTAAAACGAACACTGAACAACAGCCTAACAATTTGTAGATTAAAGTGAGGTTTCTCTCAAATTTGAGTAACAGTTCAGCTATCTGAGAAGTACTTCATCAGCACTTCCAGTGTTGTCAAGGACTCCCTGAAACCTGGGCAGAGTCCTGAAACATATTCAATCTCGAAAAGGTGGAGCAACACAAATATTTTGGGGTGATGCATCCAAGTGCTAGGAATTCCACAAGGATACCAACATTCATGAGTCCTGCCTATTTTACATTACCACACTTACCTTTCTTCTGCTGCTTCAGCTGCTTCTGTTTTATCATCTTCAAGTTTTTTCAGTAGGCTGCTCTTCTCCAGACGGCCAAACAGATCCAAGATCTCCAGCTCAAATGCCTGTGTGATTCTTTTCTGGGCCTTGTACCTACTTTCTACTGCTTGCAGCTGACCTCTGAACAGAAAAAGAAACCAAAATGTCCAATGTCTCCAGATTCTGCCTCAGCTATGATAACACATATAAGAAAGCACATATAAAATGTTACATAGGAAGCCCCTACCTTGCTTGGATTTTGACATCTTCCAGGTATTTCTTTTGCTCCAGGAAGAGGTGGTCCTTCTTTGCAAGCTGAGATTCCAGTTCAGCTATCCTTTTCTGGGAAGCATCAAGCCTTTGGCTTTGCTGTTGAACACACAACTTTGCTTTCTCCAGTTCTTTCCGAAAGGCAGCGTGCAACATTTCAACCTCCTCGAAGCAAACAACACAATGTTAAAGCATAATTTGATAGTGTGTTATTTTTACTGATGTTCAGACGTTTCTGATGTTATAAATAGGCACATTTTAAAGGAGGATAGAATAAAAGCAGCATTTCTAAAACAGATATAGAAAACTGGCTGTGCTGAGGATGTACACTATTAAAATAACTACACATCACTGGAATTTATTAGCACATTAATGTTCCTTATGAAAAGCTCTTTTCATCAAAGCAAACTTGCCAGTTCTGCACTGGATTAGAATAGACAAACTCCATTTTAAATCCATTTTTTGCAACATGACGTTCATTAAACAGCAGTAAAAGCCTTTTTTTGGCTTATTATTCACCTTCTTTAATTACTTTCTCTCACGCAGAAACAGTTATATTGTTGTGTAATTTACTTGCTTCTAATTAAAAAAAGGTTTCTTTGAAGTCAGGAAGTAAAACCATATGAACCACAGAAGTTTTAGTGAAGCTACTACTAACTTTTAATAGGAAAATGACTAAGTGAGAAGACCAAGATGTTTGTTTTAAAGCAGCACCTCATGAAAACCAGTAAAATCCTGGTTAAGATCTTTCTCCAAACTCTGGCACTATTGCACTACATTACTTTACCAACAATCTGCTGTCAATTACGTTACAAGCACAGTAAAACCTTGGCCTTTGGAAAAAAAATTGCTAAGAATTGATATCAAGTAGCTAAAAGTGACTTCAGGTGTACCCCAACCACCTCCCTTTTAGCTTTCAGAAGGGGCACTGAAAATACTCCTTAAACCTACAGTGCACACAGATATCTGAACAGATCAAACACAAAATCAAATCCCTGAAAATCAATTTCAGAACAAAGTTATCTGTTAAGTTATGAGACATTTCCTTCTGAACCCAAGGCTGGGAGATGCCAGGTGATGCCCTCAAGTGAAGCCTCCCCAAAAGTCCTCCCCTGCAGCTCTGCAATACCTTTGTAGTGTCTGTGTGCTTGTGCTGCAGCTGTTCCAGGTACAGCTCGTTGACCTCCCCAAGAACCAGCAGCTGCCTGTTCAAGAACTCCATCTGCTGTTGCACTGACTCGCTGTTGGAAAGCTGGAAAGAGAAAGGGAACAGGATCCAACATTGGGATGGATGGTTCAGCAGGAGAGCCACAGCTGACAGGCACTGTGTTCACAGGGGATTTTTACAAAGGAGGGACACAGACTAGAATCAAATGCATCGTAAATAGCGTTAAATAAATTAGTTTTCATAGACAACTTCTAATTTTCATTTGACTTCTGACATAAGATCTCCAAGATGTCAAGATTTAATTCACGTTCATAATGCTCAATCTGCAAATTCCTGCTGTGGAAAAAGCAGCCAAAATGAGAAGATTCAGAAGCCTTTAAACTGAGTTTAGGGTTTCTTCATCAAAATACATTTTTCTGTGTTGTTTCTGTGTAATTGATATAAGACTCTGAAGAAATAAGCACAGGCTTCTTTCAGCACAAGAAAGAAAAAGCACCTCATGAAAATTATCAGACGAAAAATAAACAGAAAGACAAAAGGGACCCTGGGAAAACTGACTCTTCTTACCTTTTGAGAAACTTGGCTAAGCAGCAATTCAGTGTGACACACCTTGTTGTTGGCCTTCTTCAATTCTAACCTCAGATCTGCTATCATATTCCTGCAGTCTTCCAGCTTGGTCTGTTCAAGTGACAAAAAAATTACTCAGGGTTCTGAAACTTCACCAAGGACAGCAAGGGCACAGGGCTGGAAAGCTGTAACCCCCAAGCACTGGAAATCAAGTTATACTGAGCCCTTGTGAAAGCCCCCAAACCAGCAAGACACTGCCTTTTCCTATTTCCAAACTAAAGACAGGACAAAACAACTATAAAAGCACTTCCAATTATGCACTGCCTTACTGTGAATTAAGACAATATCTCTAACAGAAATGTACAGCATTCTCTCAGATATTTCATGCCTTGTTATTAAGAAGGTTATTTTTAAAACCAGTAAGTAGACAACAATTTTGTTCATGCTTCATACCTGCAATTCCTGGCTCTGGTTGTAGAATTCCTCCCGGTCGTGCTGCAGCTGTCTGATCTGGCTGTGAAGCTGAGCCACTATATTATCATGTTCCTCCTGAAACTGGTGGTACCTTGCCTGTTCTTTCTGCAGACTCAGTTTCAAGGCCTGGATTTCCTTTTCCTGTAGTTTCAGCTGATCTTTCTGTTAAGAATCCCACATGAAGCATCAGACAAGGCACCTGCTTCTGAGTTAGAACACCTGTCCTAAAGCACCAGCCAAGCAAAGCTGTCCATTACCAGCAAGGCAGGCAAACACTTTTCCACACATGGAACACTTTATACAGAGCATGTTCTTAAAGCTTTTGGGGTTTGGCTTGTTTTTGGCTGAAAAGGAGATGAAATGGTGCTAAGAGTGGACAGGCTGAAAACTCACAGCCACATCCAAAGGCACAAGGAGCAGTAACATATTTTTCCACTGCCCCTCATGCTTTCAGAGGGGACTTGGGACTTCGCAGCTGAAACAACAGTTCATCTTCCAAAACCTATCTGGAAGTCTATTTTTGGCTCTTGTAGTGAATCACCAGAAGGTGAAACTGTTGATGGAATTAGCTTTAGTATGAAAATACAGAATGAAACACACCTAAATCTGTAATGAGACATCCTTCAATGCACTTATAACTTCAGATTCTATCATAGTGAACACCTCTGGAAAAGAACACTGGAGTTTTCAGTTTTTGCTATTATCCCTCAACTGGGGACAGTACTTCTTTAAATATGCAATAAGGTGTCTAGCCAGGCATTGAACAACTGCTCCACTAACAGGGAAGCCTTTAACATTATCCATAGGCAAATGCTGGCAGGGGTCAAGTATGCAGGCAGCCACTGATTCAGATGCCTCAAGTCAATTAGAAACTACTGCCTGTAATGACAGCACACGAGTCGTTCCACAAACACTGACTTCAAAAAGGTGAGAAATGAGGCTTCTTTTTTAATTGTCCAGACCAATTAACACTTGTTAAGCACCAGTGTGTTTCCATCAGTGCTAGAGCTGGGTGTCTGCTCACCATGGCAGCGTTGTGCTCCTCCAGAGCTGTAGCTTTGATGACTTTTCTCAGGAGCCGGCGGTTCCGCAGGGCGTGCTGCTGCCTCTTGAAGCGCTCGTACAGCAGCTGGTTGTGCAGCAAAAGCAGTTGGTTCCGCAGGGTGTGAATCTCATCTGAAGGGGGAGAACCTGGATTGAGACACAGAAGAGCTTCTTGAACTGCACTGGCCCTGTTCCACACACGGGAAGTGTTTTCTGAAGTAAAAAATTAGATTTAAAAATCCGTCTGCTCTATCTGACCTCTGACGCAAACTTCCAATTGTAAACATTTTTCCCAAAGCAACACGTGTGTGCCTTTCAAATGGATTCCTCCTCTTATTAAGGAAAAAAAGCCAAGCTCACCATCACCACAGAAGCCTAAGAGCACAAAACTATGACAGCCACACAAGTGAAGCACCAAGAAAAACAATCATCAGTTTTAGATTCAACTAGTAGTGAGGAGGTGGAAGGATGTGGTGGATGATCAGCACCACCCTGAAGCCCAGCAGGTCTGAAATGGTCAAAAGCAGAAGTGTCTAGAATTGTGGGGAGGGCAGTTTACACTTTTCAAAGATGAAAAATAGCAGCTCATCTCACTGGAACACAGCTGTCTATCTGCTAAGCAGATAAACCATGACTTAATGGAGGGCACCAGCTTTTGCAGCATAAAAAAAACCAAGCAAAAGGTATGCAGGTCATTGTTTAAGCAAGTCTAATAATAGAGAAACAGATTGCCAAAACACATGAGAAATTTCCTCACCTCCAAAGTGAGTCCAGTCAGCAGATTTGCTTGGCAGAGACAGTCTGAAAAATGAAAATGCAGCATTAAGTTTAAATATAAAAACACTCTGCAAGTCACTTTAAAATACAAAGTGCACCTCAAAAGAGCTTACAGCCTAGTAAAAGTACAATTAAGGTCAGCTGGTATAAAAAGAATATGGAGGAATTGTGCAGCTCCTTTTCAGGCACAGCTATTAAAATTAAGCCACTATAAAAGGAGTAACAAGAAAGTTTGTGAAGTAATATTTCCAGTCACCTACTTGTTCAGCTCCTTAGTGTGTGCATCTGCTCCTTGCTGAATCAGTCTGTCCAGCACTTCCACGGGAGAAGTCGAGGACATACAGTCATCCTCCTGGGTTCCCTTGGCTTTCTTTAGCAGCTCCTCAGTCTTCTTGCCAACAAAGAGGTAGGCAGTCTTTGGTAATGCAACCTCGAAGAGGTGCTCATAGAGGGGAGGCTGCCCACTCCCAAACACCACCCTTCTTTGTGCTGGTACTTTGCACGGGCTGGGAGTGAGGATACTCGTCTCCCCAGAGGTTCCTTCCCTGTTCCCAGCAGGGCTTTCCCCAGAGCCTCCACAGGGCTTGTCTATGGGAGTAAACGTTTGTTTGGGTGTTTCCCGTGCATTCTCAGGCCCAGGCTTGTCCAGGGATGTTAAAGGCTCAGAGGTCTGGCTGTGTCCCTGCACACTGGAGACGGCTGAGTGGGTTTTCTTCTGAGAGCCTGACAGACTTTCATTTGTGCGGTAAAACGGGGAGTCAAACCCTCCTCTAGGCACCATGTGTTCAGCATCGGTCGTGATCTCTGAGATCTCTTTAGATATTGCATCTGAGGAGAGGGGGGAGCACCATTATGCACCTTGTATTTCAGCATTACAGACATTTCCTTAGCCCAGAACTAGGTAAGGGTGACAGGCTTTACCTTCCTCTCTGTCCTTTTCAGCGCTGTCTTCGAACGACAAACCACCCAAAAACTCTGCAAGATCACTTAAGGTTACTGAACTTTTACTACTGGGTATGTCTGAAAAAAAGGAAAGGAAAACCAAAAAGTTAGTTGTTCAGGTGCTGTTTTCTCCAGCCTTAGCACAGCACAAAACACAAGTCTTTTACTGCTGCAAAGTCCTTAGGATAAGGTTGTCTCTCCTTCAGATGCTTCCTCAAAGGAGGAAGTTACCTGACTGCTGTTCCATTCCATGTGGAAACCAGGTTGATCAGTCACAGGTCAGCCCTGATCCCAAAATGGAATCTTGTAAACTTAACATTTGCTATTGCACAACCTCTGTAAGGATGTGCTGTTTGCAATTTAACCCATTGAATAACTAGAATAAAAAAGGTGGCTCATGTGCAGTGTGGCTGTATTTCCACCTTCACATTAACCTCCCTCCAGCTTCTGCACTGGCTCCACAAGGACACAGCACTTGCCTGAACAAAGGAAGTTTAGCAATCTGATGCAACACAAACTTGCCAACATGTGGCTACTGATCAAAACCCTGAGAGAGCTGCCAGGGGGATACACACCAGAGCACCCAGGACAGAAACCTCACCCTCAGCTCAGTCACAGATCAGGAGCCCAGGGAAAAACTCTGTCTGTTCTTAACTTGGAATTCAGAAAGTTCAGATTCCAGTGTTCCCACACAACTACACCAAGGAAAACCAGCTTTAAATTTCACTGTCATCTCCACTTTGAAGGCAGTAAAGATTCGCAGCACAGAAGTCTCAAATACAGTGCTAAAATCCCTTCCTACAGCTGTCACAGACATAGATGACAGAGAATGGAAAATGGAATCTAGATTTACCTATTAAAAGTTGAGTTCCTCAACCATTCACTGCTGATTTCAATATTCCACAGGACTTTAAAAAAAGGTTCAAGTACAGCAGATAGATAGATAGGAAACAAAGTTTTTCCAAAAGCCTTTAAAAGGGAACATCATATCTATCCTTACAGTTTGATCCAGACATGTGACATAAAACTGACTTCACTGAAGTAAGACTTCATATACAATTTGCTGCTTCTAATTAAAAAAATTAATCCTCAAAGAATCAGCTTTTATAAAAAATAAATATCCTTTTTCAGCCTTCAGTGTAGATCTGTATATTTAAACATGCATAAGAATGCATGAGAGCCAGGTAAAAAAAATCTGCAAGCTATTTTTCTGAAGGTGGATGGTTAAAATGAAATCAAAAGCATCACAAGGTTTTAAGTTGAATCACAGTTAAGGCAGGATCCTGGAACTACAAAGAACTCAGGGGGAAAAAAAAAAAAGATAAGAACCTGTGGAAAAGTGTTTGGGAATTGGAACATGTGTCAATAAAACCTAGATTTGTTTACAACAAGTAACGGGGAGAGGAAAATGGAGTTTACCCAATGATTTATCGCTGTTTATGACATTTTGCTGTCGGTACAGTAAAGGCCTCCCAGAATCTGGTTTGTCCTCCTGAAAAACAAAACAAACCCAAAATACATTACTTGCATTAGGTATTGTTGGAAATAAACCTCTTGGACAGTTTCACAGAAAGAACTTTACTGCAAACAGATGGCTGAAATAGCAAACCCATGTAAGAAGTCTGAAAACTGTGCAACTGGAAGTGGCAATAGTTGTCTGAGCTTAGAAGAAAATGAGTTTTTGCAACGAAATGCAGCATTTTTTATAAACCAGTCACTCTGATTTTTCTTTCTCAGTTATGGTCACTGCATGTAAGGCAAGTCAATGAAAAAAACCCAGATTAGTTTGGCAGAAGAATTTTGTAATACCTTTTTAGGAGGCGTGGCAGCAGCTGAAGGGAGTGAAACATGCACAAAGTCATCTGAAGTGCAGGGTGGAGGAGGAGATGTGGCTGGTGTTCCCAAAGGTGTTCCTTTCCCCCCTGCTGAAAAGGAGCACAAGTTTTCTCAGCAGGCTCCCCCTTCCTCCTTTCAGCTGATTTATTTTATGTGAAGAATTGTATGTTTAAACACTATCTCAACCATTTACTTAAATCTCTTTCAACTGTTTATCAATATGAGAGTGCACAGTTTCCAAGAGGCTGCTTCAGACTTTGGCACTGAATTCTTGCATTCCCCTCTCAGTGTTTGCACCAGCACTGCTCTAAATGAGGAGGTACTGAGTTCCCAGAAGGTACAACTCAAGCCTATCAAATGGCATGGTGTGGCATCACTCCCATTTAAGAAGCTGACAGTAAAATTTAAAGCCAGAATTTCCATTATGATAAACCTTGAAAGCCTAAATTCCAAAACTCAACACGTACCAGAGGTGCCAAAAGCTTTGCTGTAAGGTTGTGATGCAGACTGGGATGACTCTGATGGGACAACTCCAGGGGAGGTGGGTGGGGTGGTCATACCACACACTGCAGAAGGGCTCCAGATGGTGACCTGTGCCACAGCAATAAAACACACATCAGAGCTCACAAAAGGAACATGGGAAGCACCCAAATCCAGGCTCTCACACGGGAAATCAGGTGAGGATTAAATCTGAAACGTACACAAAGCACTGAAGAATTCACAGCACTTGTCAGAAATGTGAATTTTTAAGGTTGTCATGAGAAACTATGGAAGTGCAAAGCATGAAAGGTTGCTGTGCTTCATCTTCTGCTTTACCTGCTGTGGCTCAGTTGACAGCCTCGAGGACTGTGGGCTCAGGATCTGAGGTAGCTGCCCTGGCATTTGTGATAGTGTTAGCCGAGGAGTGGAGTACGGGGTAGAAGTCCCTGAAAGTTTAAAAAAAAAATAATGAATTAAAATTTAAAAGTATCCAACACATCAAATACAACTCCATGGTTTTTCTGGCTAGGACTTAAAGGCTTTTAATCAAAGCATTTCAAATCCATTCAACACAGACATCTGCAGCTAGCAAACAAGAGACTTTTCTTCCAGTTTAAAAAAGTATCTATTGAATTTATTGCATACAACAGCTTTATTTTTTAGGTTGGTTTGGTTTTTTTGGGATGGAGAAGGTAGGGGAAGAAGAGGCAGTGGAAAAGCAACTTTGTGAACATGTACAAAACGTGTATCTATATATGTCTTTTTTTAAATGATGGTTTATTTTCTGCTGCCTAAGAATCAGACTTTAAGTGGGATAAATCAGTAAGATTTTCTTTTTTTTGCTCTAGGGCCAGTTTTCCTCCAGCAATTGAGTACTGATTAGCCATCAGACAGGTCTTACCATAGCTGCTCTGTATGTCAATGTAAGAGCTGGCACTGGGGTCAGTTTGATGATGTTTTAAGCTTGTGCAGAGTTTCCGAGACACAGAGTAATAACCATCTTCATACGAGGCTTCTGCAGGGTCCAGGGAGATTTTGGCACATTCTATCACAACATCATGAGTTTCTAGTCTTTTCCACCTGCAGACAGTTTTTGGATCCAAAAGAGTAAGTTAGTCAATGATTATTAAAAACAAAGAGTTCCTGGACATAGGAGGAATTGGCTTGTAGGATGGCTCATTTGTTCCAGACAGCTTTGCATGCTCCCAGCCAAACTGGAACAAGGCACCACACACAAATTGCAACCAGATGACTTGTAAGAGGGGGTCTCAAAGAGGAGACAAACAGCCTGGACACAGAGATCCACAAAGGTCTGCCATGGAGCACTCTGGAAAGGAGGAACAGCATACGAAGACTTGGTTGATCCTGAGCTTCAGCAGCTGTAGAAATCAGCTCAACTAGACTCAGATGTTGGTAGTCAAAATTTAGACATGCCAGCAGTGAGGGAATCTTATATTATTTAAGCAAACACCGTCTGCAATGCCAGTTTCAGATCTGTGATTTTCCTCCCAAGTTTGGGGAATGTTTTTTAGGGTTTTATATCATATTACTACCTCCTTCATCCTGAAAATTATTTCTCACTAAATCAAGCAGCCAGATTAGATCCACCCAATATTTTCAGGGGATGGAAGTTCACTGTAAAGAACAGAGAGCCCAGAAGGCTATTAAAGGCTGAGTTGGTTTTGAAAGTAAGATATTCTATGTCCAAGATACCAAATCAGAAGGCTTCCACTGGTAGTTTTGTGCCAATTTTGTGCTCCTTAGTGGTGCCACCCTCCCCCCTGCCAAACTGAGCATTGTGACATTCAATGGGTTCCCAGTTAGGAGTGATTTCCTAGTGGCTCTGAAAAGCAGGGCAAGAGCACTACAGTGCAGCAACAAGAGTCAAATTCTCCTCTTCAGTGGCTGGGCCTGTGGAGACAAGAGAAAAGCAGCAAGTGGTGCTGCTGCAGGCAAATGAGCCTATTGCTAAAGAAATCTAATACAGCTGATAATGTTAAGACATACCTGTTAAAAGAACTGATCTGTTAAATGAACCAATATCTAGGTACCAAAACAAGACACACTGAAGCCATTTTAAACACTTAAATCCCAAATACTTCAACAAACCAAAAGGAGTATGACCCAAACCTTAAGCCAATGAAGCATGTCCTGGTAGATTCACTTTATTCATTATAAGCAAACTCTTAGAACTTTATGAGGATGTCTGATCATTAAGTCACGAAAACAAGACAAAGTCAATTGTTTAGTAGAAGACAGATTCCATCCCAGACACAAAATGAATTTAGAACCCCAGCACTGCTGTTAATGGCCTTTCACAACAGCTTTTGCTTGTTCATCCAGCTGTAAGCTGGGATGAAGAAAGTCTACGTGTTTACCTGGTGTGCCTCTCAATCTGGGTGGCAAAACACCCTGGGCACACACTGCTGCTGACACAGAAAAGGTTTTGCTGCACACCTGCAATAACCTCACTGAAAGCTGCTCATTTAGAGCCTTTCCTATGAGCAGAGTAAACATATATATATATATATATATATACCTTCGTGGGTCCAGTTCATGGTCCTTGGATCCAGTCACCAATTCTGGATGAATTCGCACATGTTCCATCATTGGCTGGGGGAGAAGGGCAACAAGAGGGATGTGTTATCAGCACAGCACTGAGCTGCACAAAACTGATGAGAAAACCACTGACCCCAATAATTCAGAATGTTGCATTTAACAGATAAAGCTAATTCACATCATGGCTTCAAGAGTTCATCTTGCTCCCAACTGAGTTTTTAGTCCAATTTTTAATCTGTTTTGTTTAGCAGTCCCCTCAGCTAAACTGGCAAATTTCTGGTATTCAATTGGCAAATAGCTGCCTTTATATAGTTATGGGTCAGATATATACACATGAGCAGCATTTTACCTTGACTACTTCTTCAAAGGTCCCCAAGTTTTCCTTCATACTGTAGTGAGAACGCAGAAAGGAGACAAAATTGCAAGGATACATTCCATAAAGACGATGGAAGAGAGCATAAACACTGGCATGAAGATGGACAAGATAAATCTCTGCCACGTGACCTGGAAAAAGTAGTTAAATCTTTTTCATTACATTGGAGGAAAGAACAAAACTTTTAAGAATGCAAGCAAAAGAACTTCTGATTTGAAATGTTAGCTGGGATAAGTCTTCTGAGGTACAAACAGTCCCTAGTGAAACTGTGAAGTCTTCTCAGAAAACAGGCAACACTTATTCATCAGCTCACAGCAAACACAAAAATGGACCATTAATTACAAGTGTCCTGTCACTCTCAAAGCACACATTTTTATTCAAGTTAAAACCCAAAACCCCTCTAGACAGCGAGCCAGAGTTGGTAAGAATGATTTAAAAAGGAAAACTAAGGTTTGTTTTACCTCAAAGGTAAAAACTTAAAGCTTGTATCCACAAAAAGCAATCAGTACAGACATGAATCTTACTATCCATCTTAAAGTTCCAATCCTACTTGCAATGCAGAATTGCTCTCTAAATAGCATCTCTATGTGCTTAACACAGCATTTGTTCATTCAGCCATGAGACACACACACATAGATACTGCCAGTGTTAGATATCAGACCCCTCTCAACAAATTCAGCAGAGCCAAGGCTGTAAATGAGAAGACCAGTTTTACCAACACTTTCATATTTAGCTGCACATTAAAATAAACTCTTACAGATGCTGATTCTTTCCCCTCCCCATTTAATCTGGGAATCTCAAATTCCCAAATATCTGCCTCAAATGGTAGCATTTTCCCTTCTCTACCCAGTAAGATCAATCTCTGCTTTTCACTGTCATCAGGGTAGCATTTTGGTTCAATGAAACTTCATGTAGTAACAGCACCACATGGAAGAATCTAAGAGACTTCTGAATTTTGAGCAAAGAACTCCCAGATGCTACTGAAGAACAGAACAGCTTGTGGGCTTAATACATCATTTTCTGTGTTTAAATAATCTCAGACCATTAAGAGCCTCACAAAAGAACTGCATACAAGTCACAGGGACTCTGCTAAACCACAACTGCATGCAACAAAGTTGAAATCTCACCTGGATTCTGCAAGCACCAGGCTGAGAGACGCCCAAAGATACCAAAGAAATCATGAAGGTACTGTTTGCCAGACTGAGGAATCATTGGCAACATGGTTATTAGCACTAGGACACCTGTGGTGAGTACTACTACATCTGTGTCAGTCTGCAAGAAGGGAAAAAACCTGCATTAGTTAAAAGTGTTGAACTTCATTTTTTCCAAGGATGAAGTGAACGCTGAGTCATCATCATGGAAAAAGTTCTCTGTTGAAACAGTCCCTCTGAACCCTACCACAGCTTAATGATCCAAGATTACTGCGGTTTTTTTTCATCCAGAACAACTCCAAGATTTTGGATTGTTGTTCCTACTCTGCTGCTTTCCTGCATGAAGACTTGACTTAGTTCAAAAGGGAACATCACCACAGTTCCACGACCGAGTAGAGAAAAAAAAAATTACTGGTATGTGAAGCATCTTATGTGTCGCCTGCCTTCCTTTCCAGAGCTGAGAACACCCAGCACTCAGAGCCTCAGGAACTGCACATCTGATCAGGGTGTTCAAGGGGGTTGGCCAGTTACCAACACAGGGGTCAAAAGCTTTCCTCTTAACCTGGCTGCCGGCTCTGGCTGCCGGATATTTCACCCAGCAATAATCCAACGATGCTACAACGCCTTGGCTTGGACTGGGAGAAAGGGATGTGTCAGTGAAAGCCTTTGGCTCCGTGGAACAGTATCAGGGAATCAGATTTTAAGACAGGACACAGAAAATGTTCAAACTCTTTCCCACTGGAGTCCCCACTTGCTTCCCCAGTTTAAAGCACATTTTCCTTGGTAGTTCCTGTGCTTTGGCAGCACAGGGGGTACAGAACAGAGGTGAGGTGCCACTGAGCTGCTCTTGGTATCTCCCAGGAGCCACCAGGGCTGATGGGACATATTCAGTGTCAGGGATTTTTCTTCCTCTGTATGTCTACCTCAGTCACACAAACTATTACAGCATCCCAATCCCTCTGTACACATCCCAAGCACTTCCACATCTCTGTTCTATTCCTACCAGCTTTCTGACTCACTTCACTCCTCTCTCAATCCCACTGCAAAGGGTAACAGAACTCATCAGGAGTTCCAGTCACAGCACTTGTAGCTGCTCCTTTGGCAGTTACAAATCAGTGGTGGTTTTGTTTTGAAGAGCACTGGCACTTGGCTACATCATGCACTTTAATGTGACTTTAATGTGAATTCTTCACTACTACATTAAATTCCATTACTGACTGTGCATTCTAGGTCTCAAAGCATTTTCCATTCTTTATTCACTGTTGCAGTACTGTACAACGTTATCACTGATAAATTTGCAGATGGGAAAAAAAAAACCACAAAGCATGGGGAAACAGCTATGTCCTTGTAATCCAGCATGTCTGTAGCTAAGAAGGAAAAGTCTGCTAATTCCAAGGTAATTTCACTATGGAATAAGCTATTGCATGGCTCATCTAAACTGCAAGTACAGTACACTACCTCACATGCACAAATTCAGAATGCACCAATGGGAAGTCACTGTATTTCTCATTAAGTTCACATTCAAGACACCCATCAACTTCCCCAGGGGCCCTCTTTAACTTACTTTTGAAAAGTTTTAATAAAATTTCCTAACTCACAGATACACAGTGACAGTGGGTTTTAGAAACACGATTGTCAGCAATAACAGGATCAGCACAGGGTATTTTGCTGACATTAACTCCACTGTGGCTTAACTGACACCAAAACACAAATCAAATGCCTTGCATTGCAAGGATGTATGTTTACATCAGGTGTTTTATGGACAACACTGAGAGTTCTTACCTTGAGACATTTAAGTAATGAAAGTAGGAGAGGTGCTTGAGAAAGTTTATGTTTCCAAGATGGTTGTCGTCTGATCACATGTCCCAGCAGAGAGAGAGTGGGTAAACGAGTAGCAGCTTTGCCCATATAATCATTAATTTTGTCCAGTAGATGCTGATAAAGGGTTTTGCAGAGAGTGGTTGAAAAAGGAAAGGTATTTAATTGCTACATGTTCTTTCTCACCAATCTATATTCAGCAGTTTGCCCTTGTCAGTGATGGAAACTATGGGCATTTTACAAATACACAGGATCCAAGAGGAAATAAATCCCAGCAATAATGTAAGAGTGTTGGTAGACAAATGCAAACTAGTCAGTCCAGAAGTCACTGCACTTGGAAATGTTTATAAGTAAATAATGAAAAACTAATCTGGTCAGCAGCCAATTTGTTGTGTCATTCCCAACCTATTTAAAAATCCTTACTTGCTCTCAAAATATCCAATTTGTTTTAGGCCAACACATCCAGGACTGACCAAGCAGCAGGAGCATTGCAAAGAGACAACATTAGTCCTCAGGAAACTTTCCTTCATAGAGGTTCTTTGCTTAATTGGGTCAGTTTAAGCAACTCAAGAAACTGAGACCTTTGAACTTGTTTTAAAGCTTAACTACTCTTACTACAGAGATACTACATCTCTACAGCAAGGTAATTCTACACCAGCCCAGAACCCCAGAGTTCTAAGAGGTGCTATTTAAAGGCTGCTCAGTACCAGGCTAAAATTTGCCATAACATTATAGATTTGTTTTTACCTTGTCATGAGGCTCTTGCAGCGTGGACAGGATATGCAGTGCCTGCTGAGAATTGGTTTCCAAGTAATAGTCCACCAGGTTGTTGACAAGCATAGGCCCACGGTCTGGCAGTTTGGGGGAAAAAGGGAGGGAAAAACACACTCAAATACACTCTCAGTACACTAAAAACTAAGCATTTGCTACAGGGACATTGCAGAACTTTTAAACAACTATTACACAATTTATAACGTGAAGCAGGACTTGGTGTTTACCAGACCTTTGGGAAAATGAGACCTCTCGACTACATTTCCTGGTTCCAAACCACTCAAGCAATTGCATTTGGCTCAGGGAAAGCAACCATTTATTTTAATAACTAACAATTACTGTCTAACCTTAAAAACCTAGAGGCAGCTGAACTGCAAGGGTATCTTACCCAGGACAGGTAAAGAGTTCAGGAGTAACTTTATGTTCTCTCCCTTCAGCAGATAAAGGAGAGCAAGTTCAGGGACAAGGACACCGGCAGAGCCTCTCAAGCTCTGAAAATGCTCTGTCAGCACAAGTGATGCCTTAATAGCAGCAATCACTTTTCAGAAAGTCTGGGTCTGTTTTGTTTTGCTTTGTTTCGTTTATTTTTTTGAATTAACAAAATCCCACTGGTTCTCACAATGTGGATGCCACCTAATTCCTTCTAGATACACTTGACAAAGAAAGTTTCATCAGCTCCCACTTGAGGCTGTGCCCCAGGAAAAGCCAGTCATCCTCTAATAGTATTTTAACAATTACATAACAGACCTTCCAGAAGCCATGCCATTAAGCAAAATGAACTGAAGAGAAGCTTAAATCCTTAAAGCAATTTCAAACCCAAGTATCAAGGAGTTTCTTTCAAGCTGCATTTGCAAAGACAGGGTTTGATAGAAAAAACACATTATTCTACCTTTACTGGTGTAAAAGCAAAGCTCTTCCTGGAATTACATAAAAGCATACATACCACAAACGAGATTATCTTTGAATGCAGCTGTTATATCTTCCAGGACACCCAGAATTGGAGAATCCAGCATTGAGAGGAGCTCACCAACATTTCCCTGCTGTGCCATGATGCACGTACTGACATGAATGTGGAGGTCAAAATTTCAGGAAGTTCCTCATTGGTGTCTCTCTACCAGACTAGGAGAGAAGAAAAAAACCAGATGAATGAACTTTTCCTTTTCCATCTTAAATCTCCCATCTCTCCTATTTCTTTTCTGCTGTATTGCCCATTTCACACTGAAAGGATTGCTTGAGTTTGCACACCTGCAATAAAAGCTGTAAGAGAAGAGTTTCCAAAAAACCAATGAGTTATTAGCAGGGTTTTCTTCCCCTTTTTCAAAAAGACAATCTGTTTTGCAGAAGACCTTGGCAATCATATCTAGACTGTCAGAGCATTCTCCTACCATATTTTTAAATTTGTTCTCCAGCTTAGTAAACTAAGGCTAAGGTCCATTCCTCCATTCCTGCTTTCTTACAGCAATTCCTCCTCAAACCACCTTTCAAGTCCTTTGCATAGTGGACTAAACTCTGGAGAAAACACACACCTCCAGATCCTTCTCCAATCCTGTGACCAGATCAGGAATTTGCTGCCCTGGGCTCTGCATTGTTTCACACCAACAGATTTGGGCTTTAAGACTTGAAACATGGCCAAGCTGCAGCTGTTGGGAAACTCAGTCAGGGTCACTGCAGCTGCTGCCCTTGGCCACCCTGGGCACACCAAACCACGGGCTGGGCAGCACAACACACCTTGTTTTCATGTGTGTGATTGGTGAATGACACACTAAAAACTCTGCAGTGCAGAAACTGTGTAGAGTATTAAATGCAACAGTGTGCAGATAACATGACTGGCCAGGTCCTCAATAATAAGTGGGAACAAACCTAAGCCATTTGAGACTTTTGAGATGGCTTCTTCCCATGTCCCAGCATCAGAGGGATTCAGGTGTCACATCTATCTACCTACCACAAAATGAATTTTTTCTTCATCCAGAAAAATCCTGTGCTGAACCTTTTCCAGCGGCAGAAAGAATCTGGCGTCACATCACACCTAATTTTATCAGCAAGGGTTTCTTTTCCCTCCTACTTCCAGCCAGCACACATTGTTCACTTCTCCCATGGAAGGCAAGACTGACACGGCCCAAGTTTACACACAAAATCTTTTTTTTTACTGCAATTGTTTATACAGCACCTGTTCTGTGGACGAGCTGAGCTTCTGTCTGCAGTGTTGTCAGCCACACACCTTTCATGATCACTAATAAAGAAAAAGCAGGAAGAGGTCAAGAAAAGGCACAATTTATTTTTTTGTGTATAGTCAGAACAGCATTCAATTCTTCACACAGATGCACCTCGTCCCTCCTGCATGAGAAAAGTCAGCCCTTAGTCTGAAAAACACCAAAATTGTTGCACAGCTGCCCTTTCCAGAACTGTCCACAGGTTAAGCTGTGCAATTGCCTCCAACTAGATGACTTTCACAAGACTCTAGTTTTGTACTGTGACCCTTCAGAAGCTGCTGAAGAGCTGTATTTATGATAGGTAAAATCTTACACACAAAGAATCCTCCTCTATTCTGAACCTAGAATTTAAGCCTTTAGATTCTGGTCAAAGCATTGTTAGGCATTAGCCAAGGACCACAGCTCAGTGCTCTCTTTTAAATAATGTTCTAATTACTTATAGACATATTACCTTCTTGAAAGCTGACACTCAACAATGTTACTGGCCAGCAGGAGTTAACGTGGCCACCAGTAAACTTTGTCATTTGCAACATATCACTCTGTAGTTGCAGAACTGCCCAAGGTCACTTTTCTCAGTGCCACCAGACATCAGTTTACTTAATCTGGCACGGATTGCAAATTCAAAGGTGATAATATGGCACCACTCTCACTACAGGCATTTCAGGAGGGACTGACTTGCTGTAGTGTTCCAGTAATCACCATTTCAGGACACAAAACACCCCACCCTCAGTTTTCAATGGTCACAACTGAACAGTCCAAATAAAAGCTCAGGTACAAGCAGCCAGCACAGTCTGGTCACTGAAGTGCTCAGATTTAAATGCTATTTTTTTTCAAGCCTGATGCTGGCAAGACCTTAAACCTGCAGACTTAAAACTGGCTGATGGTGTAAGCAAGACTTAGACAATAAAAAAACAGTAACTTGAAGTGGGGGGAAAGTTATTTTTTACTCAAATCAGAATGGATTTATAATCTATAGATTCCATAAAATTGGAGCTGGGATTTGCTGTGGTTTGGGGTTCTGTTCTGTTTTTTTATTTCTCTACACTGTGCAGACTCCCAAGCTTCAACTTCTTCCTCAAAGCACTTGCTGTTTAGAAGACAAACAATGCTCAAAGAGTGACACCATCCTTTCAAAAAGTTTGAAGCCACTCAGCCGTGCAACCTGAGGAGCCAACCTTCCACTCTGTTACTCCTTTTCAGGAGTCAGATGCTTTTTGAGTTTCTAGTAACTGTTATAACATTGAATTGACTCAATGACAGTTCTACTGAGACACCCAGACTGCATTCAGAGGGATGTATGGAAAAGCAGCTCCCTACAGAGAATCTACTCCTTTTTATTTCTGAGAACACCATCTTTGAGACCAAAAAGGCCTTACTGACACAGATCCCTCCATTTCTATCAGGACACAGTCTCAGCTATGGTGAAGCAATAGATTCATCAGCTCCCTAAGCAGCCTGAATTAGTTGTTTAAAGTCTTGTTAACAAAAGAGAGGCATGACCACACCCCCCAGGCCAGCTGCAAGCAAAACCTGTTTGGAGAATTAAAGCAGCGTGAACACCGGTCTCTGTGTTTTTACCCCATAAAAACCTTGTCAACACTTTTTCTCTTTGACCCCCCACCAGCGAAAATAATGCTTTTCTTTCTTATTTTCCTTGAGTAATACTGTTGTTATATCTTCCTCACACCAGTAAAAACCTGGACAGCAGGTTTCACTCATTCTGACACAGGTGGAGGAAAAGCTACAGCACGAAATCAAGAACCACACCTTTGGAGACCCTCTGGATGGGGTCTGGAACTCAGGTTCAACAACACACTTGCAGACAGATGGGGGAAAAACACCAGTTGAAATGTTGAGCAAGTAAGAGGATTTGTGCCATTGTGCTGGCACGAAACAAACGCTGCCATCAGATAAGAGCAGGGCTGATAACCCAGCTCGGTCCCGATAACGACACACGGAGGTAACGGATCATTTCCCGAGCTCCCTCAACTAAAACAGATGGCTGGAGTGACCTTGTGCCAATAAATCCAGCATTGTTCATTTAAACTTGTCAATCAAGCCCTGAAGTACCTTAAAGTGGAGCAGTCTCCACTCCAAAAGCCCATATTTGAAATATTAATAAAAGTATTTCAAACCACACTCCAAACCAGGACAATATTACACACAAATACTTCAATAGGTGGAACTTTATCTGTTGAAGTTACACCAAACCGGTATAAAGTTGTCACCCCACTATCCACAAATAATTGCAATTTTAAAAATTAAATCATGGGTTTTTCAATGCAGGATCTCCTCTAAAGTGAAATTCTAAATAAGACTGAGATCCTCTAATCACACTGGCCCTGCTGTGCCCAACACAAATGAACAAACCAGGAAATTCCAGCAATAGCCTTAAGTCTCATCCCACTTTTTTAAGCAAAGACAGCTGAGTAACTACTTCACAGGCAACAGGCTTTTAACTCCAGTCAGAAAACGCTGTGTTCTGGCAGATGAAGTTCAGCTCCCAGGGGCTGTGGTGTCAGAATGATTTATCACAGTCCTACCAGGAATTTGGGATGTGATTTTCAAATCTTGTAGATAAGGACAGGGCAGGTTAAGGGACTTCCACCACCTTGTGAAACAGCGAGATCCTCCACTGGATGCCACAGTAATTTTTATCTGGAATTGATACATCTGTGGTGAACAGGACATCCCTTAAATCTTTACAGTATCATATCATAACCACCTCTTTCTGCTCAAATACATAGTTACAAGATGCTTCCATCCCTAGATATTGCAATCATTCCCCATTAGAAGAAATTCCACATCCCTGCAGCCATACTTGGAACTAACAGGATTAGAACAAAGTCTATAAGTTTTCCATGTGTTTTGATTCACTGACTCTTCACTAACTTTTAAATTAGTTTTATATGAAAGATCCTTGGCACTTGGTTTATAAAGAGTAAAATAAATCTGTTTAAATACCTTTTGAAATGCAACATTTTCATTTCACTGGAAGATATAACAGCAATAGCACTTCTTATATTCAAGAGCTTTCATTCTTATATTCAAGAGCTCTCATAAAGACGGATTTTAGTAAAAAGTATTAATTTTAAGTACCAATACAGCCTTGGAGCCAGCTTACAGAAGGAAAAGGAGAAGCCAACAAGCCAAGAACCAATTTTAAATTGGGGGTTTTTTTCAGTAGCTAGTTTAACCACAACACAAAACAGTTTAAGCTGCAAACTCGAGACAAAGGCGAGGACTACAAAAATATTAATTGGAGAAGGCTAAATAGAGAAAAAAACAGCGGAGTATTCCCAAAGATTATGACTTCTGTAAGTATTTCTGTCAAGAGAAGATGTTCTTCTGTTCAGTGTATTTTTATCTCAAGCCAAATGAAAAAGCAGCTGGTAGTGCCAGTTATGCTGCTCAGAGGGTGGGGAGGAGGGGGACACACACCACAAACACACCCTCCTCCCACAACAGCCTTTGCTGCAACAACACACAAATCCACACACCAAAAGCACCTCAGCTGGGGGTGGGGGATCAACACCAGCATTTTATCTCTCCTCATTAATCATAAATTAAATTTGGGGCATGGCAGCGAATGGTTATTCCCCCTCCCCACTCCAAGAGAAAATGGGGATTTCAACACCATCAGAGCAGAACTTCCAGACTGACACTTTTCCACCTGATTTTGACTTTAGGGAAGGTCAGGTCAGGTGCTCAGGTGCTGCTCTGGCAAAAGCCACCAACGAGGACAGAAGGATTTTACAGCAATTGTTGTTTCCAAAGAAAAATTCAGATTGGCAGCACAGCAGCCCTTTTGAAATGCTGCTCATAAAGGATCAAGCCTCACTCCCTCCCATCCAACACACAAAATCAAAGCCTGTTTTAGGTTTCCTAACAACACTCAATTTTATATTTTCCCCACAGTTAAAGTAAACACTGCCATCACAGAAGTGACATAAGCAATGAATGAAAAGTGACAGCAGGGAGAAAAACCACTGGTGGCCCAGGAAAGCAAGCAGCTGACTATTCCCTTTCTCACTACCCAGGAATAACAACTCCAAACCTCTGTTCAAACTGATCATTACAACTGACAGTACAATCAATTTAATTTATTTATTCATTTTTAAAGAATGAAGGTGTCTGGCTTCTAATAGCAAATATTCTTCTGGTTATTTTAAGATCTGATACAAGACCCCATTCCTAAACTCAGTAATTATTTATAGTTATAACTTGATGTTAAATACATTCACTTTGTTACAGGTGCTTAACTGATGTGGGAACAGGAAGATCATAAAAGTCCAATAACCCCAAACAAAGAGAAAAAATCATATTCAGCAATTTTTAAGATTTTTTTGACTCTCTGTTGTGCTAATACACTATTGCTAATTGCTACTCCTCAAATTTCTGTCAGAGGGAAAATTGTTTAAAAGTAACCCATGTCTAAAAAAGCCCAAACACGGCAGGGCTGACACCTCACCCTTTGGCAGGAGCCCTGCTAACCAGCCAGCTACTAAATGGAATTAGGGAATTATTTCATTCCTTCCACCCAACTGCACATATTAATAGCAAATAAATAAATAAGAACAAGCCCTGGTTTTCTGTACCAATATAATTAACATTACACAAGGAAGGTAAGTCCAACTAAGGAATCTTTTTTAGCTACAAACAGGTGAACAGAAAGCTCCAGGCTTGGCACCAACACGAGCAGTGAGACTCCTAAATCTCTGCAGCACTTTTCTTTTTGCCCCCAAGAGGAGCCTTTTAAAATATTCACAGAGTTAGGCAGCAATTCAGTAAACCTTGAAATCACTGCAAACTATCTGATGTACTCACTGAGGCATTTTAACTACTCCAAGAATTAAAGTCAGCATTACACAGAACAGCAGCAAATGATGTGTAACTGTTAAAATGAAAACAAAACGTGTATAATGCCCAGGAAAGTGACAGCAATTCTTTACTCTTAACCTGCTACCCAAAGAAATGCTTATGCTAACAAGGGAAACATCATTACTTGTCCTCATTATGTTTATTAAACTACATGAAAATAAAATACAGCAGCCATGTACCAGATCAAGATCTAAGCTGTAACATTCTTTCTTAAATATCCACCTGTCTGCAACATGCCACGGAATCTGGTCCCTTCCCTGCCTCCACCACTGATTTATTTTAATTTTCTTGTTGTCAGAGAATCCCAGAATGGTTTGGGTTGGAAGGGACAGTAAAGATCAGCTTATTCCACCCCCTGCCATGAGCAGGGACACCTTCCACCAGCCCAGGTTGCTCCAAGCCCCGTCCAACCTGGCCTTGGACACTTCCAGGGATGGGGCAGCCACAGCTTCTCTGGGCAACCTGTGCCAGGGCCTCCCCACCCTCACAGGGAAGAATTTCCTCCTAATAAAGGAAAAGGTATCTTTTCCAAATATAAAATAAATATAGGAGTGTGTGCACATATTCAGCTCGTACAGAGACTGAGTGGGAATCACATCCCCAGCTCCTGTCAGGACTAACACAGAGGTGTCTGGCAGTTGGAAGAATTTCAGGAATCAGTACAAGTCAACATCCCAGCAGTCCAACTCCAAATAAGAGCCAGCATCCATTTAAAACTACAAATAGCTACTAAAGACAAATATTTGTTCCAACACCAAAACATCTGCAATTGGCCAGTGTATCTCACATGGGAATCCTTTAAAAATGCTACTTTTTTAGCCACCATAAAAGTAAATTTTCAAGTAACAAAGAGTTAAGGTGCCAGGATTAAACACAGGCAGAGATAAAATCATTTTAATTAAAGCTTGTCTTATGACACATTAGATATTCTGACTATATTTTCATCTGGGTAAATCTGTACTCCCCATAAAGGAAAGGTAGGATTGGGCTGACTGGGCTGCTAAAAAAATCCAGAACAAATGAACAAACAAACACAAAGCAAAGAACTGTTTTACTGAGCAAAGGATTTTCAGCCCCTGATTTTATTTAAAACTTAAAACGTGGTGTAGCTGTTTCTGATAAGCAGAGTATCTGATTGCTGCTTACCAAAGTCAACAGCAGAGAGATTCATTCCCAGTGTTTGCAGTGATTACTAAAACTTCCAGAGCTTTCAAAGATTCAGTTTCTAGCTGTTCACACAGATAAATTGAAGAGGAATTTTTCCACTTAACAGGATCACTTCAGTAGTGCTTCAATTCTGACAGACTTCTAACAACTATCCCCAGGAGTTAATGCCAGGAAACTGCAGGATCAGACCACACAAAGAATGAAAACCTGTATTAGCATCCACTGGAAGGTTCTCTGGAAACAGCAGGTCTGGAAACAGTTTTGGAAACCTGATCTCAGTTTCTGGGTCATTTCCATGGGTTTTGAATCATACATTCCTTTAAGGCATGTTCTTCCTTTCACTCATTGCCTTGTAAAAGACTCATTAAAAAGAAAAAACAGCCAACACAGAACGGCCAGGAGAGAAGGTCTGACTAAACTGATAAAACAATGACAGAGGCTGCATCCATAGCAAACAAAGGGTGAAAACTTCAGGACTGCAGCCCTGCAAGTTCTTTGTGATAACAGGAAGCAAAATGTTTTACTGTAGAAGTAAACAACATCCTGACTTGCACATTACCTACCCACGAGCAAGGAAATGAGAAAAGCCTTCCTCACCGAGGGGACAGACTTCAGCAACTGCTTTATTTAATGCCCAACCCCGGACGAGGGAACCTCCTCAGCGAGTCAGCGAGGCAGGGGAAGCCTGAAAATCGCTTTTGCAAGCGTTTACTCAGCGTTTCCACGGAGGATGCTGAGCCTTTTCTCGACGAACCGCGCACAATTAAAGGGCTGGTGGGGGGACCCTGAGGGGGGGGCAGAACCCCTCCAGCCCTCCAGGCAGCGCCCCAGAGCAAGCCTGGCTGGAGGGAAGGAGAGGGGACGGAGTGAGGCAGGAAAGTGGACGGAGGGGGAATATCCCCCCTCCGCCTTCCCCATCCCCCCGGCCCCTTCCCTTTCTCCTCCCCGAGCCCTTTCTCCCTGCTCCCCCGCTCGTCCCTGTGCTCTGCCTCCTCCTCTCCGTCCCCGCGGCTGCCCGCGGTGTCGCCCGGGCCGTGGGCTGGCCCGGCGCACTCACCTGTCCCTGTGCTCCCCTCAGCTGTTTACCACTCCGGGCTCCCTCGGCCCACAGGGCGCCGCCATCTTGGCCCTGCCTCCCCCTCCCACCGCGGCGCTTCGCCCCTCGGATCCTTCCGCCGCCAAACCTAGTCCCGTCTCACCGCCTCACTCCCCCGCTGGCCGCCCGCCTTCTCCCCCCGTCCTTCCCCGCCCCGAGCGTCCCTCACGCCTCACGGGGGTCTCCCCGCCGCGGTGCGGGGGTGAACGGGGGGTGTGGGGGCAGCCCGCGGGCGGGTGTCCCGCGGCGGAGGGATCTCGGCGGGGTGGGGGGAGCGGTGCGGCCCGGCGGAGGTCGCGTGATTCGGGGGGGCGGGGCCGCGCGCGGGCGGTAAACAAGGCCCGGCCTGAGGGGACGGGGACGGGCGGCGGGACACAACCACCCTCAGGGTCCCCACTGCGCGAGGTCCTGCCCGAAAGTGCCCTACAAAGTGCGATAAATGTCTGCAAAGGCGATAAAAAGGCCTCAGGAATCCCGCTGTGTGTGCGGGGCGATGCTGACGGGACAGGGCGCTGCGAGTCCCACCCAGAACTCGCCCCCCCCTCACCCCGGGCGCGCACCCCAAATATAATTGATTTTACTCGCTGGACGTTCAGGCCTTGTTTCATTCACCCTTCTTTTGTGGGGGGGACTTCTTCATCCAAACCACGCGCCGGAATTCTTTCTTTTAAATTTCTCCTTTCTGAAACGTTAGCAACCACGCCACGCAAAACGTTCCATCCTTTCTTTCGATAAGGGTTGATTTTTCCCCCGTGGAAAACGCAGGGTAGGAAAGAAGAACGGAAATTACCGCAGGGAAGGTCCTGCAGCCTTCGGGTTTGTGTGCAACAGGTTCCCAACTCCACATTTCAATCCCAGCACCGGTGGGATCCCTGCGTTTTTCATTCCCCAAGGAGGAGCAGCTCAGTGGGGGAAAAGTGCTGCTAATCTGACTCCTGAGTCCATATGAATTATCCCCAGATGCTAGTAGGAATCACAGGCATCAAAGTTGCAAGGTGAAAGCTTAGGTGTAAGGAAAGAAGAAAAAAAAAGCGGATTAGAGCCCCATCAGCTGATTTTTAACTCGCAGCAGCAGCAGTTTGTGTTTCCCAGCTCTCATCCCTGCAGGGCTGAGATAGTTCCTTCCCACTGCACCTGCGATGGGTCATCCTGCCTCGGGATGAGATAGAGTTCCTTGGAGCCAGCATATTTTTAATCCAGTCCTGCCTGGTGCATTGCAATTAATATTTATTACAGCCTGGACTGAGTGATGGTATTTTTTCCCTGCTGTGCAGGAGACATGTTTGTTTAATCTGCCACAGGAAAGGGTGGAAATTAGGATGAGTTTCAGAAAAGAGCTGGAAGCAATTAGTTGTGTGTTTTACTTGGATTTAATTGTTGTAACATTCAAATTGATGAAGAAAACCTGGATGCTGTACCAGGGGTTTGCTGCTGGATTTGAAAGGAAAAGTGATTGCATTAGAATGGATGTGATATGTTGTAATTAACCTGTTTATTCTTACTGAGCTATAGATTTAAAAATCTATTTCATTAAGATGCACAGGAGCATAGGACACGTAGTAAGAGCTCACAGCAATGCACAAAATTGAACTGCCCTTGTGTGCAAGCACAACTCTGTACATCCCCCATGGCCCGTGTGGGTCAGGGCCAGGACAAGTCTCTGGGAGCCCAGATAAGCCCTTGTGGCTCTCCCTTCTCTGCTGATCCTGAATAAGAAGAGACGACAGGGAAAGTGATATAAACAGGAAGAGCATAAAATAAGAATGGCCACACGGGGTCAGCTCTAAGGTTCTTCCAGCCCCAAATGCACCTCCAGCGCTCTGGGTTTATAATTCAAGCCTGTGTAAATCACCTTTCAATGGTTATTTCAGTGGAGAGGTGATCAGTTTAACAGGAATCCAGGGAAGAGCAAGAACACAACAAGCCAAGGTGATCACTGACTGCAGTCCCATTCTCCATAGGAACTCCTGAAATAAAATAAAGGCAGAAGGAGTGGGTAGGAGCTGAAGCAGAGCCAGCAGTGTCCCCATCTCCCTTCGGGCATTCCAGTGATAACAGTCAGAAATGTCTGGGCAGTCTGTGCTCATCTCAGGGGTCAGCTTGTCTGCAATTACATCTGGACTGGGTGAGCTGGTGGCTACTTGGGGACACAGAACAGCTGATACAGATGTTACTGCCACTGCAGATGGAGTCATCCTTGTTTTTCCACAGGACTGTGCCCAATGCTCTCTGGAAAACAGCTGCCTGGGGAGGTTTTGTTAAACATAATATCATGGAATGGCCTGGCTTGGAAAGAACCTTAAAGATTTTGACATAACTGCTTTTCTAGAGGATGTTTTTTGTGTGGTTGACTTGCTTTTACTGTCTCCACTTTAAGGGCCACACTCTGCAGCCATTTGCACTTGCTATCGAGGGGAAGTCTGTGTTCAGGGGTGCTGGCAGGAGCAGGCTCCAGTGTTTCATAAAATAACATCTCAGCCCTTTCAGCAGCTTGTGATTTTCCTGTTTTGTTTAATTCCTATAACTGCCTTCATAAGGAACCGTGAAGCTGCAATGTACAATTTGGGTTTCTGTTACAATGGCTTGTTTTTGTAGCGGGAAATGTAATCCCTCAAATGCCTGTGTTTAAGAGGATGCAAATCAGCTCGCGAGCACAATGCCTTGGGAACGTTTCTTTCATGCAAAACCCGGCTGGATAAATAAGGAGGGGAGGAGGGAGAGGGGAAAGGGATTGTTCTCTTCTGTAAACAACGAGAACTAATTATGCTCGGTAAATGACAGATGGGTTAAGATCAAAATCTGAATCTTTCTCAATGCGGGTGAAATCCTCGCTCCTATCTCGGAGTTGCATCAAACCCCGTTGCACAGCCTTGTCCGGTGCCATGGGGCAATGACACAGCTGGCACTCAGGGCTGTCCTGGCACAGGGTGGTGGGGACAGCGGGCAGAATCCCTCTGCTGTCCCCCTGGAGTGTCTCTGCTCCATCAGGGAAACACCAGGCTCCGGGCGGAGGGGCAGAACAAAGGGTGTCGCTTCCTGGCGTTCACCGCCCTGAGCTGCAGCAGGAAAAGGGACCCAACGGAGTCCCGGGTTAACGCAACCAACTGTAGGAAGCAGCGAAACGCGTTTGACAGCTCACAGGGAGTAGGAAAACTCCTCTCTAAAGGCATTTTCCTGCTGGTGATGTCCCGGTACTCGGCACTCAACAGCTGCAGGTGCACTTACATACCTTTGGAATGATAAACTTCGTGGAAGGCACCTTTGCACTCCACGCACGGAGGGAGCTGTGAGGGCAGGAGAGGACATCGAGGGCACGCACAGCTCATGCCACTGTGCACCTGCACAGGCAGGAAGGTTGGGATAAGTAGGGAATAGGTGAAATCAAGGAATCACTCCCCTCTCCTCATTTGGGGGGATCAGCTCTCCTTGTTTGTCCCCAAAAAGGAGTCATGCTCAAGGATTCTGAAGGAAAATCTGTGTTCCCAGCGCCTGTGCAAGAGAATAACCTGGGAACAGTCACCCTGCCCCTGCTCCATCCTCCCTCCTTCCACCTGCCACTTTGACACTCAACTATCTCCCATTTTCAAACCCATTCTCAAACCTTTTTTTGAAAAGTGAGTGATAGAAGTGCAAATTCTTATTATTGCTCTTGAAGAGCTTTTTGCAAAGCTGTTGTTAATGAGCTTGCTTAATGAGCTTTCTTAAATCTATATTTATACCCTTTATACAGCTGTACACAGATAGAGCAACGCCTAAAATATGTGTGGATTGCACACACATATGCCTTGGAAAATGAAGGCTGATTAACACACATCTTCTTGGGTTGTACCGTGCAAGTATTTATTCCTTTTTCCTTGGAAATTGGAGAGATAAAAGATCCATTCTGGAATAAAATAATTCTGTGCATATGTGCTCGATGGTTTTGTTTATGAGCCCGAAGTATGTGAGTGAGTGTGTGTGTGTGAGACAGATGGTGTGGCTGTTTGTGAAAGATATGATGTGGGGATGAATGTGTGTAAAAATACAGGTTTTTAAGGGCTTTTTTTTTTTTTTAAGAAAAGACAAAATAAATGCCTGCTTGGGGCATTATTTCCCTGTGTCATGCTCTTTGTCAATATGACAGAGGAGTATCCCTGCAGAAGGAGAAGCTGCCCCTGGAAGTGAAGGGTGCTGCCCCCAGGGCTCCGAGCTGGGCATCGTGAATTCTCTTCAAGTTTTCAAAGTCCTGGAAAGTTTTGATAAGCAAATACTTTCTGGGCTCTGCTTCTCCATTGGCTGTTTCTTCACCGCCAGATTTTGACACAAATAATCTGATTGAAAAATCAGGGAGGGGAACAGGGGCAAAAAAAAAAAACAAAAAAAACCAAGAGAGAGAGAGAAAAGGAGAAGTATCTATTTCAGCAGACTGCAAGCAAGAGAAAAAGTGGAAGAGGAGTCCTGAGAGGAGAAGGCAACGTCCCGCTGGTCTGGGGAGATTTCAAGGCGAATCCAGTAAAGCAAAGTCCCCCAAACAGGTGATTGATTTATTCTTTTAACCACTTTTATTTTTATTGTTTTCCTCATTTCTCTGATGTGTTTTTATCTAAGCTTTTTTTACCTTCTTTGCTTTTGTTTGCAAATATGTGGCATATTCCACGGAGTAAGTCGCTTGTCCTGAGGATTCCTTTATGGAAATAGTTCACTTGACTCATTTGAATTCAACCTTTTAAAATTATATACCATATAATTCACTCTCACATGTGACAATGTGCTCCACATGTGAGTAGAACAAAATACAAGGGATGTGACAGTGGTCTCAGATACCTGTGTCCCAGCAAGCTCCATCAGCAGGATTAGTTTCTGGATGCAGAGTTTTGTACTTTGCCATTGAGGAAGGGGCAAACTGTGTTTTCCCTTTTAATTGCTCTTTTGCAGGGCCAGACCTTTAAATTCAGAGAGCAGGACACCCCTGCTCACATCACCTGTGCCAGTCTTTCCCGATGACAATTCAGCCTCTCCTGTTCAGAATTTTTGCTTCAAATCTCCCTTTTATTAATTTTCCACCCTTTTTAAGTAGAGGCTGATCAGTGTAATGATTTTTAGCATATGGAATTAGCTATTTATAGGAGCCTCTCACATACCACCAGATTGATTCAATACATTAAGCAGGAAAGCAAATGATTTGCAAGTTCATTAAGTGCATCTATACATTAAAGGGGGTATAGAATTTATTAGATTGCACTCTATAACTCCATCTATCCATGGCAAAGTTTCCTAAAGCCAGTGGCATTCCCAACATCACCGGGAGCTACATGGGGTTTCTAAAGAACAAATGCTGCAATTATAGTCTAAACATTTTTCCAGGTACTACAGATGTACCAGCATTTCTGTTCCCCTTCTGGGACAAAATTCCCACTGTAATTTGCTACCCCTGCCATAATGTCCATTTGCCCAGTCTGACCACAGGAATTAAAAATGACCTGTTCATTTTTCCACCAGAAAAGACACGTTCAGATGACTTGCCCCAAGTACATTCTACATTGCAACAATGGACTAAACATGATTAATTTTGTAAAAAACTGAAATTCTTTCAAATTTGACTTTATATTTAAAGAGTCAGGAGTCCTTAAAACCTTTCTTTTTTAAAAAATTTTCTTATTTTGTTTGATTTGGACTCTTAAAAATTTCAGATATCTCCTGTTTTGGTTTGTGCTTTTTTTCTTCTTCAAAAGATAGTCTTTTTAAAGACAAGCTGTTCTGTATTTTTGGAAGCTTCACCTTTGCGAGAAAGAACAGAAAAAGAAGCAATATTGAGATATAAATATAAGTTAAGTAATAAGAAGGAAATAAGTCTCTTTTAGCCTAAAACTTTGTGCATTCATCAACTTATATGAAGATATATATCAATTACTAGTTAAAATTAAGTGTTTCTGCTGAGTGTAGCGAGAAAAAGTGTTTAATCTCTACAATTACCTCATAAATCTGAAAATGGAATTCCTTGAATTTAGAGAAAAATGCAAGTCAGCTTTAGAATGAAACTTTTGCTGCATGTTGAGTCCCTGATTCAGTGTGGCACAATCCTGCAAACACCTGTCCCCGCTGAAAGCTCCACAATCTAATTCAGTGAGAATATTAATTTCTTCTAAGTGCTATCAAAGGACTCAGTCCCGTGGGTTTAGGTGCCGTGAGCTGCCGTGTAATGAAGTGGGAGATGGAGCTTCATTGAGGGATCCAGTGAAATTCGGATCCTGGAGTCAGAAACCACCCCCTAAATTAAGAACCAAACCCTTTTCATTTGGTTCTTTCCCCATCTGCAGTGTTTCAGTATCACATTAGAGATTTACGTGGGATACTCGGCAAAATCACCAGAGAGCATCACTGAGGGTGAGGGAATTTGGAGTTTGAACTTGGGGGGGACACAGAAATGCTGGGTGTGCTTTCAGATCTGACTGAGCAATTTATAACTGCGAAAAGAAACCTCTCTGAGGCACTCCAGGTGAGGTTCCCAAAATAGTGAAGCAGTTTTTTTCCCTTGGGTCCTGCTGTCCTTTCCTCAGGGCACATTATAATGTTATTATACAGCTGCATTAATGGCAAGCAAATAAGAATGTCAATTGTAGCTGGCTACTGGCTTTATATCCTGTAATGAATTTAAAAAAACCAGCCAGGACTGTTCCATTTTGGTTGGGAGCATCTGCCCAAGCAATGATTTCTCTTGTGCATTTACCCCTCCACGTAGAAACTGGTGCCACAGGGGCTGAAAGGAACAGATTCCATAATAATAAAGTTTAATTTTCAGTGAAAGGCTGAAGCCAAATTCTGTTGGAAGCTTCAGTGACTCTGAGACGTGGTGGGATCTGTTGTCCATAGCACTGCTTTCCCTGGGAAATACAGTTGGCCATTAGGGGCAGGTGATCACTTGCTACTGATAATCTGGATTTTCAAGGGAGGACAGTACTTTTTCCTCTCACAATCTCTGCCTGTAGCTTTCCTCTAACCTGGTTGTGTGCATCACAAAGCCAGTGCAGTGCAGTTGTTAATTAACTCTGCTTTGGGCTCCCAGTTCCTGTTTTTTTTCTCTAAAATGGGGTGGGGGAAGGTAACTTCCTTTTGCAACGTTCAGTCCATTAAAGATCAGCACAGGCCCTTCTCAGAGGTCACAATACTGGACCAAATTTGACTTTTCCATATGCTGGGGCAAACATATCCAGAAAAATCCTGTTGATTCATGTGCCTCTACTTCCAACCACCACCAGGAAAGCGGGGCTGTGCTGGTGCTGTCGTGGACTTGGCTTATGGGCACTGCCATAAAACACTGCAATGCTTGAGCCACCCACCTCCAACCCTCTGATTTACCTGGCTAAGCTGTCCAGCTACTGCCAGAGGATTCTCTAGCTGGAGGCAGGGAGAGTGACTCTTCCAGCAGCACTGCTGGATGCAGGGTGTCCCCTACATTCAGAGCTACCCACTTCCAGAGGCTCTCCCTCCGCTGTGTCAGGAAGCCCAGAGAAATTAACTGGTTAATTCAGGCAGAGAAACCCAATGTCTAAAGCTTTCTGGTATGAATACCCTCCATTGTGGACACAGTCCTGCCCCACCACATGGGAAAATCCCTCTGACATGAGTGGAAACTCCATGGATAAAGGGTTTGTGGCAGGATTTCAGCTTGGGGCACTGTAATGTCTATAATGCAGAGTGTGACTTCGTGCAGAGGTACCTCACCTGGGACTGATCCTCTGAGCTCAGCTCTGCTCTGGAATGTGAGTGGCACAAGCTAAGCAGAGCTGCTGAAGGGTTATACCCACTGCAGGACACTCCTGGAGCTATTTCTGTGCCTTCAGCTTTTCTCTGGGCAGAGACTCTTTACAACACTTAGAATGAATCTCAATAGAGAGAGAAAAATTGTGCTTCACTGTTCCTTCTCTCAAGGGTCTACTTGTGGTTCTTTCTCAATACTGTTTTGTCCTCTTTCTGAAATTAAGTTAACAAATCTACTCTTGGCCTCTCTTTTCTCTTATTCATCTCAAGTTACATGTAAATTTCTTGGAAAAAGATGAAGAAAAACAGGTGAGTCATTTCGGAAATAAAAATGGCTGGAGACACCAAGAGTTATGCCTGAAATCATAGAGGAAACAGTGGGAATCTTGGACCAGATTTAAAAAGACAGCTCTAACTGCATATCCAAAGGCACCCTGGCAATCCCCCTGTCCACAGGAGACCTCGTTGTGGGAATCCCACAGCACATGGACCTGCAGCTTTAGGCACCACTGCAAATGTGGCCCTCAGACCTTTAAACAAAACACCACTGGGCTGTGTAATTATATTTAGCATGAAGGGGTAGTGCAAGTACTTCTGAACCCTAGGGAGCAGACCTTTCCATCCCTGGCTGTTTGGGATTCCAGAAGTCCACGCTGCTGTATCCTGACTTAGACATTCCATGTCATTCCTACGTAACAGGAGCAGACTTTGTGGATTTTTGAGGTTTTTCTTTAGTAACTAAGTAAGTTACACTGAATTGCTTTCAGGAAAGAGCAAAACTTAATAACACAGTTTCCAGTCAACAGTGAGCCAGGACTCACTGCTGACTTTTCATATGAAATATGGCAAGATTTGTTTTCAGTGTCGCTATCCCGAACAATTACAAGGGAAAATGCAAATACACATGCAAATAAGGCACCAGCTGATATTGCTGCACACAACATTGCCCCCGTTGTCACTCTGCCTCCAGGAGAGCAGTTACCAGGCCCGGGGAGCGGGCACAGGGCGGGCTGGGTTCTGGATAGCACAGATAACAGATCCATTGCAAGAGAATTTTGTGTGATTAAATTTCAGCATTTTATGTTTGTTCCTCACCCGCCATTTCAACGGTCTGCAATGTTTGAGTCAGGTCCAAAAGGTAACCTCTCACCCAGCCCTCCTGCTCTGCCTCTGTTCCCCTGTTTTTTGTCAGCCAGAGCACAAACCACTCAAGCTACTCAACAAGGAGACCCCCACACACACATCATGGATTTTCCACTGTCTCTCTCCTACTATTGGTGTTGTTTCTATAATTAGTGTTTCTGTAGCGATTTCACAGAAGAGCCCAGGTCATGGGCTCTGCCAGGTGCAGTACAAACACTCAGACAGACCCTTTCTCCAAGGGGGATCTCCAACCCGTGGTCCCCACTCAGGGAGGGTGAGGTCAGAGATGCACCACGTCCTGTAGCCAGAGCAGGGAGCTACAAGAGAGAGATCCTGGCTTCCAGTGTGTCTGCCACAGGCACTTTTGGTCTGTACACAGCCCTCAGTTAAAACCTGTCTCTGTTTCTCCACATACAACATCAAGATTGCTGTAATCCTTTGCTTCGACCTGGGGTAGATAGTGAAGTGTAATTTTTACAGTGTCAGAGACCACCTTGCAGTAAGTTTTTCATTTAGCCCCTTCCTCAGCTCTGTGTTTTCCTCAGAGCTGAGATCCATCACACACCTAAACCCATGCAACCCCTCCCTGCTCCTCAGCTGGCTGGAGGGACCTTTGAGGTGATCTCCTTGTCTCCCCACTACAAGTTGTAATTCACTGCTGCTGGGGGAACAAATGGGAAACTACTCCCTAAACCACAGAGATTTACCTGCTGTTTTTCTGTGTTTCTGCCCAGAAAGTGAATGGAAAATGCCACGATCCTTTTTGGTGAAGAGCAAAAAGGCTCATACCTACCACCAACACCGCTTTGTGGAAGATGACCTGCCTGCACTCACGTGGGGCCCAGTAACCTCTGCCTTCACTGGTGAGTCAGCCCATCCACTGGGCTTGTAAGAACACACCAAGGCAAATCAATCATTCAGTAGGCAAGTAAAGGAGTGGAGTGAGTGAGTTAAAGAGCATCAAAGGGCTTCTACATGGGCATGTCAGTCTAAGGACAAACTGATCCCTTGCTGCGTGTCCTCTCTCTACGCCAAATCCACAAATCCAAATTTAGATCCTCCCTTTGTTCCCTGCTCGGTTGCTGGGGAGATTTGAGATATCAGATTGCTGAGTGGAGTTGGTCACATTTGGGATAGAAGGCCAATTTCAGGCCACTAACAGCTGGGAAAAGAGCTTGCCCTTGGTTGTCAGTCTTCTACAAACTCTTCACAACTCCGCCACCTCCATCTCTGGCTTCCCATGTTTGCTGCCCACGTTCTCTCTGCACTACATCCTCTCTACCTCAGTGTGTTACCACCTCTTCCTGATGATTTGCAAGGAAGGCTACAGCCAGAGTGAGAAAATACTAGGGATACCCTAACACTGCCTGTGAGGAGTCCTACACACTCACAGGTGAAGGGCCAGCTGCTCTGTACTGTATGAACACCAACCAACACAGCTTCTGCCTCTGCCTGCTGCCCTCCCTCTGCTCCTGTTCCCGCTCTCCCACAGCCATCCCAGCAGTGGCAGGGCTGGGGCAATTATCTTCTTCCTTCAGGCACCATTCAAATTTTCTTTATTCAAATCTAGGATCAACTTACTCTTTGTTCTAGCCCTGGCTATCAAATTAGAGTCCAACCCTGTGATAAGTTTGATAAAAAGGAAAGGAGGTGACATTTTAATTTCAATTCCTGCCATCATCTTTTGCCTATTTGTTGTGTCTATCTGGTGCACTGGAGGGTTTTGATGACAGATAAATGCTGTCCTTCAGCAGACCTGTCCCATCTCCAGCATAAAGGAGCCACATGTGTTGGACCTCTGTCCATTTTAAATTCTTTCTGCAAAGTCTGCATTCTAAAAAGTGCTGCTTGGTCTCTTTAAGGGCTGGGACAAGCATGGAGAAATGAGAGTGGGGGCAGGAGATGATGAGGCTCAGTAGTCTTTGCAACTGCATAAGCAGTTACCTCCCCTCTCTGCTTCCCTACTTGGCTGTCCATAAATCCAGGTTAACAATACCCAGCTCTCTTAGGAGAGAGGTGGGGAGGTTAATAAGTTAGTGATTGTTAGTTATCCACACAAATGGAAATGGTTTTAAATAGGGAAATGATTCCTACAGATATATGGCCTTCTAGTGTTAATCTGCTCTCACTGTAGAGGGTATCAAGTGTCCTATTGGCAGGATCATCTCTACCTTGCCAATCTCATCCTGCTTGGAATTTCCCTTTGCAGTGGACAGACCTTGATTGCCCTGCTGATTGCACCACTCTGCACTTACTCAGGGAATTGAGCACAGGCTCCTGTACCCAAGCACGAGTTCATACATGAGTGCAAAACTCAACAGGCTCCTTGTAAGAGCAAGAACGACCTGTGACCCTGCTCTGTGTTACAGCCACAGGAGACAGGACACCAGAGGACATCAAGAAACAGGACCTGGAATGTGTGATTCCAAAACAAGAAAAGGACCCACCTGAACTGAAGGAAGAAAGTGTCCCTGTCCAGTACCTGAGCAGGATGCTGCCAGGCCCTTCAGCTCAAGGTCTGCTACCCAAAACCACAATTGCAAAAGAGGTCAGGGCTGGGCTGGCTTATGGAGCCCCTGAAACTGGGCCCAGATTTTCAGTAAATGGCAGGTCTTACCTTGACATCAATGGTCAAACTTGTCCCAGGCAGAGCTCATCAGGAGCATTCTGTATTTCCCTTTACAATTCTGGTCTAGATCAGCATCTCCCTGGAGGATGCTGCTGTGATTCCCAGTGGGTGCAGTTCTGTGCTCTGTGTTCAGGCAGATGTCCATATGAAGCAGGGCTAGTAGGGGGCTTAAAACTCCCTTAGCCATAACATTTCCATGGCATTCTTTGCCATAAAATTTCCTCAGATTGTAATCAAAGTCACAATAGGAACTTTTCATGGGAAATCGGGATTTGAATTGAGGAGGAGGAGTTGCCAGCTGGAACTCCCAAGGTCAGGCAAGGCATTCAATGGAGAAATGGGAGCTGGGGAACTTTTTTGCTGGTGCCCAACTTCAGGCAGTGGTGTGACACTCACTTCTCCCTTCCTTCTGCAAACTCAGAGATGCCCATCCCAGCTCTGCAGATCAAGGACTGCACGAACACAACCCCCTCTGCCTTCTACAAAACTGGCTTCTCTTGGGATGCTTTCCACGTGCCATACAGCTACCAACAGATGTCCTCCACCATGCAGTCAGCCCTGCTGGAGCACCCTGTTAGCCTGTATGGGAGCCACCTCCTGCCAAGCTCCGAGCCCCCCCTGGACTACAGCATGCACTATTCCTCAGACATGGAGACCTACCACTGCGTGAAGTGCAACAAGGTTTGTGTGTCACAGGAGAACCTCGGGGATGGGGAAGGGCCTGGAGGGATTTTCACCGAATATTGGGTCACACCAAAATGCTCAACACGTGGCTCAAAACAGGTCACCTAGTCAGGAGAGCAGGTACAGAGGCACTGGGAGTGATGCAGTTCACGTAGCCCATGAGAGGGAAGAATCCAATAAAGGGAAGGAATTGAAAACAGAGGTGGAGACACAGCCACCTCATGCCAAAAACTATCCCTGGCATTTTGTTTTGCAGGTTTTCTCCACTCCCCACGGACTGGAGGTCCATGTCCGAAGGTCTCACAGTGGGACCCGGCCCTTTGCTTGTGAAGTGTGTGGCAAAACCTTTGGGCACGCTGTAAGCCTGGAGCAGCACACCAATATCCACTCCCAGGTGTGTAGGATGTGTCCAGAGAACCAGCTCTCCAGAGCTCATGAGGGCTTGGACCTTGGCTGTTGCTTAATCCATTATAGAGGAAGTGACATTTCCTCGGTTACAAACGTGGTGTCTTTCCTGTAGCACCCAGTGACAACACCAGGAGCTCTGGGGACCACAGATCATAGATCTTGGTCTCACAAATCTCAGACTGCCCTTGAGAATTCCTTGGATGGGAGGGGAGGATCATTGCTGCTTGTTCTTCTGTGCCTCACCTCCTCCTAGAGGGTGCAGGAGTTTGGATCACAAGACATAATCCATTTCCATAAGTAACCCTCCTGCATTCCCTTTCTACTGCTCCCAGCACATCAGTCCAGGAGCCAAGGAGATTTGCTTATCAAATCTACTATTCCCATCACTCCTCAAGCTCTGTCACATGTCTTGCAGCCTCAGACATCCCATGATTTTCCTTCCCCAACAGGAAAGAAGCTTTGAGTGCAAGATGTGTGGGAAGACATTCAAACGTTCCTCCACCCTCTCCACTCATCTGCTGATCCATTCGGACACACGGCCCTATCCCTGCCAGTACTGTGGCAAACGCTTCCACCAGAAGTCAGATATGAAGAAACACACTTACATCCACACTGGTGAGAAACAAAATATCCCCAGTAGGCAAATGCAGGTTAGAGCCCATGGTGTAAATGCACATACAGAGTCACCAGGCACAGCGATATTGGACGAGGGTTAAGTCCAGAGGCACTGGAAAGTCATTATTCCCTGAGTGGTAAGGTGGCAGGAGGTCAAAGCACCCCTGGGATGCACGTCCTCCTCTGTGTGACAAGGAGGTGCTTATTGACCAGCCTCTGGTACATGACATGGTTGTCCCCAGCCCTGGATGCAGGCAAGGCATGGATCACCCACTGGAAAGGGCTGCCTCTGGCTCTTCCCACCCTCTGGTGCTGGATCACAATCCAGAGGTGTTTCCAGGACTGCTGGGCTGGCAGCGCCCTGATGCCCAAGCACAGCCAGTCTGAATCTGCTGAAGGGCATTTCTACCTCCTTTCTCTCACCTGTTAAAGTGGTTTTTTACCATTTTCTGTGCCCTGCAGGTGAGAAGCCCCACAAATGCCAGGTCTGTGGCAAAGCCTTCAGCCAGAGCTCCAACCTCATCACCCACAGCCGCAAACACACGGGGTTCAAACCCTTCAGCTGCGAGCTCTGTGCCAAGGGCTTCCAGCGCAAGGTGGATCTGCGGAGGCACCGCGAGACCCAGCACAGCCTCAAGTGAGGAAGGGCTCCAGGGCTTTGCTGGAGCTCCCACTGCAGACTGTCCCCAGCATCTCCATCCAGCGTGGGACTCAAATGGCATCCTGTGTTCCCCTGGGGACTGGCAAAGTCATGTCATTGGCTTTGGTGCTTGGCACTCCAGGGCCTTGCACATCCCAAAGAAACCTGTGGGGGGGTCTCACTTTTCAATTACAACAGGTACCAGCCCAGATCTGACAGCACCTGCTCAAGTGCAAACCCAGAGAAATTCCTCCAAGGTCACTGTTACTCTGGATTGACACTGTGTGCAGAATCCAGTTCTTTCAGGCTGCCCAGCAGTGAGGTGGGAACTCCTGGGCTGGTGGGAGCCACAATCTGTGCCAAGCCAGTGCTGTAACCGTGTCCTGCTCTGATGGTTGGGAAGATAAGGCCAGGCCATGCAAATAGATTGCGTTCAGAGAGCTATGTTCAGCCTAGACAGGGCTTCTGCAGAGACTTGCCCAGGCCATAAATTCTGCCAACAGACACCTAAAGTCATTTCTTTCAGCAGAGCATTTACTGTGATCAAATGACAAGTTAACTGTGCTGTATTTTTAGCTTGGAGTGGGAGGAAAATACTGAAGAAACAGCTCCTATCCCTAGCTGATAACAGGGGTCTCTAAATACATTCCTCAGGCACACCATGCTGCAAAGATCCCTGGCTTGGTGGCAAGCAAGCAAGCTCCAGGAAGAGTCATGCCACAGCACCAGGCATAAACCCCATGTCTCGGTACCATGGGAGAGTCTGGCTGCTTTTGGAATCTGGGCTCTGGTATGTCCCACAATATTTCAGTGCATACCGACTTGGAGCTGTCCTGGGCAGTCCTGTGTCACTGCGTGGTCAGGATTGGCCCTTGGATGTCGATGCCAAGGGTCAGAATCCTGCTTTCCAGCCCCTCTCTTAAAGGAGGAAGTGGCTGAGCCTGTACACGCTGGCAGAGTATGCAAGTACCTTACAAATATTATACAAACAGAGCAGTGGCATTTCCTCCTTCTTCCAGGTCCAGGGGGGTGAAGCAAAGCACTGGAACAAGTAAAGAACCAGTTCCCCTCCAAGCTCTGCTACATTCTCTCTCTCTAACCTTTGGCAAGTCACTGCACTGGGCTTTTGTTTCTCCCCCCTCCTGGTGACGTGGGATCATTCTCTCAGGTTTGTAGAGTCCCCTGAGTTCTTAACAGGAAGGACAAAGTATTATTATAACACAAATAAGGCAAGTGCTTCCACTTAAGCAGGGCACTGTAGCAGCACACAGCCCACTCCATAACTACATCCCTGAACACACGGCCTTGGACAATGACACCAGTGGGTATTACCCTGGGAATGGGCTGTGGCACAAACCATTTCACTCCAAAGGTTTGTGAGGGAAGGCTGCCATCGTGGGCAAAGACAAATGGTCCAAGTGGAAAATTCATGTATTGCCAGGAGAGATGTCTGTCCTGCCCTCAGTTACACTGCTGTAAATCCAGAGTTATTCTCCTAAGACCTAAAATGTACTTGCCCCTGTTTTATGCTGTGCCTAAGCTGTTAGTTATTAATATGCATTCTGGAAGCTCAAAACAGAGTCTGTACTCCTGGCTTTACTTGTACACTGTAAATATGTATTTATACTTATTCTAATGTATATTTTTATTGCTCTGTACCAGACAGTGACAACATGTAGAGGCCTGCTGGGATTTATCTGATAAATCTGTTCCCTCTCAGTAACTGGGCTAACAGAGTGTATTGCATGTTCAAAATACCCATTTCAAGAACGGCTCATGCTTGGCTCTGGAGATGCAGGAGGTGGGGATGGGGTGGAAAAGGAGAAGGGAAAGAGTATAGTATAATATACCATATGGTTTCAGGGGAAATAAAGATGGACATTCACATGCAGAACAGGGCTGCCATCAGGGAGACATTTATCCCTGGAGACAAATTGGTGCAGAGTCCCACACAGGCCAGAGTCCGCTCTCCAGAGCAGAAGGAGCACCCCAGATACACGGGAATGTGTGTCCAGATGGTGCTGTCAAAGCCCCCATTAAATCTCTGCTGGCCTTTCCTGAGTCGTGCCAGAACCTGGTCAGGGCAGGGACTCTGGGGAAGGTGTATAACCTGTGATGGAACTGGTCCTGGCTGTGGCACAGGCACACACACACACAGGAACACTCTCACACATGCACAAGCCTTGCTCAAGGTAAAGTCATTTCAGCTTATTAAAACCACTGCCCAAAATGCCAACCGTGCTTGTTGTTCCCCCTGTCCTCCACAAACCTGCAAACAGAAATATTTAAAGAGTGTGTCAGCACCTGAACTGCTCAGGAGCAAATACCCTCCAGCCCCAAACCACACTGACACACCAGCACAGGCTTCCCTGTGTGTGTCCTGGGGACATCTGTGTGTCTGACTCATGTAAAGCTCCCCAGTTTTGGCCATTCTGGAGGCAAGTGCTGGCACACACCAACCAGCACTATGGCAAGAGTGCCTGCAAGACCAGTCACAAAACAAAACCAGGCAGCTGGTTCTTTGGAGCCTGCTGAAGGAGGGCTGCTGCATCCCTCAGATTTCCATCCCTATCTTTGGTTTCCACGGTACAGAGGAGCAATAACCTTCAGTGGACAGCTGGGAGCTTCTCTCCAGAGCTATCCAGGGATTCCTGAAGAGCAGCTACACTGGAGGAGGCAGTGTCAGCCTCAGCCTGGTATTTGTGAGGAGCCTGGGGGGCACGTCCCAGGAGATGCAGGAACTGCTTTAGATGGACGGGCAACAAGTGGAGAAGCAGACTGGGATGGCTTTAGGCTGTGCTGCTGCAGAATTGCACCCAGGAAAACATGTCTGTGGGCAGAGCAGTGCAGGGGATCCGGGCTGACCCCCTCCCACAGGCACTGGGAGCATATCTCCAGAAGCACAGGCTGTGGATAGAGGCCAGCTGGCAAAGGCACCAGCCAGACAGTACAGCCAGAGCCAGGAGGTGACCTGAGAAGGGAGGAGGAGGAGAGGGAATTAACTTGAAGCGTTTTCCCAATAAGACACTACAGTTTCTTCCTCTTGAGTAAAAAGGTGCCACTTTCAGGTCATCAGGTAATGCTGCCTAAGCCCTGACCTTCCTTTAGGCCTATGGATGCCACCAGCCCAAAGGAAAAACAAGGCAGAGCCCCACAGCCCCTTGTTCACTGCAATCCCTGATCAAGGAGAGCAATCTCCTGAGGAAGAGGATGGAGGGATCTAGTCTGGCTCTGCTCTGCAGCAAACAGTTCCTCTGCATGCTCCCCAGGCTTTGAACACCTGGGTTCCTGAAGCTCTGGAATGCAGGTGAAGGAGCGAGGAAGCAGATCTGGCATTACCCAAACCTCACCACACCAGGCTGGGGGAGAGCCTTCCACTCCCAACAGGGCATGGAGTGGGCAAAGGGCTGCCCTGATCCTTGGAGCTGCTGAATCCACACAATGGCTACCCAGGGATGCTCAGCACCTGTCAGGATCAGGCCACGGCTGTCACCGACTCCAAACACACATGGCCTTGCTCTCCAAACATATAAATCCTCCTCAGTTCTGACCACTCTGATACAACCCCTTTCTCACCATCTCCCCTGGCATCAAAAACATTCTGGTCAGTCAATCAAGGAAACAGATAACAAAAAGCAAAATCTCAACTAATCTTTGTGGCTGAAGAAAGAGCTGATTGTTTTTGCCTCCCTCCTATATCCTGCACTTCCCCAGTGCTCTTCACACCTTCTTCCCTTTATTGAAAATCCTGGTCTTTGGGCTGCTTTGTTTAGCAAATGAGGCACATGCAAAGCAGTAACCTCGGGTGTCTGTCAGGAGGAGAGAGGTGCCTCTGCATCTTCCAGACAGCCTTCAGGCACTGAGGGCAGCAGCCCAGGAGATCTATGATCAGGGGTGGATTTCAGTTTGGACACGGGATGCATCTTTCTCTTCCTAATGAAGACAGAGCCACGGGACACCTGCAGGAAGCAGAGGTGTGTTCCCAACTAGCACAGCATTAGGCTGCAGCTTATTTTCAGGTTGTATCAACCTCATGGAGTGGAATCCTGGAGAAGGCAGAAACCTGAAGCTTTCATGTTGTGTTGACAATGGTTAGGGAAGGCCTTAAAAGAACTGAGAGGAAGGACAGGTTAAAATAAGACTCCAGTTGGGTATAGGTTCTGTTGGAGGGAAAAGGTTATTTATTGAACCAAGTTGCTTCCCGCCTTAGACTTCATGAGAAAGTGTTTTCAGTGAAAAAAAGATAAGAGCAGAGCCCCTTGTCCTCACGGCAGGTTGTTCCTGCAGTTGTAGGTGATGGAGACACACCAGCAGGTTAATTCCAGCCCATCAGCACAGCACACAAGGAGAAACCTGAGGGCATTAGGCAATCTCCCAGAAATAGCTGCACACACACGTTTCCTTGTGCAGGGAAATGTTCCTGCCTGTCATTAAGGGCCTAACCTGGGAATAAATATGGAGCTCAACCTGCAAAGCTGCTACAGAAAAATAAAAAGAGTACATCATAAACCAATTTTAACACTTATTCTGCTCACAAAACAGAGAAGTTTTTCCCCTTTTCCCCCTGGAATAGCACATCCACACAGAGGAGACAACCCAGAACAGCCACACCAAAATTCTCCAAGGATAGTTCAATCAGTCAGTAGCCTCTATGCTGGGTAAGACCTAAGAAAACACAGATCCTGACCCACTATCTTACAACTAACAGTCACCATGGACACACACTGGTCTTGAGGCTGCAGCTCCAAACTTGAGATGTGCCACACGTTTCCTGTATGACTTCGGGCAAGACACAAGCACTGGATTTCTGAAGTTGTTCAGCACACTATGGAGCTCTCAGAAAGCTTCACCCCATCTGTGAGAGGAGGATAATAATTCCCCCTCTCCCTTTCACTTCACTTGTTTATTTCAACAGGGAGATATCAGCAAGGAGGCTGCCCCTCCTTATCTTCCACATCCAGCACCTCGCACAATGGAGCTTGATCTGGGCTGGGACACCCGAGTGTGACTGTGATAACGAGTGATAGAAACTTAATTCAGCAAAGCACCCTAATTCCATGGCTTAGAAAACCTCCAACAGGCACAGTGACATTAAAACCCCTCAACTCCAGATGAGCAGAGGAACAGGGCGAGCAGCAACACAGAGAGGATAAACCAGACATGAATTCCACTGGTGAATAATATTCCAGGGAGAGAGACAGAGCTGGATATGGATGCTCTAAACATCCCACTCAGTGCTCTCATTTTAAACGTGTTGCTTCAACACGAGCACTTCTCAATCTGGTCCTGGGGCTGAGTTTGACCTGTTGGCCTGAGGGTGATCAGTGTTCACTGTACCAGACAGCAAGGCAGGCAGAGAGCAGAGAGTCCCCAGGAATGGGGAAATCTGAGGCTGGGGAGGAGCTGAGTTTTGCACTGAGCTCAGCTTTGGTCTGATAAGTTTATCAAGCACTGCCGGCTGCTAACTGTCAGCCGGGGAAGAGAGCCTGTTAGGGAGGAGGAACAGCTCCCAGGGCAAGATAGGACAGCCCAGGCCTTATCAGAGTGCCTGAGCCAAAGAGGGAACTGGAGAGTGAGCACTTTCCAACCACTTCATCTGAACAACAGACAGATTGGCAGGAAAGGCCTGTCAGCCCTTGGCTTCTGCCACCCAGGCACCAGCAGGGAGCCCCCATCCATGCAAATAACCCGGGAAGTGCAGCAGGAGAGCTGCAGATGTGACCATTGGGGCCCAGGGGAGTGAAGGGGGTAGGTTTTCTTAGGAGCATTGCCCAGGAGGAGGGTCAGATTTACAGCAAACAATCCAGATGCTTACTGAGCAAGCTGCTCCTCTTCACTGGCCAGAGCAGCACTTCTCCTCCATGCTGCTATCCCTAGGTTTGGGAGTGGGATCTACCACTTGGGAATTGCACTGGTCACTAAGGGTTGGTGCACAGACAATTGCTCTGCTTCTGAAAAATAGTAAAAACCCCTGAATGAATAGAAGAGGGTAAAACCTGACCACTCCCATCTGAGCTGCAAGAACATGGGCCAGCAAATACCACTTCATATCTACTCCTAGGGTGGCAATAACCAGATCAATAAAGCTAAAGATTGTAGCAGGGAGACTCTCCTGTTTGGATGAGCTCCCTTGGACCTGTGCAAGCTCTCTGTCCATGTACCTCAGCAGTGACAGGGAGGTAATAAGAGATTCCTGCAGGGCACATCCTCTGCTTGGTTTGCCTGATGAGGTTGGGCCATGCAGGATAGAACCAGTGTCACATCAGCAGCTTCACCAGACGTGTTTCTTCAGCTCATCAGACCTGTTATCAGGTCACTGCTCATCCAGACCACATGGACAGCCATCATCCTGCATCCCACCCACTTCTGATTCAAACTGCTGTCTTGGATCCTGCCTATTTTACTGAGAGCTGGCCCCAGTGCAAGCCCTGAGCCTGTGCTGGGAGGATGTGTTCATTCTTGGCTGCCTGGGTTCGAGTGCTGTCCCAGGCTCTCCATGGGATATGAAGCAGGAAATCTGCAGCAGCACTGCAGTTCAGGAGATCTCCAATATGAACTAGTGACTCAAAAGCTCCATTTTTGGTAAGTAACATATCTAGGAAGCAATTTAGCTCCTTCCTAAAGCACATGCCTAAACCAGGACCAAAGTTCTGCCTTCTATGCACGTACTTCTCTCCCTGGAGAGAAAGGGAGCTGAGTATCCGAAGGCATCTGAAGTTACATGAGATGAGTCACACCCCTGTGGTTTCTGCACCACTCTCAGGGCAAGTTTCTCACAGCTGATTCTGTTCCAACCCATAATCTACTATTCTCCAGATCATGAGCAACCTCTAAGTCATCAAAGGCTCCTCAGCAAGCCCTAAGTACAATGGCCACGTTCAGCACCAGCCAACACAACTCTGAGGTTCAAGGCTTCCTCATGAGGAATTAGGGGTTTAAAACCCTTTCCCATTGATTCTGCCTGCCTCTTGAATAATTTTAAAGCAACGGGACTTTATCTAATAACCCAGGCTCCTCTATATTAAGAGCTTTGGTGGGATTTTTGGCAGTGGTCAAGTCCTCTGGTTTTCTCTTCTTTATAAAATAGAAGTTATCTCTTGTCTCAGTTGAGGAAGGGGAAGTCAGAAATGACAGAGCATTCCTGTTCCTGAAAGGGCCCCATCCTGAGAGTGTGGACATGGTAAACCAGTGTGTCAGTCAGACATCCCTGCCACAGCTCCTTATTTAGATCCATCCTGGAATAGCTTGACTGTAAATCAATCAGGCTCAGTGGACATTCAGGTGTGGCAGCACCTGAAAAAGAGAGTCCAGAAACTCCAGCTGCCTTTTCTGATATTGTGGCATCATGGAGAAAGCTACATCTGACACTCAGAACTCAAAGGAGTGTTGTGTTCCTGCCTTTGACCTGTCACTGATCTCAGCCAGTCGCTGTCCCCTCCCTGTGTCTCGGACTTCCCCTTTTGCAAAGTGAGGATAAAAACATGGAGATGCTTTGAGATCTACAGATCAGAGCAAGGTAGAATTCCTCCACATGTGCAGTAATTCACTGGAGTGGCATTGTGCAAGTCCCACAGAAAACCCATAAAGCATCAAAGTGATATTGGGATCTGCCAACCTGCATTGTTCACTTTAAAATATTTGCCCAAATTTGAGAGGAACAACTAGAAATGGAACTCAGGTCAGCTGGATTTTCAGTCTTGTTTGTGAACCAACTTTCCATCTCACCTCCTTGAAGTACAACTAAGTAGCACAACCCAAGTTAAAACTCTGATCTTAGGAAAGGTATCATGTACTCTTGGTAAGATTTTATTTCTGAATTCTGGAAGATACTTATAAAAATAGGCAACAAACCTAATTTTCTAATGTTTTAAATAAAGGCAGAGCTGACAGAGCAGAAGACCTAATCAAGAGTCAGCAAGACTAATGATACCTTGCATTTCAATAGCTCATACTGCCTGAAGATTTCAAAATGGCAAAGATGGAAACACCTTATCCCTGTTTTACTGCAAGGAAACCAAGAGAGAGAATGTAGCTCAAGGTCATACAGAAAGAGAGTAAAAGACCTAAAAAATGAACCAAGGCATTTTCAGGCCCCAGCCTAAATGTTAGGCAATGGGCAGAATTCAGACCTGTTGCAGCTGCATAAGTTGTACCAGTGGAATTCAGTGCATTCTCTCCAAAAAGAGGCAGGTGACTGTCTTGGAGCCCTGGCACATCTTTGCTCACACTATACCCTGTTACTGCAAGTCTGGAATAAGTCACTACATACCATTACCTGTTCCAAGACAAATTCCTATTTTCTTAGCTCTGTGTTCCCTCTGAAGTGGGGACAGCAGGATTTAGCCCCCAACCTGAAAGTTCTCACAGCATCATCATAAGTTTTGCAGGAGATACAACACAAACCTTGTAGTTATCAGGAACAATAATTTATATTTTTGAGGTACCACCTCCTCACCCCCATTTCCTCAATCCCAAAGTCCCCAGCAATCTTAGCTCGGAAGGGAATGTGACTCAGGCCTTCAACTGAAGGGCTGTCAAGTGCAAACCCTGAGGGCTGGATGTGGCCGTGGTTTTATCACTGGCCACCAGCTGCCTCTACAGCTCCTGCCTCCTCCCCAATGATTCAGCAAATCTTCTTCAGGCAGAAAAACAAGCACCCAAGTGAACAAATCACAATGTCAGATTACAAAGATGAGCGGGGAAAAGCTGTGGCTCAGAGGAGGGAGATAAAAGCTGGTGAAGTTGCACAGGCCAAGGATGAAAATGCCCAGGAAAGAGTTTTGGGTTGTTTGTTTTTGTTTTTTTAGAGGAGGGCAATAATAATGTGAAAAAAAGGTTGTAATTTGGATCCTTTACACTGTGAAGCATGGCTAAGAATAAAAGAGGACACAATGGGAAAGGAAATGAAGCATATTCTGCCCTCTACTATCTGGGCATTGCACAGGTCTGATAGGAATTTTTACTGGTAATGAGGAGAACTGAATAGTCCATTCTGGTTTATACTAGAACAAAGTTCCACTAAGCAAATTATTTTCAGAAGGAGTTTCTGCCCTTGGTAACCAAGACTTCCCATAGTCTGGAAGCCCATTTTCAGGCACTTTGAACATCACTGTTCCTGGAAAAAAAAGTTCTCCAAGTCATTTGGTATCTAAGACATAGCAGAGGGCAGTTAGAAATAATATTTTAATTTCGGACAGGTTTGTCCACTGTCTCATATTTTTGTATTATAGCCCTTTTCCATAAACATTTTGTTCCCTGCTGTAGCTACTCCTGAGGTAAAACACAGCATCAGCTTAACAGCTCATGGTGCACAGTCTGTAGAATAGAAAGCGAAGAAGAAACTTCAGCCAGACCTTAGATAGGAGATATAATATTCCCTTAATGGCATTCCACTCCACTCTTATCACCATGTTCCAATATTTAAAGGGTGGCTACAGAAAAGACGGAGATTCCCTTTTTTACATGGAGTCACATGGAAAAGAGGAGGGGCAATGGGTACAAGTTGCTCCTGGGGAGATTCTGCTTGAATACCAGAGAACAATTTTTCATAGTGAGAGCAATCAGCCCCTGGAATAATCTCCCCTAGAAAGTGGTGGATTCCCCAACACTGGACAATTAAAGGATTCAGCTGGACAGGGTGCTGGGCTGTCTTGTCTAGACCATGCTCTTGCCAAGGAAGCTTGGACCAGATGACCCTTGAGATCAATTACAACCTGGTATTCTGTGATCCCATTAAAATGTGGTACTGCTGCACCCTACAGGCTGAAAACAGTGAATATACAGTTCTTTTATTATTAATCACAATATCTAAGCCAGGCTTACGGCTTTGTGGAGGGAGGCTGCCTCAAGGCTCCTGGGTATTTGGGGCTGGTTCTGTTTCTACCCCATCCCAGAGCTCTGACAGGATGAACACACCCAGTTCCCACCCTGTCGGGGTGAGCGGGGGGAACAGCAGCAGCTGTGACTCCAACACACAAACACACACACGCACAGAGGTGCCACCAATCCTGACTCAAGGACTCCATGGCACGGGGGACACAGGCTCAGGGGATGTCCTGAAAACCCTGGCTGGATACCCACGGGAAATTTGGAGCTCAGGGATGGAGGGAAGATCGGTTGTGTGGGCAGGAGATGGGATGGAGGCCTTCACCTGTTTAAGCTGCTGCCTTGTTCTGTTTTATCCCTCTTGATTTGGCACAACAGAGGATTTGCCAGGTGATGTGGTGAAGATGACTGCCTGGACTGCCTCTCCCAGCACACATCACACAGTGTGGGGTGCAACAAGCCCAGCTTTCTGCCACGAGTCGATGCCACGTGTTCCTGTGCCCGCACTCACCCAACCTGTGCCCTGCCAGCTCCAATTGGTTTTGCCAGTAGGACAATCTGTGAGATCTCCCACAAAAAACATCTTTCATTTTCTCACTGTTGTCCTTCACCTGCACTTTTTAAATGGGAAAAAAAAATAACTGCATTTCCTTCTTGCATTGCCTGTTGATACAGAGGTTGGGCCAAAGTTAAACCAACCCATTGGCCACTCAGCTGAGTCCCTTCCCCTCTGAAATCTGTAGCACAAACTCCATTTTCACATATTCCAGTGGCAGCCCCAAGTCCTTGCGTGCCATAGGCAAAGGCAAACCCAATCCTTTTGCTGCTCCTTACTGAGTGATACAACAATCCCCAGGTGTCTGCTGAGAACCTGATTGGCCTCAGCAGGGCCCGTTGCCCACACAATGCCATCTTTGTGAACTTTGATGATGGAGAAATCCCAACTGAACCACTGGATGCTGCTGTACAGACCTGGAAGGAAGCGTGCAACAAACCTGTGAATAAACAGGTCTCTACATTTTCATAATTACTGGCTAGTGAGACCTTTAGCAAGCTCAACAACCTCCCAAGAGTGAGGCCAGAATCCAAACCAGCTGGTAATACACCAGAGAAGAAGAAGACGAAGATGAAGAAGACGAAGAAGACGAGAGGGGAAGTTCCATTCTCAAGCCTCTCTGTGTGTGGGTAGTTTGACCATGATGATGGCCATGTGGGAAACAGAATAGGCACCTGAGGAGGTTTGGCCTCCAGCCCACAAGAGCAGCACCTGCAGGGCTCTCACAAGGCAATGCCAGTTCTACCTCAGCCATGGACTGGCCTCAGGCTACTGAAGGACAAGCGTGTGGAGGCTCCTCTGGTTCACCTCAGAGCCAAGGCTGGCCCATGGCATTGTACACACCCCTGCCCCCCTCACTCTATATATACCAGCTTTCCAGCTGGGCACTGTCTCCTCAGGTGTGCCCTCACCATGGCTCGCTGGGGGATCCTGTGCTTGGCCTTGTGCTCCTCCCTGGGGGTGGCCTGGGCTGCGACCGTAAGTACAAAGGCACTTCTCAGGGCTGGGCAAGATATTTCACCTGTCCCTGCCTGAGTGAGCAAACCCCTGTTACCCCAATCTGGATCTCTGACAGAGGGTTTGCAGGCCTGGCAGCTGGGGCACAGTGTTTTTGTGGCCTCAACATGGCAGAGGCTCTCAGGGACATTTTCCCAAGAGTTCCTGCACAGTTCTGTGTCAGGTCTGGCCAGGTTTACACCCTAGGGCTGAAGGTCCTCTCCTTCTGCCATTTATCTTTGGGAGTGTGTAGGAGTTGCTGCTGCCTGTCTGCTCCAAAGGGCACCTGCAGAACACCTGCATGGTCGCAGCTCCAGTGGCACCTGAAGGGTGGGCTGTGAGTGGGTCTGTGTGGGGGACTGGCCGGGGCAAGGTGTGAGTGCTGGTGGCATGGGAAGCCAGAGGCATGAGGAACTGAGCACCAGATTGTCTCTTCTCCGTGGTACCCCTGTAGCTGGGTGTGGTGCACACCGAGGGCGGTTTTGTGGAAGGCGAGAGCAAGAAACTGGGACTCTTTGGGAGCTACGTCGACATCTTCAGAGGGATTCCCTTTGCTGCCCCTCCAAAGACTCTGCAAGACCCTGAACCTCATCCTGGCTGGGATGGTAAGATCCAAGCTTTGAAATGCCTTTGGTTTGGGATTTTATTTTTTCTTTTCTCTCTTCAGTCTAGTTCACATGGGAAAGGATCCCACTTTGCCACTCAGACAGGTCATAGTGGCTGGGGAGGCTTTTCTGCCTCTGCACTGGACTCAGAGAGCAAAGGATGGGTGGACAGACAGATGGAAACCAGTGGATGGAGTTGATGCCCCTAACTAGGACATGCTGTCTTCCCTCTCTCCTCTCAGGAACATTGGAGGCAAAAACATTCAAGAATCGCTGCATGCAGATGACACTCACCCAGTCTGATGTCCGTGGGAAAGAGGACTGTCTCTACCTGAACATGTGGATCCCTCAAGGCAGGAGACAGGGTATGTGCTTGGCAGGGACCTGGGCAGGAGATTCCCAGCTGCGTTTTATGCACAGATTATTCTGGAGCATCTCTCAGCAGTTACATTCCCATAGTGGGCAAGTGCTGAGCAGTGATTTTGGGGGGAAAGGTGGGAACTGTGTCAGGCAATGACCCCCAGCTGCAGCCTCTTGGGAGGTTCAGCCTCTTGTGCAGAACAAGGACTTCCTTGGCCAGAGGTGATGGCAGAGCCTTGTCTGTTCCTGCCCAGGTGCAGTGATGCTCAGGGAGTGGGTGAGGGGATGGACGGGCTGCACCTCCAGGCTCTGTTGTGGCTCAGTCTGCTCCTCTTGCTCACCTGGCAGTCTCTACCAACCTGCCTGTGATGATCTTCATCTATGGTGGAGCCTTCCTGGTGGGAGGGAGCCAGGGAGCCAATTTCCTGGATAACTACCTGTACGATGGCGAGGAGATCGCCGTGCGGGGCAACGTCATCGTGGTCACCATCAACTATCGCCTGGGGCCCCTGGGCTTCCTGAGCACGGGAGACGAAAACATGCCAGGTACCACTGCTGCTGCCTCTGTGTCTGGGGGGACCCTGTGCTGGGTCAGCTTTGCTGTGCCCTTGCTCAGTGGTGGCTGCTCTGTGCCGCTCAGGGAACTACGGGCTGAAGGACCAGCACATGGCTATTGCCTGGGTGAAGAGGAACATCAAGGCCTTTGGGGGTGACCCAGAAAACATCACCATCTTTGGGGAATCGGCCGGTGC
>NW_020897735.1:6429739-6431021 GCF_003984885.1 Neopelma chrysocephalum
ACATTTGTGCTTTGCTGCAGCCCTTCAGCCTGCTGCCTTTGCCCAGTAACTTCTCAGGATCATTCCCCAAAGCAGGGTGTTCTCTATGTTTCTGTTGTGAGCTGGGTTCTGTGTCTCCCAGTGGTGGAGTTTGCTCTGGGTCCTCCCAATCCATAGCACACCTGAGGACAGAAGGAGCATTTTCAGAGCTTGTGAACTCTGTTTACATTTAATGATCAGGTGCATTCCTGAATCCTGGTGTTCATACAGGAATTAAACCTCTGTGTGAATTCCTATTGCTTGTGCCAGTGTCAAACTCCCTCTGCTCTCACTTAAAACCTCACTTGAACAGAGGGTTCCTGCCAAACACCTCAAAACCGCTGGGTCCCCAAGCCGTCCTGATAAAACTGAACTTGTGTGTGTCTCTTTTTTCCCCAGTGATCCCAACAAGGGGAATTCAGACGTGCCCGTTTCCTGGCCAGCCTACACCAGCAAGGGCACTTACTACCTGGAGATCAACAACAAGATGAACAAGAACTCCGTGAAGCAGGACCTGAGATCCCGGTTTGTCACCTTCTGGAACTCGGTCTATCGGAGCCTGCCCCAGGTTGCCAACCTCACCCAGTCGGATTTCATGTTCTGAAATTAAGAAAAAACATCTTTTAAAGATAGTTCATTAAAGGCTTGCTTGTAACTGAGTGACTCTGATTCTCCTTGTGTTTGCCATGACAGGATTTTGTGGCTAATGTTAAGGTCAGGAAGGAAGGGACATGTGTGGTCAGAGAGTGTCCCCTGACCCATGACACAGCCATGTCCTGGGCAAGCAGCTCTTGGGGCGAATTAAACTCTCAGCTTAACCCTCACACCCTCCATCTGCCGCCTCTTGCGGCATCAAACACTGGCGGGATGAAGACTTAAGTTCTTAGGAACCAAAGGCTTATTTTAATGAGAATTTACACCAGATTCCTTGCATGACTTCGAAACTCATGACCCCAAAATATTCTCCAATAGTCACTGGCATGACTTTAATGCAGCACGAGCGAAACGGTGGTTGTATGAGCTGCTTGTGAGCGTGTGCTCAATACCGAGGGCTCTCAGCCCGGGGATCGTTTTCCTTCATTTTCTTTCAACCACGGGCAGGACAGGGGACAAAACAACCCACGGGGGGGGTTGTTCTGCACGGGTTTAGGGCCACGAGCTCGAAGGAGTTCAGGGCCGCCCTCTGGGCCCGCCCTTCGCCCACACGCGGGCCCTTAGGAACCTTCGTGCGGCGGAACCTTCGTGCGGCGGAACCTTCGTGCGG
>NW_020897735.1:6431031-6548478 GCF_003984885.1 Neopelma chrysocephalum
ACCTTCGTGCGGCGGAACCTTCGTGCGGCGGAACCTTCGTGCGGCGGTGCGGGGGGCGGGGAGCGGCGGCGCGGCCATGGCGGCGGGGCCGCGGCGGGGCCCGCGGGGCTCGGCCGTGCTGGAGCTGCCCCGGGCCCCGCGCCTCGTCTGTGTGGAGTACCCGGGGCTGGTGCGGGACGTCGGGGCCATGCTGAGCACGCTGGGAGGAGAGCAGGGCGTGTCGCGGGTGAGCGGGGCTGTGGGACGGCTGGGGGCTCGCTGGGCAGGGGTGTGCGGGCAGCCCGGGCCTGGCCCTGGGGAGGTGGGTGAGGCCGGAGGGGTCGGGGACAGGGAGAGCCCCGCGGTGGGACCCTCGGTGCGATCCCTTCAAACCCAGCAGGCTCCAGGCGTGCTGCCCCCGTGCAGGGCTTTGAGGGGTGTCGGGCGGGATTGTTAAACCCTAGAATGGTTTGGGTTGGAAGGACCTTAAGGCCCATCTCGTTCCACCCCACTGCCGTGGGCAGGGACACCTTCCACTAGCCCAGGTTGCTCCAAGCCCCGTCCAGCCTGGCCTTGGACACTTCCAGGGATGGGGCCCAGCTTCTCTGAGCAACCTGTGCCAGGGCCTCACCACCCTCACAGGAAAGCATTTCCTCCTAATATTCAGGATATTATCTTTCTCATTTATTTATTTCTTCCTAATACCCAGGATGGGAGCAGCTGCACATCCCACATGTTGGCAGGGCAGGGGTGGCAGTGTGTGGGGCTGGGGCTGGCACAGGCAGAGGGGCTGTGTGGGTGGGATGCTCACAGGGCTGTGCCTGCCCTTGCTGACAGATCTACGCCGACCCTGCCAAGAGACTGGAGCTGTATTTTCGCCCCAAGGACCCCTATTGCCACCCTGTGTGTGCCAACCGCTTCCCCACCTCCACCATGCTGCTCAGGGTCAGGAGGAGGAGCAGGAGGAAGAAGCAGCTGGACACTGAGGAACAAATCCAGCCAGAAGTCCAGTTTGAGATGGAGATCCTTGGGATTGTCACCACTGTTTACAAATTTCAAGGTAAAATGCTTGGGTTTGTGTCCATGTGGCTTAGAGATGAGGACATTTGATGGGAAAGGGAAGTGTTTCCCTTTAAACAACTCAGAACTGGAAGGTAAATCAAGTGTCCTTACTGTAGAAACCTTTACATAAACTTAGCAGACTCTTGCTCCTGAAACTTTAGTTTAAGAAATATTGTTAAATATTCTCATATAAATAATATTTATGTATTTATAATATAATATTATACTATACATACATTATATATATCATAAATATATTATGTTTACAATAATATATTATAATATATTATTATATATTCTATTGTAATATTATATTACATATTATTGTAGTATATTGTCTAGATAGTATATTTATATATAGTATATTTATATATCATTATATCTAATATATTATTCCATATAATATATCATTATATTATATATAATTTATTAAGATGTAGTATAATAATATAAATATTAATATAATTAATGAACTTCACACTGTTTTAACTTCTGTTTCTCCCAGGAATGTCTGATTTCCAGTACCTGGCCATGCACTCTGGTCCTGATGGCAAACAAACCTCCATGTATGACAAAGTCCTGATGCTCAAACCAGAGAAGGAAGAGTTCTTCAACAGGGAATTACCTCTTTACATCCCACCACCAATTTTCTCACGTCTGGACACTCCCATTGACTATTATTATCGTCCAGATATTCAGCACAGGTCAGTGCAGCTTGGAAGGTTTTTTTATATTTAAATGTTCTTTCCTCAGTGCTGTCATGACAGTCTTTCGTGGTACCAGTATGTGATAAGGGAGGTTGGGCCAAAGTTAAACCAGCCCATGGCTCATGTGGCTGAGTCCCTCCTTGCCTTTCCCTGTTCCTTAGGGAGGGATACAACAACCCCCAGGTGTCTGCTGAGAACCTGATTGGCCTCAGCAGGGCCCGTCGCCCACACAATGCCATCTTTGTGAACTTTGATGATGAGGAAATCCCAGCTAAACCACTGGATGCTGCTGTACAGACCTGGAAGAAAGTGTGCACCAATCCTGTGGATAAAAAGGTGGAGGAGGAGCTGAGAAAGGTGGGTGCCTGACCTGAGCACTCTGCTGCAGCAAGCTCTGGAGGAAAAACTGCATTTTCTCTGAATTCTCCAGAAATTCTTGGTGATTTTTACTGACTGATACAGCAGGTTTCAGTAGATGCTGCTGACACTGCTGTGTTCAGTTCAGTTCTGCAAATCAAGATTTGAATCTGTAGCCAACTCGATTAAGTTCCTTTTTGTGCCACAAGTTCTTACATTGCTGTTCCAACAGCTCATATTGAGGGGCTAAAGGCCCTGATGCTGCACTAAATCCACTTGGAAAGCTGATCTGCCATTGGTGACCCACTTCCCACTGTTCTGTGGTTGTTTCTGTGTCATTGTAGCTCTTTGAAGTCCGTCCTGTCTGGTCTCGGAATGCAGTCAAAGCCAACATCAGTGTCCACCCGGACAAGCTGAAGCTGCTGCTGCCATATCTGGCCTATTACATGGTGAGTGGTACACCTGTGAGCAAGGGAGCAGCAGCTGGGTGTTCCTGGTCCTTCACCACCTCTGAAGTCCTACCACTAAGTACCTGAGCTTAATATTATGTAAAGAGACAGAGGGAAGGAAAGCCTTGCCTTGGAACAGAAGTTAAAGCCAAGGAGGACTCAGTACCTCTTTGCTCCACTGGTTCTAATCAGTTTTGCAGGTCAGTTGTGATTGTCCACCTGGAAATAGTAGCAGAATTTTTTCCACAGAAACACCTGATTGTGACCTTGCAGGTTAGTTTTTAAAAGCACACAAATATTTGTGGTTTGATGCACTGATTGCCCATGTTCCAGTGGGCATAAATAAATACTGGCATGGCGAGTTGAGGAAAGAGCTGGGAAAAGAAATAATCTTTGGGCAGTAAGGGGAATATTAGAACTTTTCAAGAACCTTTGCACCCTGTACTGAACAAAGTGCAACACTGTGCTGCTTTTCTGTAACCATCTTCCCTCATGTGTGTTTATGCAGTTGACAGGTCCCTGGAGAAGCTTATGGGTTAGGTTTGGGTATGACCCCAGAAAACACCCTGAAGCAAAGATTTATCAAGTACTGGACTTCCGAATTCGCTGTGGAATGAAATATGGTAAAAGGGCCCAACCCACAGAGCTGCTCTTTCTGCTTTCTGGTTAATCCTGGTAGTACTTTTCTTTTTATGTGTTTTTCAAACTCTTTTGCTGTATTTCTGCTCTGATGAAGATGTCACCTTTTGAGCTCCTTGCTTACTGTAGTTATCTCTAAACTCCTTTAATACTTTATTTCATAGTATGCAATATGTCTTTCCTCATTTGGCACATTCCAGACTCTGACTCCCTTCCTTCATGTGTCCCAAGCCCAAGTGGATGTAGCAGACCATCCTCCCCCTTGCTCAGGGAGGAACTGAGCAGGAATTCTGGTGCTTCTATAGTAGCTTTTCCTTAAGGACCTCAGCATCCCATGCAGGATTTTGGGTCTTGGACCTTGGACAGGGGGTACCCCTGCTCTGATTTTGCAGAGGGCAAGTTGAGGAAAAGGAGTTTCTGACATCTAATAAGTCCATGACAGAGCTGGCATCCACTTATTGACATCAGGTCACATTTTCTTTCCAAGTTAAAGGGTTTTATTGATCTCTTCTCCCAACCTTGCTAAAGTCAGCATATCCCAAAGACCAGCCTGCCTTTCCCACACCAGTCCAGCCCTTGTGTTACTGAGCCAAGGATATTCTGCAGGGTGCTTGCCCTCAGTTCATTACTGGTTTCCCTTTTTCACCTCTAGGTTATGCCCCTAATGACATGCCTGTGAAAGCAAAACGCAGCACCTACAACTACAGCCTGCCCATCACTGTCAAGAAACAAGGTATGCTGGGCCAGCAGAAGGGCTGCCTGGTCTTCTGGGTCTGTGTGTACCCCACCCTGGTCACAGGTGGTGAAAGGTCTTCCTCTGTTCTGGCTGAGTCAAAGCTGGAGCTTTTTTTCTGGTTATAGTACAGTGCTGCCTTTAAGCCAGAAGAAGAATCTCCTGCTGGGAAGTGGTGTGGGAGTCTTGGAATCATGTCTGGCTGAGCCACAGTGTCTGTTAGCAGGCAGGAGGGAGTTCTGTGCTCAGAATTAGCAATGATGGTGCAGAGAAGGGGGAAGTTCTCTTTTCTTTGTCAAGGAAGAGTAGAAAAGGTTAAAATTATGAACAAGTACACGCTGTGGAAAAACAAACTCAGCACCTTCCCTCTGACTGCCCAGTGACATCTCTGAAGGATGAACAAAACTCATGCAACCATAGTTGCTGGGTTGGTCTGGTTTTGTTGAATCAACAGAGAGAAGTGACAATACAAGGTTGCCTCTAATAGGACTGTCTTTGTTTTTGTTTTCAGTCAGTCACACAGTCAGTGTCCACGACCTCAAACAGGGGCTGGGTACAGCTGGTGCATCTGGGGCAAAAAAGCCCCCCTCCAGCAGGTATAAACTGAAGGTAAGCATGACTCTTATTTAGTCTTGAAGTAGCTCAGTGAAATAGGAGTGTTTCCTGGTTTATCAGTCATCAGGGGGACAGCTGTGAGCGAGCTGATGTCCTCAGGTTTGCCTGGGAAGCTGCTATTTGTACCTGGCACTCCAGGACTTCACCTGCTGTGCACTGAGTGTATTTCTTACATGCTGCAAGGTGGGATTGGTGCTCTCAGCCCTAGTGTGAGGTGTGATGAGCGTTTGGCTTCATTTGATAAAATTGGAACTTCACGGGTGGTGAAATGCAAAAAATCACCGTGTCTTTTATCAGGTCATGCTGCAAAATCCAGCAGGGTGGAATAAATAAATGAGTCTTTCTCTTCCATTTTTGCTAAAATGAAAGCCACAATGCAGTGTTATGCAGTGACAGGCTGCAGGCAGAGCTGCAGGTTGAAGAGGTGAATGAAGTGTGTTCTCTGCACAGCAGTGCTGTTGTTTCTGTGGCTGCAGGGAAATTTTGGGGTATTCCTCATCCAGCTTTATCTTTTGCCACGTGCAAAACTGATATGTGTTGGAAGTGCTTTGTTCTTGAATCAGCCCATCAGAAGTACCTTTCAGTTACCCCAGAGCTGTCCTGTTACACCATAAAATGCACATGAATCCTTTCCTTCTTTCCTTCTTTTAGGAATCCATCTATATTTTCCGAGAAGGAGCTTTACCCCCATGTCGACAGATGTTCTACCAGCTCTGTGACTTGAATGTGGAGAGGTATTGCACACTGGCAGCTGAGTGTTGTGTTAGAGACAGATTTCAAAGCCTATTGCTTGTACCCTGTCCCTTCACCCCTCTCCCCTTGACCATGAACATCGGAGGTTTTTTAACTTCTGAATAAAAGTAGAACAGACTTTTCACGCACGAACTTCCTTTCCCATAGGACAATTACCTGGATAATCAACTGTGCTATTCCAGCTCAGTGAAATGGCAGTAAGCCATAGTCTGCCTCATTTAAAGCCCACACCTGAATGCAGAAGACTAATGTCTCCTTCCCTTTTGCTGCTTTTCAGCCTGCAGAAGATCATCCACCGGAATGACGGCACAGAGTCAGAATGCACGGAGCGGGACGGGTGGTGCCTTCCCAAGACCAGTGATGAGCTGCGGGACAGCATGTCCCTGATGATAAAGCAGATCATCAGATCCACAAGGCCTGGTAAGGATGCTTTGAACATCACCCTGTTGTTCTGCCTTCCTGCTGGTGTGGAGATGATGTAGGCTGAGGGGAGGATGGTGAAGTCAGCACTGGGGGCAGAGGCTTTCCTGTATCTGCCTCCTCCTTTGTGCTACCCCTCGTGTTCTTTGTGTTGTAGCTGAGGCTGTTCTGCAGTGTGAATGTGGGTTGGCATTAGGAATGACTGGAAGTAAAGGTTTTCTATTTCATCTTCCCAGTGTCACAGCCTTCAGGTTTTAAATGTCTTTGCACAGTGATAATCAAAATCTTAATTCTTACTGATGTATCTGTTGGTGGCATTTTACTTTTTACTGTCATTACTGATAGAACAAGAAGGGAGGAAGTTGTTTGTGTGTGATGCTGGGCCAAAGCAATAATATCCCAGTGAATTAGGTCAGAATGAGCTGGGAGAGGAGGCACAGTACTACAGCTCTGCTGCTGTTCTGCTTGCTTTCCTGGAGTATGAAAAGGATTGCTTTGGGCTCGATCAGATTCTGTTAAGATGTGCAAAGTTAGCTGTGCCCCCACGGCTTCTGCCTTCCTCTCACACGTTGTGTGAACTCTACTGCAAATGCCCCAAGGTTTCACTGAGAGAGGCATCACAGTGTCTTTCTTTCTTCCCAATTAAGCTCTTTTCTCAAATACAACAAGCAGTGAAGACTGCAAAGAGCAGCTGGCATACGAGACTGGAGAGGATGAGGAGGATGAAGAAGAGGAGGAAGAAGACTTCAAGCCTTCTGATGGGAGTGAAAATGAAATGGAGACAGAAATACTGGACTATGTGTGAACTGGGTCAGCAGTCTGGCTGCTGTGGACAGAACTGTCTCTTGCTCCTTGAGAGCTGAGGGTTCAGATCCATGCCCAGGATCTGGGAAAGCAGAGCTTGTACTACAATGATGCCACTCTCCCTGCACTAACTGCTGGTGGCCATCATTATGGATGTTTGGGAGTCTTTGCCTACATTTTCATAATTGCTGGCTAAGAAAGCCTCCAGCAAGCTCAACAAACTCCCCAGAGCGAGCCCAGAATCCAAACCAGCTGGTAATACACCAGGATAGAGGAGAAGCTGCATTCCCAGATCTCTCCATGTGTGGGAATTGCACTCTGTCCAGGTTGGTGGCTGTGTGGAAAATGGAAAAGGTGCCTGAGGAGATGCTGGAAGAAGCACTCCAGCATTACTGGAGTCCCTAAGGCAGGTTCTGCCCTTCTGCTTGTCCAAAGGGAATCAAAATACTGTGCCTGCCTTCAGCACTGAGCATTGCTGGCCATTTTGGAAATAAAGCCAGCAGGAAAACACATTGTCTGAGTGTGAATAATGAATAATTCCCTTCCTGGGATGTAGTGGATGTTATCCTCACTAGCTAATGCACTTCTCAGTCCTGTTTTGACTTCCCCAGTAGTTAACAAGAACTGAAGGCAGCTGGCAAAGGGGCAGAGCTGGCCATTAGTCTGGCACCACCAGCTGGTATGTTCCCACCTGGGCACAGAAATTAAAGATCTGTGGCATTTTGTGGATCTTGTGCATTCCCCAGTGTGTTACAAGCACACCTGAAGCCAAGCTTTCTTTCATAACAGGAGGAGTAAGGCCTCTTCCTCCTGCATTGAGGAGTGATGCCTCAAACCCAGGCAGATCACTGTCTCCAACCCTAAGGACTGGTGCATTTGCTCTTAAAGCCACTGCTTGTAACAAAAAGAGTAAAACCAGCAAATTGCCACTGGAAAATGCAACAGCCCCAGGTTCAAATGAATATGGTTCATTTGAAATTCAGGCCCTGGTCGCTCAAACAAAAAGCCTGGTTTTTAGTTCAAACACAAAACAAAGCTCAACTCAGCAGAGTGAACATAAGGTATTCACTGCCTCCCCCCCAGTCAGGTCCACCCATTTCTCCAGGAAGGTGCTGGCATTTTGGGGAAGGAGGCCAGGACAACCCCTGCCTGGGGGCAGAGACATTTGAGCATCAGTATTTTATTGCAAAGACTAATTACATTGCTGTGTACAAGTCACACTGGGCAGTGTGTCCTTCATTGAAGTGGTACAAAATACATATGGTACAGCCAGTCCCTCCAGTGACACTGGGCTGCTGGGGACACTGGTGGGAAGGGAGGGGACAGTCCCAGGGTAGGCAGGAGCTGGCAGAGGGAATTTGGTGCCCGAGGGAAGGGGCTGGGCTTTGGGCAGGGTGGGAGGCAGGAGGCTGCCCCTGCGTCAGGGAGCCAGGAGCTCCCATCATGTGCAGCAATGGGCAGTGGGGACACAGGGCTGGGGAAGCCACACTCACACCCAAGCAGCCTCTTCCCCACCTGGTGCCAGGGACCTGCAGCCCAGCTCCTGTCACCAGCCCTGGCCCCTGGAGCGTGTGGTCCTTCTCCTGGAGCTGAGGAAGGCACCGCACCCACCTGGCAGCTCCGACGGACGGGAAAGAGAAAAGATCTGCTGGAATGAAGCGCTTAAAAAACAGAGAGCCAGGAGCAACAAAAGGTCCCCCTTTGGTTAGTGTTTCCTACAACGATTAAAACAAGCAACTGCCCCTGCTCGAGCAACTAGGGGTAGAAATTTGGGAGGGGGGGGACTGGCGGGGTCTGCACCCCATGAGCACAGCAGAGCAAAGCTGCTGCTGCTGCTGCCAATGTCCCTCCCAGCAGCCTTAAATACCAGGGTGGGGACAGGAGAGGGACTGGGCTGCAGGGCAGGGGGAGGCTGGATTAGTAAAATGTACAAGTTTGCCTCTTCTATTTACAACCAATAAATACTGAAAAAAAAAAAATCAGTAAACCTTTTTGTTTTATACAAAAAAAAGTCTCATTGCTGCTTCTCCCATGGTCAGTGTTTGAAAAAGTCTGGTTAAAGCCCAAGGTGAGTGGCACTTTCTGAGGGTCAGGCAGTGGCAGCCGGGGCACCCGGAGCATGCTGAGCTCTCCAGCTCCTCGCTTGTCCACGCAGACCCAAAATCTCTTATTTACACAAGTTCAGAACTTTGCTCTCCTCCCCCTCGTTAGGCTGGCAGCGCTGGGGGCACGGCCCGAAGCTTCCCCCGACGGCAGAAGAGACACTGGCATTTGATCTTTGGTGCAAGTTTGAACACGGGCCATTCCATGTCCAGCTGGAGGAAGCGCTGGATCGGGAGAGGAGCGAGACCATGCAGGCTTCCAGCTGTGGAGAGCACAGGGCGTCCACTCCCTCACGGCACAGGCACAGCCCTCCTCCACAGGGCTCTGAGCACAGGGCTGCATCTTCCCAGCCTGGGGCATCCGTGGCTTCTCCCAAGGGAAGGACGGGCGGAGATGTGCGGTGGTGGCGATGCCGGCTATCCCAGGGAGGAAAGATGTGGAGGTAACCACCAGGAAAGCTGGGGAGGAGAGCACTGCGCCGGGTGGGAGGCTGTGCAGCCCCAGGGTGGTGGCTCGTGCTCTGCTCCTGTCCAACAGCCCCTCTGCGAGTCGCCGCTCCCCGGCTCGCTCGGACACAAGGCACCTACGGCAGAGGCGGGCTCCAGCTCTGGGCTGGCCGGGGCTGGACGAGTGGCGCACCGTGGAAGTTTTAAAAAATAAAACAACAAAAAAAATAGAGATATCCCCCCGCTGCTGCCTTCCCGGGTAGGAAAAAAAAGACCTGATTGGAATGGGGGCTTGTGCAGAGAGAGGCAGAGGCCGACACCAGTTGTCCAACAGCCCGGCTCGGTGTGGGAGGAGGGGGATGCACGGCCGTGCCCCCAGGCGGGGGTCGCTCCTCTCGCCGTGCAGGGCAGCACAAGGACCGGCCGCGGCCAAGCCCGGAGCAGCTTGCCCCCAAGGCCCCGTCGGTGATGGGTGGCAGTGGGGCTGAGGCTAGAAGATGCCCTTGGCGATCTTCAGGCCTTTCTGCTTCATCCTGGGCAGGGTGGAGCTGGAGCCGTGCTTGATCTTCACCCCCTTGGAGAAGCCCCGCTTCTTGAGCACGAAGTCGTAGTTGGCAGCGGAGTTCATGGCGTAGAACACGTTGGCGTTGTCGGGGATCTTCAGCTCTGAAAGTGAGCAAGGATGGGGGTCAGTCGGGCACCCTGTGCCCGAAAGAGACCTGAGAGTTATCCCCCTCACTGTCCCTCTCACTGTCACCTCCCAGCCCAGCTCTGACCTGGTGCTGCCCAAGCTGCAGGGCTGCCTGGCCCCAGGGAAGCCGCCCCCACCCCAGCACACACCTCTCTCCTCCGAGATGATCTGAACGAGCTCGTAGTCCTCAGGCCGGTCCCCGTCCAAGTTGTGCTTGGCCATGGCCTTGCGAATAACCACCGGGGTCTTGTCCTGGCTCGTCACCTGTGAGCCCAGAGCTTTATTAGCCCAGAACACTGCAAAAGCCTCCCACTAGTGCCTCCTCCCAAAATGAGCCATGCCTGCATCCGAGCAGGACAAGCCACCCCTCCCTGTCACCATGGGGCCCTGTACTAACCAGGATGCTCTTGTACATGTTGCCATTGTCCACAGCCAGGCTGACACGGATGATACAACAGTCGTCGACCTGCTGGTTGTAGAGGGGCAGCGAGAGTGAGGAGTAGCTGGAGATGCCGGAGACCGAGCGCTTGTGTGTGCGGGAGGCCGTCACCGGCGTGGAGGAGACGGAGGAGGAGGAGGCACTGCTGGAGCCTGAGCCGATGCCTGACGTGTCCAGGGAGGAGAGGGAGGTGGATTCCCAGAACTGGAGGGCAGGGAGGAGAGGGGATGCGGAGGACACAGTGGGTTTAGCTTCTCCATCGGCCACAGACGGGGCGTACCAGCGCTGGGGGAGGGAGGCCAGAGGGATCTCACTGACCTGTGACAATGGGGGACCGACACAACTACAGCCACCTGAGGCACGAGAGCCTTGCCACGCTGCCGGAGCAGCAAAGGGCAGGGGCCTCCCTAACCCCGGCGAGCCAGAAACAGCCCCCAGGACCCCCACCTGCCCCCCCAGCCCCAGCGCTGGGGCAGAGGTGGGGCGGCCCCAACACGATGGCTGCACCTGCCTCAGGAGGCCTGGACCCCAAAAGGTGCCATGTACCTTCTTCTCCTGGCAGTCGGGGGACTCGGGGATGAAGCTGATGTTGATCTCCTCCACGTCGGAGCTGCTGGAGCCGGCAGAGGTGACACTCACCGAGTCGGTGGCGTCCCCACTGCACAGGTACTGCCCACACTTGAGCTGGTCGAAGGATTTTGAGTGGGAGCTGCCGCTGGCGCAGGGCTCGGTGCTCGGTGGCTGCCGGCTGCCAGGAGAGACGTGGGGCAGGTCAGAAGGGAGCAGGGTGAGGGCGCATTTGGCTGGCAGGACCACCCCCAACTCATCCAGAGATGCCCCGTGCTGGCCCCCACTTCCCCCCTGGGACAGGCAGACTCACTCGCTCCATCGCTTGATGATGCCCGTGTTCTTCTTTGCCTTCAGCGTGTTGCTGGCTGACTCTGACAGCGGCTCGATCTCACACGACAGCCCGTAGCTGGGAGGGGAGAGAGGAGGGTTTGAGCTCTCTGTGCTGCCACAAGCACCAAGGAGGCAGAGCAGGGAGTGGAGCGCAGAACAGAGTGGTGGGACCTCCCGATGCACCAGAACGGTCCCAGACCCCACTCACTCACCTCTCGGCCTCGCTGAGCCGCTCCAGGCTGTGGAACCAGTCCACGAACTGGTCCTCCTGCGTGAAGCTGTAGTTGTTGCAGGCTGACTGAAGCAGCTTGATCTGGGCGATGACTTCGAACTCCTGTGGCAAAGGGAAGCCATGAGACCACATCTTTTTTCCAGCCCCAGCCTCCTCCACAGACAGCCCAGCCCCACGCATGCGGGCAGGTATGAAAGACCAGAATCCCCTCCCCAAAAATGAAGAACATGACAGTAAAAAAAGGACAGAGATCAACCCCAAAGTGACTGGCACAGCCTGGGCTTGCACCAGGTCAGCCTCCTCCTTCCCCCCACTGCTGTGTAGCTGCCAGGGCAAAGCTCTCACCTTCCTTCTCTTCTCAAAGTTGATCAGCCCACCCTGGAAAAGAAGGAGATGAAGGTCAGCACGAAGCAGGCAAAAAAACATTGCTCCCATCCCTCCCTGTCCCCGGCTCACTGTCACTGCAGTGTGGGTGTCCCTGCCAAGAAAGTGGCCCAATTCCCCAGGCTGACAGAGGTGGATGTGCAGTGTCAGATACAGGATGCAGTGTTGGGTACAGGATGCAGTGACAGAAACAGGACACACGGGGGACCAGCTCTCCTTTTATCAGCCCAGGCGCTGGGAGGAAGGCAAGGAGGGGGAGGATAGGGAGGAGGTACATACATCCAGGAAATCCTTCATGGCGGTGTCGAGCATCACCAGGTCCGTGAGGAAGGTGCCAAGGTAGGGAATGGTGCCCTGCATCACGCCCTGTGGGGATGGAAGGGACAGCAGGGTCAGCAGAGCTGGGACCAGCCTGGGCAGACGCCGGGGAGGGGGCACAGGGGGTGGCCCTGCCACACTCACCATCTCTCGCTGTTGCTGCTGCCGCTTCTGAGCCCTCTTTGGGTTGATCTCCAAGGTGGCAAATTTGGATGTGCCCTCCTGGATGGCGGGGAGAGGTGGGGATCAGTGGGGATCAGCACAGGTGGGAAATTGCACTAATATCTCAGCTAAAATTCACACCCGCTTTTATTGGTACAACTTTCCTTGCAGAGGGAAAGAGGGATGAGGGGACGAGGAGGAAATCAAAGCTGTTTTATGGCTCACAGGGAGGAGAGGCTTAGTGAAGAGGAACTGCTGCTCTCATTTCCAGCTCTGTGTAAATGCCTCCTCAATGGGATGTTTTGTTCCCTTTTGCATTTTGTGTCCTCTCATCCCTCAAATCAGAGAAATCAGAGCTAGACTAGGATCTGTGGAGAGGCTCCACACACAAGAAGGACATTTTTGCTGCAGCCTTTCACCAATCCCACCACCCCACCTGGAATCAAGAGGACTTTGCACCGGGCTGTTAAAATGCAGCTGCCTCTGGGGAGAAGCTGTCACCTGGTGCTCTGGATCCCATCCCACTGCTTATCTCTGTTTGCTGAATTGCTCTGCCAGCTTCAGGCAATGAGCTTTGGGCAGAGAAGCAGAAAGCCTGGCCTGGTCCAAAACCCCTGCCTGCTCCCCAGACTTGGCACACCCATGTCTGTGACTCCAGCAGCTCTGCCAGGGCTTTATCCTTGTGGCTGGAACACCGTGGAAACTTCTATCAGCATCGGCCTAAGCTCCCTGCCAGAGACAGGGTGACTGTGGGTGCTGCTTTCCCTTACCTTAATGAGGAGCTCCCGGCTCAGAGAGTGGTTGTTCTCGTCGGAGAAGATCTCTGAGAGCTCATGGAATGTGCGGAAGCTCTCCCTGCTCAGGGGGAAACAAGGGGAAAAGTCAGCAACGCTGCCACAGTGGGATTTCCTCCTCAGGCTCCCTTCTGCTCGCCCAAATGACCCCAGTTATGCTCACAGCTCCAGCTGGGCCTTGCTGTTCGGGAGCTATTCCAGGGTGTTTCACACAGAGGAAGGGAAAGTGATGACGCTTTTATTTTCTCGCCCTCCTTAGGTCCCTGACACCTCACACTGGTCCTTGGGTTTTGGGCACACTGCAATGCTGGAGCTGAGATGATCCCATTTAAACACCCAAGGGCCAGAGCTTGACCTTCCCCTTGGAGCCTCCCAGCACCCCCAGGAGCCGCTTACCGCAGGACCTCATCCCAGGTCTTCTTCAGCCGGTGGACGGCGTTGCACTGCAGGGCTGAGAGGATGGCTCGGAGGGAGGAGAAGTTCTTCAGGATGCGGCACTCCTGGGAACAAGGAGATGACAGGACTCAGCGTTAAAAAGAGCTCAAGGATCTGCCGTGATTCCAGCACAGCAAAACCTCAGCCCTCGGGCAGAGGTGGGAGGTGAGCTGTCCTACCCGAGCCACCTCGATCCACCGCTCCACCACTTTTGCCCTCTGCTGTGGCTTCAGGGATCGGTCCCCGAGGCACGTGGCGATGACACAGTTGGCAACACTGTTGAACTGGGAGACTGTGGCGCGGATGGTGGGAGCCAGGTGCTCTTTGCCCTTCTTGTCTCGCTGGGACCAGATGCAGCCCAGGCAGTGGTAAGGCACCACTTTCTTAAACAGCTCCTGGAAGAACAAAGGGATGGAGATGGGTCTCTTTGGGTTCACTGGGAAGAGAACAGGGCAGGAGGAAAAATGGATGGAAAGAGCCAGGTCTGTGTCCAGAGCACCATTGACCTGGTTGTTGTGTGAATACTCACAGCGTCCATCAGTGTGAACTGTTCTGCCACCATCTCTGGGGAGAAGGAGAGGAAATCTGGCTTCCCATCCCCGACCCCGTTCTCCTCCGCCAGCTGGAAGGTGCAGCTGCCATGGTCCACAGCTGTAGGAGAGAGGGTGAAGCTGAGCACTGCAGAGCTGCCACAAGCTGGGGTCCACGCCAACCCACACCAGTGCCCTGTGGGCACCCACTTCCCACCTCCCAGGCTCTTAATTCCCATCTGGCTTCACACCTCGAGAAACGAGGCTCAGATAAAAGGATAGTCATTTTAAACCTGGGTGCAAGTGTCTACAGAGGATTAAAGGCAGATTAGCTAATCCACTTAGAAATCCCACTTCTGGTGTAGCTGGATTAGCTTCCCAATGTACCTCTATGTAAACACAGGCAGGGTTTATGAGTGTCCAGCCATGTGGTAAGACCGGAGATTCTGGAGACCCTTAGTGCCAACAAATAGCACTTCTCCCTCCACCTGCAGCCTCAAATGACCCCCTCCACGCAGGGGAAAGGAACCCACCTTCTGCCTCGGACTCGCTCTTCTCTTGCTGCTGGAACTGGGCCAGCAGGATGCGGGCCCGGCGCTCCAGGTCGGAGCCGGGGATGTTGTGGCGCACGTAGGAGATGAGCTGCTTGAGGCAGGTGAAGTCTGGGGGCTTGCGGAAATCCTCTGAGTACTGGTCCAGCCAGGCCCCCAGGATGGAGGAGATGGTGCTGCAGGGAGGGGGAAAACACGGGCAAACTTGAGTGAGAACCGGGTGCCAGGAGAAACCTGTGTGCACCCCCATGAACCCCAGGAACACCTCTGCGAAAACACATCCCTTTGTAGGAGAACCAAAAACTATCACCAGAGCCACCCACGGTGCAGTCACTTACTTCTTCAGCTCCATCCTCTCATCCACAGCGTGCCTGGCATGGTCCCCATTCACCTGCACGTGGAGTTTGCCATATCTGGTGGGGCACAGAGAGGAGACAGTGAGCACTCTGGACTCAGCTGCCTCTCAGTGCTGCCTCTTCTCCCTCCACATCACCCCCACCTCTGACAGGGGTGAGGATGAACCTCCTACACAGTGTCCTGTTCCCCCCTCCTCTAAAACAAGCCCCCATATTACAGGAAGAGGGAAGCAGCCAGCACTGGCCACCTCACAGAGGGATATCAGCTGGAAGAGCTCCAGCTCTCTGGGAAGTGGTGTCCTCCCTGCCCTGCCCCAAAACCTCCAAGCAGATGGAGTTGTGAGAAGCCATCAGCCCTCCAAGGCATTGCAGCAAAAGGTGTTGGGGCTCTCTTGGCCGAGGGAGTTCAGACACCAACCACCCACAGCTGTATTTCGGGGCTCAAGGCAGCCTCACCTGTTAAGCAGCAGGTCCAGCACTTGCTTGGTGGTGGCAAAGGCCCGGTAAGTGCACAGGAAGATGGTGACATAGGTGGAATCATTGCCCTTGAAGGCTGAGACCAGGTACTCCACCAGCTTCTCCAAGGTCCCAGCTTTTATCGTCCGCACCTTACACGTCTCGTAGAGGTTTAGGGCTGACTCATTCTCAAACTGCCAGGACAGGAGCAGAAGTCAGTGGGCTGGGTGAAGACAGACACCACCAAGTGCAAAGTGTTCCCACCAGCTTCACAAGGGTCAGGTCTAGGCTGGGACCACAGACCCCTACAGTGCCTGGGGCTCTCCTAACTGGGAAAGGGAAGCTGGGTCTCCTTGGACACCAAACACCATCAACCCAGCTGAGATGAGCATTTGGGAAATCCCAGGAAAGGCTTCAAGGTTGCCAAAATCTAGATGCAAATCAGAGTTACCCTATTTTGCAAAATGGGGCTACAGGTTGTTTCCCCTGTGCCCCTTCCCACGGGGCAGAGGCCAGCAGGTGCTCCCATTCCCTGCACCCAAATAAATACATGCTTCCTGTGGCCTGGAAACCTCTAAAACCCCCAACTTACCCCCAGCCATCGCTGCCCTTTGTTGGCCGTGTGATGGAGCTGCACTTTCCGGAGCGATATGCTGTAGATCACACCATCCTCCAGCTCTTCTCCAATCTCCTGTGTGGAGCTCTGCGTGGAAAGACAAGATACACCATGAGATAAGGAGAGCAAAGCGCAGCAGAGATGCTCCTGTGGCTCATACAAGGCATCCCAGCAAGCCAAAGGCAACAGCCAGCAGGCAGCAAGAGCCTCCCTGACCTGCTCAGAAACACAAACCCGGTGACACCAGTCTGGCCAGCTCAGCTCTGGGCCCTCCTGAACCTGCCCACAGCAGAGGCAGGACTTTGGAAAGATGCTCTTGGTCTGCTCCTGACTCCATTTCTCAGTCCTTCAGCAAAGCCAGGCTGTGCCAGCGCTTGGTGCTGGGCAGAGCAGGGACCCTCGCTGGGCAGCGAGGGGGGCAGTGAGAGCACACCCCATACCCAGCCCTGGCTGCCTCCCCCTTCCCCAGCCTCTGCCCTTCCCGTAAGGTGACACTGCCACCTGCTCTGACTGTAATCTCAGTAATCTGTCCCTGCAGAACTGGGCACCTCCGTGCACTTCCCTAATAAATAATAACTGCCAAACCAAGCTCCCACCAGCTTTGGCAGCGCTGGGAGGCAGAAATCCAAGAGGAAGCTCAAAGCTGGGGGGGGAAATCCCAGGAATCGGCATCAGGCACAGGGCGCCTCTGGGCCACAGCCCAACCCAGCTATGAGGTTCACATTTCTGCTCTGGGGGGTAGAGACCACCTAGAATTTGGTGAGGAAAGGGGTGATGCTTCTTGGGTTAGGTCCCCGGGCACACACATCCCCCAGCACCACATGCCAGCACAGGGCTCAGCAGCAGCTCCAGCCCCACAAGGACGATTTGGTTCCCTCCTCCTCCTCCTCCCTCACCACGCTCTGCTGAGTCAGTGCCTCTCTTAAGATGGTTTATCCAGATCCTTTTAAACACCGCGGGGATCTCCCCCGCCCTCCAGCCCCCACACCAAATGGCGGGACAGGGTCTGACACACGGCAAAACCCACTGCTCAGCAGATGGAGAACATGCCCGAAGGCAATAAGCCGGTTAGCAGGGGGAGGTGTCCCACGTGCTGTGGGGCACAGGGACAAGTCTCCCCCGCATACCACACTGCCAGCCAAGAGCCAGAGCCAGCCCGTGGCTTTCCCTGCAACCGGCCCCTCCAGGGCATAAAAAGCCCTGAGCAGTGGCAACGACACAGGGCTTGCCAGGGAAGAAGCTGCTGTGGAGGGACCCGAGATGGAGCCCCAGGAGCGATGCTGCTCCCTGCAAAAAATCCTCCTCCAAACTGCTCCCTGTGAACATGGGAACAGCCCTGCCCAGGGCCCTCATTTCAGGCATCTCCCATCTCAAGAGACACGAGCAGAGCAGGACCCTGAGCTGAGGATCACATGTGCACCCACAGGCTCTTTACCCACCATCCTTTATCGTCACCATCACAGCAGCGGCCACTGCACTGTTATCACACCCTGCTCCAGCCAGGGGCTGGTCATTAGCAAGGAATCAAGGCAGCTCCAAGAGCAAGGGGAAACTGGAAAAAGCCTCTCATTCATGGTTGTAATGAATGAGGACAGAGAATCCCCCTGGGCAGGGTTACTGACTTTTTCACTTTCTGCTGAACCTGCTCTTCTCACTTCATGCCAGATTATGGAGAGCTTTGCTTTGCTGAAGCTCGAGGGATTGTGAGGCTCCTAACTCCAGCTCTGCTGTGAACATCAGAAGTCTTTCCCAGGATTCACTGGCTTCCAGACCAACCCTGACAGCACCTGCACAGGGCAGCAGACTAACAGACATCCTTCCTGACACCTGCGTCTGTCCCTCTCTTGTTCTGTGCTCTGGGATAAATTATGGCATAAATTTATGTTCCAGTACATTGCCCTGAGGGACTGGCACAACCTTGGGAGAGAGCAGCTTTGTATCCACTCTGGATCAACCCCCTACAATGATGGCACCTAATCAAGTTGGCCAAGTTGCCTTTCTTCCACTATAGATGCTAATTCCAACAAAAAGAAAAAGTCATGGATAGACTTTCCAATTTGTCCACAGAGGCCATCAGACCCTGGTGCCCAGAGTGATGTGAACCTCCAAAAATGACAGTGATGCCTCCTGAGCACATGAACCCATTACCCAAGAGGCAGTGATAGAGAAGGGGGATCACCACCAACAGGGCTTTCTTTACACCAGCTCTTCTGGGCTCTCTCAGTTTTCATCACCCGACCTGCATGTCAGCCCCACCCTGTGTATCTCCCAGTTATGCTGAGACTTTGGGCTGGAGGAAAGCTCTGGGTCCAGCAGAACCAGAGCCCTGTACGGTCTAACTCAGAAAAAGAGACTCGGCTGGGCAGTTGTAAATCTCAGACACAAATATCTAAAAAAAATCAGATGCCTGTTGACATGCAACTAAATTAATAAATTAAATCACATGGGAGGGCAGAACATCCCAGGATCAACCCATGAATCACTGGCAGCTGCTGTGCAACTACAGTGGAAAGTATTGCAGGGGTTTTCGCTCCGTACTTCGTGTCCCGTGCAGGGGATACACCCCATTCTGATGTGCGTAGAAGCACATTTCATTTCCTTCCCATATTCAAGATTGTCAAGATTCATTCATTTTTTGTCCTGCTGACTCGTGCGATATCCCCCCGAAGTTCCCCCTTTGCAAACCACACACGAAGGCCGCGGCTTCCCAGCGGTGTCTGCACCGGGCCCACGCCAAGAGCCAGCCGAGCTGCTACACTGGCACATTCTAAAATTTGGCTATTTATATTCTGTGTGAGCTTCCTCTTTCCTACGGCCGCTGCTTCTCCGAGATGCTGATTGTGCATTCCGCGCGTGTGGGTTAAGAACCAACGAAGCAAAAAGAAGCAGCGGCAGGACGGAGCCAGTGAAGCCCCACTCCCAACACCTGCATCAAAGGCACGTTTCTCCCTCTGCAGATGAGGAAGTGGGGTGGGAGAGGCTCAAAACTTTGACCTGTGGCTTATGTACGCACTGGCCACCAATGCTGCAGCTCTGACACGCACAGTGGGATTTCCAGCAAGTCAACCAAAGCTGGATGCCTTCAAAATGGTCTCTAAAGAGACAGAGAAGTGCTGGTAAATATTACTGCAACAGTCAACTCCTCCCCACTGCCTGCCTTACATATCTGCTGGAATTTTCTGCCCCTCATAGCAGAAGGAAACATGAGTCAGGCTCAGTCAGCACAACCACAGCCTGGTGCCCACATGCAAACCCTCCTTCGTCGGTGCTCAGCCTGGAGACCTGAGCATGAGACACAGGTCAACAGTCCCTTCTGTTGGTACAAGAGATGAATCCAACAGCTCCATGCAGTGCTCTAAATGGCTGCAACAAGATTCAGCAAAGTTTTTCTGTGAAAACACTAACTTTGAGCACGTTGACGTTTATGGTATCTGCACCTTCCACCAAACTCAGACGGACGGGACCCGGCCTGCCAGAAAGTGAGATCCAACACATCCCAAGATGGGCATCAAAAAAGGGAAGACACAGAAAATGAACATTTGACAGTGATTTCTCCAGCTCAGTGCGCAGCCCTGCTCCTCTGCACACAGCAGGAAAAAGGCCTCTGGATGGAGGGGCACAAGGAAAAACCACATGTTTTAACTCAGGGGTATCAGACGCCCAATTGTGCAGAGCAGAGGCTTCTGCAGCAGCAGCCGTGAGTGAACTCTGCAGGAGTTCATCCCCTGAAATATGAGACCGGAGGTCTGCACCAGATGGCTGCCTGGGTTTGGGGACTGCCTCCTCCAACTGCAGATAGCCCCGGGCTGCCGGAGCTCCCACTGATGGTTCAAAGCCTTTGTGACTACACCAGGGAGGAATTCCCGCTCCGCTCAGTGCAATAAACTCCTCTACTGTCTGCTGAATGTTCTTGTACTCGGCGTGGTGTCAAACCCCACGTCTTCACACGGAGGTTTAATAAGGAGCTCTAGAGACGTAGCCAAGGTTTGTGAGCCTGGAGGAAGGGTGTGAGGGACCCTTGCAGAGCCAGGCAGAGCAGCAGGGACTCTGCCTTCGGCTCTTCTCGCCGGCTGAAGGGAGGGGAAAATGCAAAAGCCAAACAGCGAAGCAAAATATTGGCTAGGGTTTGCATTTTGGAAAGTGTTTGAGATCAGCCACGAAGGTGGTTTTAGTAAGGCGGGAGGATAGTACAGGATTAAGTGTGACAGCATCCCTCCACGTTACACAGACAATTACCCAACAATTACCAGGTCTTAAGAGCTCTGGTCCCACGTGTCCTGGGTTAGTGCATTGGCCTCCGAAGGCGTAAAATAATAAACGGTTTGTGGAAAAAGGTATTAATTTCAGCACACGTGGAAGAGGCACAACTGCTCAAAGTGCTTTTACTGATGCTCCCTGGACAACAGCTGGTTTAACAATCAAGATATTCGTGTTACTCTGTTCCCTTTCAGTTGAGCTACACAAAATGCCTGTTCTGCACACATGTACAACACAGAATCACGATTTCAAAATGCTGCTGCTACCAGGCACAAGAGAGAAAGCAGACACTAACCCTGCCCGTGGAAAGCTGGGAATGTGTGCCTGTTGGGAATTAACAGTCCCACTGGCCAACGAGTCAAGAAAAGGCAGAGCTGAGCCCCTGAGACATCACCAGGAGCTTCTCATTGAAGCTCCGCATTTGCACAAGGTTTGAAAGAACCTGATGAAAGGTGATAAAGGCAGAAACAGAAAGTGGGGGTTTTGTCTTTAGAATCCCCAGTGTTTTCTCAGAATAATCCCTTCCCACTCGCAACGGGAAATGGGCCTTTCCGGAAACAAAAGAAACAGGCTCCACCACAGGCCATATCCTCCACGGCTGCCACGAGCCCCAGGTTAACTTTCATTTCGCCCTCAGGAGTAACCCCTGAACCCATGCAATGAACAGCAGAGAGTCTGAGGCCTCTTATGTAAACTGAAGTGCACAACGTTATGTAAAAGGAAATAGGAAAAAAGTCACCCCCGGCGAGCGAAAGGAAAACAAGTGCAGTTCTGTGAAGCGAGATAAAGACCGCAAAAAAGCAGAAGCACCCCCTGTCCTGCACATCCAAAATAAGCGCACACAGCACAACACCCTCCCTCGTGGGGACTTCCGGGCAAAAAGCCCTGAGGTGGCTGTTCCCCCCCGGTTCTGCCGCTCAGGATCGGCTGCTCCTCGCACTCATCAGCAGTTTTGTTTCTCAGGAAGGCTACAAGGACTGCCCAAAGCTGGTGAGGAAGCTGCCAAACTTCCCCCGTGTCCAGAGGAAGGAAAGGTGCCCACGCTGGTGGTTGCCTGTGCCGGTGACTCACGACATATCCTTTGGATTAGCAACCCCACTGAGGACTTGCTGAGTGCCCCACTGAGCACTTTTGCTCCCAAACACCATCCCAGCAACAGCCATGGTGGCACTGGGGTACAATGGTTCACTCCAGTCAACGCCAGCCTCAAGCAAGTTGGTATCCCACTGTCTCCTTTCTCCCTGAGCCGTATTCCTGTTGCTGCTGATGGAGCTCAGCCCCCCCCACCTGGGTGCTGCTCCCCATGTAGAGATGCTCAGCAGATAGACACAATTCCTTTGGGTTTTCAACACTCTCTGCCTTCCTTCCTGCCTCCTCTGAGCTGCTTCAAACCAGGACCGATTCCAACAGCCCATTAAAACACAAAAACAAAGGAGGAAACAGGAAAGGAACAGAAAAAGGGCCAGAAGCTAAACTTAAACCCTCCATGAAAAGGGGGTGGTTTTGCCAGGACACCAAGCCAGTGACGACAGCTGGGGGCCTGTTCTCTCCCCATCAGCTGCTGGGCTCCACAGCTGGGCTTTCCTGACACCCTTTGCTCCGCTTCAGGTGCTTCAGCATGGAAAGCTGTGCCCGTAGGGAACAGCCCTGGAGCAGTGCATCACCCTGCACCACATGCAGGATGGGGCAGAGAGGGAGGGCACATCACCCTTTATCTACATCTTGCGGGGATTCCCTCGGGGTTTGGGGCTCCTGAGACCGACAGCAGGTCTGACCCTGTGTCTGTGAGCCAGAGGAGTTACAGACAGTATCCAGAGGCAGCCTCCTCCACCCTCGTGGCTTAGGGAGAAGGGAAAGCTGCCGGATCGGTTACAAAGGCATCTTGTGACTCGCACGCAGTGAGTCAGTGGCTGGAGCCAGGATTAGGAGCTCAGCGCTCGGGTCCAGAAACGAGACAGAGCAGATACACAGGATTCCTCCCCCATTTGCTTCTGCTTTGCTTTTAAAGAAAACTAAGAGCCTTCTCAACATGTAGAGACGTTTTCGCTCTTTTTATGGTCTGGAAATCAAGAGTCAAAGACCTTCAAAGATGCTGCGTGTCCACTCCATCCTCCCAGCCCTCAAGGAAAAGGATCAGGCCCCTGAGGGGGGGGGGGGAATCAGCCTTGCTAGGGGGACTCCCCAGGGAAAAGCAAACTCCACCTGCAACAGGCAGTGCCAGAGGTGACTGGTTAACTCCAAACCCTGTGTTTCCTACGCCCAGGAGTATAGAAACCCCCCAGCACCTCCACCTAGACATTTGCATCCCATGTGAGAACACCACCATGCAGGACGGCCTCATGTTCCCTACCAGGGACGTGCTGGGATGGGCTCCCTTTGCAGGCTGTGGAAGGTTAGGAGAAAACTGAGTGCAGCAGGTTTTGCTTCCTCTCTAAGTCGATGGCAAAAAGATCCGGCCGACACAGCAGTTCCAGCTCTTGCTCCACAGCCCTTGGCTCTGTGTTCGTGATCTCTCTGGCGTGCGCAGCATCCCTGCCCAGCACCATCCCTGCCCAGCACCATCCCTGCCCAGCACCATCCCCTCCGCAGGAGCCGGATCGGGGCCCGGGGACGCAGCTGGACTTCCCTCACAGAGCAACTGCCCACAGCCCACGGGTAATTACTGGAAGTGAAACCAGAGTGACACGACCGGTGAAAACTGGTGTGTGAAAAATTAATACATGTTGCTTTGTAAGGTTAAATAAAGATCGAGCGCCTCGTCCTAAGTCATTTCAGCTCAGAACAAAGGTCTGTGTTTTAACAAGATGGAAATGTCTGTAAAAAACATAACTGAAACAAGCCCAAGAAGTGATTTTTTTTTTCTGGGTGTACAGAAGCACCTATAAGTCACATGCAACATGACAGCTCCCCAGTGCCTTGTTCAAATGTGAATTAAAACATGGAGAGTGTCCTGAGGAGTTCAAGCCTACCTGACCTAACATTACTCTATCAATTCCACTGCTGAAATAGGGCCCTTGTGCACAAAGTGTGTTATTTCTGTGTCAGCAAAACTGCCACGTGTATTGGTAAATGGATAGTGATGAGATTGGCATTTGGAGCTGATGTTCCTTGAAACCACTTGGAATGGTCACCCCTAAAATGTCAGTTGTGTCTTAACACACATTAACCAGGACACACAGACTTGTTCATTGCAGCAACTCCAGGGCAACAGTTGTCCCTTGCATTGTATCACCACCTGTAAGCAAGTGCATCTTCCCAAAAGTCAAGTCTTTACGCTCCCAGAGACACAAAACCTTGAATAAGTATTCTCCAGCTCTTGGCTCAAAGCCAATGTGCCAGTCCAGACTGTGCCAGCCAAAAAATTAATTTTAAGTAGTACCAGCTGCAATAAAACCAGGCTCTTTTGTCAAACCTGCCCCTTGCCCTGGCACGTACGCAGTGCACCTGGGCACGCTCCTGCAGCATGAGCAAGGTGGGATATGCAAAAAGGGCAAAGCTACAATCACAGCTGCAGCAACTGCCAGGTGGGAAACACCAGCCCAGCCCCAGGAGGTGGCTTTCAGCCCCCCATGCCATGCTGAACCATCCCATAAGGCCCCACGGTGACCTTCCCAGGGAGTTTTATCACACACCATTCCCAAGCAGCCTGGCTAAGCTGTAAATGGCTGCCTGTGCAGTCACTCGCCTGCTGCAGCTTGCAGAGAGGAAAACTAAGCCAAGTGCCATCTTTCTGGAATTCTGAAGGAGCACAGATCGGGGTGGACAGGCTGGAGGCTGTCCAAGAGCCCTGTCTGGTCACAGTCTGGCAGATGGCAACTGCGCCCTCACCTTTCGCTTCCATCCGAGCAAGGTTCATCTCCATGTAGCTCAGACGTATCCATAGCTCCGATAAGCTGAACCAAAATAAACCCTCGTGAAATAAATGTGTCCACCCATGTGTGTTTACTCTGCCTGACGTCAACTGACATTCCCTCCGCTAAACCTGGTGCCATCGAAGCGTGGGCGAAGATGACAAGCCCAGAGCTCTGGGGGGGGCCTCCCTAAAATCCCATCGACACAGCGATGTGCAAAAGAGGATGCCCGGGGGGGCTCCACATGCCGCCAGCCCACCCTGACCCTGGAGCAGGGCGCTCTCCCAGCCGGTTCAATGGCACCACTGTGCTGCCCGGGGCCGGAGCGGGGCTCGCAGCGCCGGTGGCACAGGGACGGGCTCGGCGGATGGCTCCGCTCTTTGTGTGCGTGTCTGCACCAGGGTGACCCAGTAAACAGCTGAAGCAGAGAAAATGCAGGAACAATCCAGCGCGGGGAGGCAGCGAGGGGCTGCCGGTGAAAGGACGGGAGGAATAAATGCGAGGCTTTGTTCTCCCGGTCGTGCCCCCCGCGCCCAGCTCCCACCCCGGCCAGGATGACGTAGGATTTCTCCATTTGCTGCAGGCTCAGCCTGGCTCGTCCCAGCCTCCTCCTGACACCCGCAGCCCCAGTGCGTCCCAGCACATCCCAGCTGCGGGTGTCAGGACATCCCCTTCGCTCCAGGGAAGGGCTGGGAGAGACTCTCCCCTTGCACGGTACCCTGCTAGTTGTTCCCCTCCCTCGGGCGCCTGCGGGAAGCTGGAAGGGAGAGAAGCGCTTTTTGCTTTGTAATCAAGAAAATCTCACCTTGAGAGCATTACTTAAATAGGTGTCAACGAGGCGGGAGGTGCTAAGTTAGCAGGCACAGGACAGGTGTCAACAAGCCGACACCTGGGGGGTCTGCAATCAGGATGCTCGGGCAACTCCGTGTGATTTCCACAGCTGAAGCAACTGAGAATTTAAGATTAACTGGCACCTTTAGGGAGAAATTAACCGGGAAAAAAAAATAAAAATCCAGCTGTTGTCAAGTGCCTGAGCATAGACATGCCAGGAGCCCCAGCAGGGAGGTCCTGCCCTGAGTGCTGGGTGTGCCAGATCCTGTGGCACAAGGAATGTGGGCGCCCTGGCAGCCGGGCTGGTGGGGTGAATTCCCTCTCCAGACCCTCAGCCCTGCACTGGAGGTGAGGGCTCACCCCTGGACCACGTTGGAGCATCAGCCAGGGCAGGACCAGCAGGCAGCCAGCCCTCCCTCAGGTGTCAGCCAAACCCTGGGGGTGCAGGGAGGCAGCTTCACACAGGGTTGCTCCACTTTCCCACCTACTCTGACTCAGCACAGACTTTTGGGACCGTGTTTTCTCCCACCACTTAAGACACAGCCCTTTTCCAGAGACAGCTGATGTTGAAGACAAACCAGCGCCTGCAGCAGCCCATCTGTGCCTGCTCAGGGACCCTGGGCATCGGGATTTCAACCTGGTACTGGGTCATCCAGGCATTTGCAGGCAAACATTCCCTCATACTCTTTCACAGGAGCTAAAACACCACATGGGTGAGCCTGTTCCTCCTGGCCATGGCACTCTGGTGAGCCAGTACAGGCACGCTCCCACCTCGACTCGTCTGTTCCTGCCACCCTGCCCTGTTCATCCTCTGGCATTACCAGCCACAGACGAGCATCCCTGCAGTTCATCCTCTCATTTAATAAAATGATTTTGGGGAACACATCCTGGGATACCCAAAAAGCTGAAGTGCACAATGACCATGGGGCAGCATCAATGCAAGGAGGGTAGAGGTGCCCACCTTCCTTTCCTTTGACGGTGCCTGGATAAGACAGGCCAAGTCTCCAACAGCCCCAATCCTCCCAAAGCTGAGGAACATGCTAACATCCATGGGAATGAGGGTTGGGAGAGATGGAGTTTGTGGAGTACCCACCCCCCAAGAACCACCTCGGGGAATAAGTGTTTGTTATGACACTGGTATGAGCCATAGCTATGCTCTGAGTCACCCCAGTGCTCCGAGGGAGGGACCAGCCAGGCCTGTCCTGGTGCCAGCTCTCACTGTTGCAACCGGGACTGAATCGAGCAAACCACATTGTCTAGAAACCCAGTAATCCCAGTGCCAGTCACCAGCAACGGGCACCGCCAACGCATTGCTCAGCAGGAGCATCTGACCAGCAGAACTGCAGCTGGGACCAAATGCCCATTAAAAATATCATCAAAGGCCAACAAATAGCAACATTTGGAGAAAAGCTGGGCTGCTTAAAGATGACAAACCAACCCGAGCGCTGGCCTTGCTCTGAACGGCCTGCAGCGATCGCTGGGGTCGCAGCATGGGAGGACTGGGGGTGACACCATCAGCCCCAGCTCACACCTCCCACATCCTCCAGCTCCTGCTGCTCCAGCGCACTGAGCCAGACCTCACCGGCAGCAGGCCACCAGCTGAGCCTTTCAGACAGGTGTCTGAGCAAAATCTCTGAAGTTCTGGCCTAAAATGGATGATGAGGTCCTGAACCCCCCAAGCACACAAAGGTGTGCGTGCTTCAGCATCCTTATTCACTTCCCAGGGCTGAGCTTTCACCCTGCCAGTCCCAGGCAACGTGCTTTGCTTTGCCCAGCTTGGCTGAATGATGGTTTCCTGAAGTTCGTTCCAGCTCTAAGAGGCAAACCCAAAGCAAACACATCATTTCACAGAGGAACATGCTGGCTGGAGCAGGGAGCCCGGGGCAGGCTCTCAGCTTGCGGGTCTCCATGGAGACCCAACCGCTGCAAAGAGCAGGGAAAGGGTGCGTGGTTTTGCTCCATCACAGGAAAAGAAGTTCTGGTAAGACGGGTAGTGAGGCCTTTGAAAAGCAGGTTTCCACACAAGCCCTGGGCTCAGCTGCTGTTTGCTGAAGTGTGGTAAGCAGAGGGCAAAGCCACTCTAAAAATAATGCCTCAGCATTCCAGATGAAGTTGCCTCTGATGAGTTTCCTCTCCAATCTGCCCTGTTTGCAAGTTGGACCAACTTTTTTTCCTCCCCTGTCAGCTCTGAGGACTCGGCTGGTGCCTGGCAGCCAGAGCCATCTCCATCCTGTCTCTGGTGCCCACCGGCACCCAGCACCCCACGTGTGGAGTAGGAAAACGCCCTTTCCCGTCCCAGCATGTTTCTGACAGCAGGGCTCGTGGAAATACCAACTGTGTAATGAAAACAAACCTGCTGCTGCAGAGCTAAGCAAGTGAAATAAGCCACACCATGTGCCCCTGCGTGTGCTTAATCTCCACTGACATTTAGCTGTCACATAACTTCTGACCCTCAGGTAGAGAGAACTTGGCATTATCTAACATGGAAGTGCTGCCCTACAAGAACCTGTGCCAACACAGCCCCAGGAACATAACCAAAAACTGGGGAGGTGATTTGCATAATGTCACAAAAACAAACCGAACAAAATCAGGTGGAGAGGGACAGAGGTTTTGGGCGCTGCAGAGTCACCACTTCACTGCACTGAAGGAGACCAGTGTTTGCTCACTGCAGCCCACGCAACCACGTGGCCCAGGCAGAGAATTAGGAAAGGACCTTCCTGACACCTCTGGGAGAGCTGTTCCCAGGTGTTAAAGAGAACAAAAGCCCCTCTGCAAACTCCAGATGACCCCTGAGCACAGCTACCCCTGTGCCAGCCTGTGAGCCCAGAGCAGCCCTCACACCTCTGCCCCTCTGCAATCCCCTCCCCGTGACTCCCTTCAGACGGCCAACCTGCAAGCCTGGGGAGCAGCTGGGATTACTGGGATTAGTGCTCCATGCCAGAGCTCCCTTTCCCTAACGACTCAGGAGCAAAGTCCAAATGCATCTTTATTGAGCCAGGAGGGCTGGGGCTGCTGCGACAGGCAGGTGAGTCCCCACATGGGAAATGAGACAAACTGACAACTCAAGTATCCAAACATGGGGAATGAGACAACTGAGGTATCCAAACAAAGTCCTTCCCTTGCTGCTGGGTTTCCCAGGCAGGCACATGCTCCAGCCAGAGGCTGCCATACAGTTTCAGAGTGATGCTTAACATGTCCCCCCCTCCTAAGAGCCCTGGTGCCAGCCCCACCTTTCAGCCTACAGGTGCTTCTCTCTGCAAAACCAAGGTCCCACAGACCCCCAGAGCAAAGGGAACATTTGCTTCCCACATTTGGGAACAGCCAGGGATGCTGCCCTGGGATCTAACCCAGCACTATGCACACTGACAGCACGGAAAGAACGCATTGATCTGGGGAAGGTACGAGTCCTACAACTCAAACTCTTTCTCCCCCAGGCCCGAGAAATGTTTCAAACCCCAAAACCCCCCTCACCAAGACCCCACAGGTGCCGTCCCACCAAAGCAATGCACAAACCCCGACCGGCCACGAGCTGTGCCGGAGCCCCCCGGGCCCCCCGCCAGCAGCTCAGCCAGCTTTGTATCCAAATCCTGCTCCTTAGCAACCACATTTTTTTCCCCCCTCTTGCTGAGTCCGTGGGAGATGAAGAAATATTTGAGAACTGAAACAGCCCTGCTGCAAGGATATATTTAAATAAAAAGAACATGCCCGCTTGAAAGCCGGTCATTAGACAGCTCTGGAGATAACGGCCTTAGAGAAAGTGTGAGCAGGGGATACCCAGCCTTTAAATGTGGTCTAGAGTGACCTAAATAAGCTCTCTGTTCCTTCAGTTACACATCCCTCGGGGGACACAGTGGATGGCAATTAGAGAGCTCGGAAGGGTGATGGAGGAGCTGCTGGTGGTGAAGCCCTTCCTACAGCCAGACCAACCACGGTGGCCCTAAAAGCAGGTCATGCTCTGGCTCTAATTGTGGGGTGGTCACAGCCAGCCCAGCTCCCAAACAGTGGTGGGTTCTGGCTGAGCAAGACCCATCCTTGCAGGCATGGCCAGCCTGATGCTCCTTTTGCTCATCACACCCCAAAGCTAGGCACAGGGAAGCAGGGAAATACTCCAAGACTGCATTTAGTTGCTCCTGCCTGCTGATCCCACCCTAACAGCTATGGAACAGAGGGCTGGAGTGGAGCAATTGTGTGATCTGAGGGGGCTTGAAGCACCCTGAGCTGCAGCACAGGACCTCCTGCCTCCCCCACTGCAGGGAGCCCTGGGAGCAATTCTGATGCACAGGAGTGACCCGGGGAGGGTGTGGGAGGTGTCCCATTCAGCCTGTGAATAAACAAAGATTTCAGTTTCCAGGGCTGCCAGTCTGGGACTAAATCCACTAAAACCTCAGCGAGATCCCAGCATGGGGATTCCCAGCCCTATGGAAACATGGCATGGCAGCCTCTGAGTAACACAATTCTTACACAAACACATTTAGAAGCCTCTCTCCAACCATATCAAATAATAATAAAAAAATCCCTCCCACCTCTGTTATTCCCACTGTGCATCAGCCACCAACAACCAGCATCTCAGCCTGCTCCCGGCCTCACCTCCGGCTCCAAACCTCCCTGGAAGTGAGCCAGAAGGTAGGTCCCCGTCCAAGAAATACCAACAGATGATGTTCATCAGGCAAATTGCAAGGGATATATCAGGTTGTGCCTGGGGGAGGAGAACAGGCTGGGAGAAAAGGATCTTATTCCAAAGGCACCATAGGAAGCTAAAAGAAAATGGCTTTTAAGAGATATCTTCGCCCCTCCCTCTCAGCTGTAAAGAACAAGCACTGACCTCCAAGGCATCTGGGCTGAGCCATTCAAGTTTTCAAGGATGCATTTAGCAGCTGAAAATCTAATTGTTCAGAAAACAAACAGAGCCAGAATAGCAAGGACAGGAGCTTTTTTTATAAGCGTCAGCCCAGCCTTGTCTAGAGGCTCAGCAACATCAGCTGCATGAAAGTTTCAGTCTGTGTCATCTGCAGTGGTGTTTAGGGCACGCTTGGCCAGCAGGACCAGGAGAAGGGCCTTTGTGGCTCCTGCTGGACAGGAAGGATTGACACTCACTGCTGATTTGGGACGGACTGGAACTGGAAAGGTCAAAACAAAAGGTCTGCAAAGCTGCTCTGTCAATCAGAGCAGTTGAGACAGTTTAAATTTTCCATCCCCTGTGGTTAAAATCATGGCAAGAACACTCGGCTCAGGTGGCCCAGAGGCCTCCAAGTGATGCCTGGTGATCGATACCGTTGCTGGGGGATACAGGCAAAGTCTTCCCTGCTGACATCCACAGGGCCTCAGCGAGGAGCAGAGAACGAGATCCACATTCCCTGCAACCTGCCCAGCAGCTTTCCAGGGATCCTCTATTCCCTGTGGGACCAGACTGTCCGCCCATGAGTTGGCACAGCTCTGCCGAAACCAGCTCTGTCCCAGCGCTGGGAACACGGTGAGCCCGGGGAGCACAGATCCCTCTGGCAGAGGTGGCAGCACCAGGCTCCCACTGGGGACCCGGGGACATCAGCAGGGCTTGGCAAAAACACTGATGGTCTCTGGAGGTTTTCCTGTTCAAATAATCTGCCTTCTCCTCTCAGCATGCATCCTGCAGAGTAACTCAACCCGAGGATCACAACCATGCCAGGCTCCTGCCACCACAGTTGTCACAACACCGACACTTTTATCCTTTCCCCAGTTGTGAACTGAACACGCTGGAGGTTTATCAGCTCTCTAAGCATCTCAAAGCTGCTTGGGCGGCCATGGGTCACCATACACCCCTCTGGGATGCCCCTTTTCTTGCCATCACTTGCAAATGGATGGTACAGAGAAAGGAGGAATTTGTCTGCAAGCTGTTCAGGGCTGGGAGGAAAGCCTGAGCCATCAGATGCTGGGACTGTGATCTGACCATTACACAGCACAGACCATGTACAGCCCAGAACAGAAATCTGGGCAAAGACAACTCTAGAGCAGGTCTGGCTGGCAGTCCTGTCTCTGTGCCATGCTCGGGTGAGCAGGGGTTTGCTCAGTGCCAGTGGGGGCCAAGCAAAGCCTCCCTCAGCCCTGGTCACTTTTCCTTCACAGTCCCCAAGATGATGCCAAACCCTCTCCTGACCTCCAGAGCCTCCTCCAGCCGGGATGGACAGGGGCTTGCTGGGGTGTGTGGGGGCTTGCATGTGCCAGGCAGGCTCTCCCCTGGGATGAGAGGAGCAGCACACGCTGCATCACCCCCTCTTCTCCTCCCCCCTCCTCTTGCTCTCCCTGCCAAAAGCGTGGCCCCTCAGCCTCCCGGAGCGCCGCAGGCCGGCGAGGCTGGACTTCCTGCCAGGCATAACACGAACCAGATGATGTTCTCACAACGATGTCAGTACGCCCACCCCCAGGAGAGAGCAGCAGGGAGGGGAGAAGGGGGGGAAAAATAAGCTGGATGGAGCTTTCCTGAACCCTCGGCAGAGCTGATGAGCCGCTGCCACCAGGCCAGAGGTGAACCGATACAGCCGGAGCCTGAGGTCATCCCTTCCTGTCCGTGGCTGACCAAGACTTCCCATCACAGGTTATGGGGTAGATTGTGCTGACCAACACTTCCCATCACAGGTTATAGGGTAGATTGTTTGGCACCGGGAGAAGAAGCCATTGCCCCTCAAAACACTGGCTGCCCTTGGCAGATATCTGCACAGTAACTAAAGAGGCTTTAGTGGTGATTCCCCCCCCCCTCCACCACCCCCATTCCAGTGGGAAGCATCCAGAGCAGCACATCTGCAGCTGGCTCTAAATCCCAGCAAAGCCAGACTTGCTGACCCTTGCTGATATTAACCCCTGCACCACCAGCACGCAGGGCTGGGACTTCTGGAAGCCAAAACCTTCCTCCAGCTGAGCCTCTCCTGACACACCGTTTGCTCCCCATCAGTGACACTCCCATCACACCGATGACGATCATCCATTACTAAGATAAAAGGCCCAGCTCTGACTCAGATTATTTTGGGTGCCTTCACATACAACTGCCATCAATAAACCACCTGGGCCTCACAGGGACCATTCTGACTTTGAACAACCCGAGGTCAAATCCAAACAAGCACAAATATTCTACATCCTCCAGGAAAGTCCTCCCAGTGCCCGTAACCTTCCCAGAGGACACTTTTGTGGTTTGGACAAGCCTGAAGGCTTTTACAAGCAGCTCAGATCTGAGCAGCCTCCTGCCGCCAAAGTCTCAAATAAAATATTAAAAGCCCCCAGTTTTAACCATCTGCCCCTTTCCCTGGGTGGCTGGAGGGAGAGTGTCTGGTTTCTCCCAGCAGAGCCCGGCAGCTGCCTGCCAGTCTAGGGCACAGGGACTCACCACAAAAAAAGCTAAGCAGGAGCATCCCTTTATTCAGTAAAATGAAACACCCCAAAGTAGCTAAAGGGGCCTACAAGAAGTCTGGAGAGGGACTTTAGAAAGGACATGGGAACATAGGACAGGGAAAATAGCTTTAAGATGAAGGAGGGTAGATTTAGATTAGATATTGGGAAGAAATTCTTCTCTGTGAGGGTGGTGGGGCCATTTCCCACATTTCCAGAGAAGCTGTGGCTGCCCCATCCCTGGAAGTTTCCAAGGCCAGCTTGGATGGGGCTCAGAGCAACCTGGTCTAGTTGGAAGGTTTCTCTGCCCATGGCAGGGGGTTGAAAAGAGATGAGCCTTTAAGGTCCCTTCCAACCCAAACCACTCTGTGATTCTACAAAACAGAATTCTATGAAACATCCTACGTGTAACAGGCTGCCTACAACAAATTCCCTCACCAAACTCCGGGCCAGCGCTGCCAGCAAGGCAGAGAACCCCAAACTAAAGAGGGGAGTGCACCAGGGCCCGCTTCGCTCCCACCCCTGCAAACTCCCGGCAGCAGCGACGCCCCATCTCCCCCCGCATCCCGCACTCACCTCCAGCGGGGGCAGGTCGGGGTCGAGCTGCGTGAAGCTGTGCAGCACCACGGGGCTGCTCTCGCCGGCCACCTCCAGCCTGACGCCGCCCCAGAGGCTCCGCGCCCGCCGGCAGCCCTCGAACATCCTCTCGGGGCCGGCGGGGACATGGTGCTGCGGGGCGCGGCGGCGGCTCACCATGGGCAGCTCCACCGCATCCCCGGCCCCGCGCCCCGCCGCCGGCCCCGCCAGAACCCCGGGCTGCCCGGGGAGCCGCAGCGGAGAGAGTGCCCGGGGCAGCCGGGGGGTGTCCGGAGGCGGCGGGCGGGGAGAGCCGCGGCGGTGCGAGTGCGGTGCCGTGCGGGAGCTCCCGCAGCAGCGGGGCAGGCGCCGGGAGCCCGCAGCCGCCCCCGCGCCGAGCCAGCGGGGCTGATGTCACGGCGGGGCCGGCTCGGCTGTAAACCAGGCACTGGATTTCCTCCCGCAGCCTCCGCCCGCCCCGGGGGCCGGCCCGGCTCGGCTCAGCCCCCGCGGGGAGGGGGAACGGGGAAACGGGAGGCGTGAAAACCCCCGAGGCCACAAAAAGGGGCGGCGGGCGCGGGGTTGATGCTCGGGGGGGGGATACGTGGGCGGTGCTGGCCGGAGGAAACACCGGGGTGTTAACGGGGGGTGGGAGGGAGCGAAGTCACACAGGTGACAGCGGCCCCGGAGGAGGATCTTTGTAAAGCACCTGGGGTTCACGCGCCACCACCCAAAGAAAAAAAGTACTAAATGCGAGCGCATGAATATTTAAGAGCACGTGTTTTCATCCGAACAGACAAGTTTTATCTCAGCCCATGAGCTCAGAGCGCTGCCCAGCCCTTCGCTAGCCACAGCTGGGCTTTATGGGGTGAGGCGGTCACAGCCCCGCGGGGGCGGTGGGACAGGCAGGCAGTGTCCCCCGGGAGAGGAGGGGATGTGACCGAGGCCCCGCAGCGAGTCGGTGCCAGGAGCAGGGTCTGACCCCTTCCCCGTGCCAGGCCCCCCAAGCACCAAGGCACCTGAGCTCAGCCCAGCAGGGACTCGGGGAAAGCAAAACAGGCCTGGGGGACAGCGGGGCTGCAGATCCCACTTTAGAGAGCCCCCGAGCCTCCGAGATGATGCTGAACCCCTGCAACATAATTTTGTTTTCAGACGCAAAGAGAAACGGGGAAAACTGTTTGTCATTCGTCACCCCCTGCGCTGAGCACAGCGTGCTCCTGCCCTCCCCTGCTCTTCCCCTTCCCTCCTCACACGCTGCCGAGAAACTGCATCACAGGGTCCGGGCAGTCGCTGCTGACACCGCCAAAACCCGGACTTTTATGCCTCAGCTCCCTCCACAGCTGAAATAACATCACCCTCCCAGGGCCTTCCAGCCCTGTGGCTTTATTTCCAATGAGAACATGGAGCCAAGGCTCACACGTCCAGCACTTCCCAGGGCACCCACAGCTCCTGCCCAGGCAGGAAAGGATTAACAAAGCTGCCAGGGATGTGACAGGCTTCAAACTGGAAAGTTTACCAGGCAGGAAGATGAGCCAGGACAACATGGGCTATTGTCCTGCTTATCTGGAGCCAAAGAGGGTCAAAGGGGACTTCCCGGACAGCCTGGGAAAGGGGAGCCAGCCCAACAGCAGAGCCTTGCAGTGCCCATGGCAGCCCAACACCTCTGGGATGCTCTTTGGGGGGTGATACAGGTTTTAACACAGAGATCCAGCCCTGATCCCCGCCCAGGTCACCAGAGCTTTCTCTGCTGCAGAAGGTTGTGATGATGCTCTGTGCAGAGGTGTCCCCAGACCCACTGACACGGCATGCAGGAACCACAGGATGCTGCCAGATGTGCTACAAAACACATCAGTGGCGTGCATCACTTGGCTCAGGACATGCCAAAACTGGAGGCAGTGCCCAGTTCTCCAGCAGGCATCAGTGTTGCCTCTCTGGGCATTTGGGAGGGAGATTCTGCTTTGGTGTTTGAGCCCTAGGGCAGAGTAATCATGGCCCACCACTGGAATCACTGGGCACTGCTCGAGTGCACATCACAAACAACAGCACCACTCATTTTCACTCTGGCAAAACCCTCCAGCTTCGTGTGACCTCTACGGAAAGATGCAGCTCTGTTTGATGGGCAATTTTCACCGGTCCCTTGGTTGACCACTAACGATGGTTTCAGGGGAAAAACACTTCTGATAATGGATAATAAATAATATAAGGCAGGAAGGCAACTGCAAGGGTTTAAAAATAGCCAGTCAGTTTCCTTTCTCCTCTCCTGGGAACCTTCTGGGTCTGAAAAGCAAAACACTCAAAGCGGGGTCAGGAGCCCAAGTTCAGGATGTTTTCTCAGCGTAACTAACCCCAAACACTCAGCCGTCAGGGGCAAGGTTCTTGAAAATCATGAGATTCAAAACAAATAACTTTTCAGAGCTTCTAATTTGCCTCTAAGCACACAGCCGAAAGGGAACAGGCAGGATCACACCCTCAGGTTTCTCCCCTGCACCCCTGAAGGTCTGGAAATCGTTGCAAAATGCAATTAATTTATATGCACGTGACTTCAGGGATTTAGGAAAAGTGATCCACACTTGGGTGACTCATTAAAAAAATATACTATCAATTTACATTTGGCAAACTGAGCAAAAAACTTTTCACAAGACGCTGATTTTTCTGCATTGATGTCAGCAGTAAATGTCCCATCGACCCTGGCGGGCCCAGGAACTGGGTGCTGTGGGAAACCCGGCACTTTGTGCCTTTCCACCACTCCGAAATCAGCACTTGGCTAAATAAATACAAACCCACACAGGCAGCACTGGAGCACGTACAGATCACCCCTCTCTGCTCCTCTGCCACAGTCTCCAGGCTTTCCCTCTTGGTCAATAACATGGAGTGGGTAAATGCAGGCTGGCTTTTGCAAACTCTAAGCCAGTTTTCTGGTTTAGGAATCAATTTGGGTGAATCTGATGGGGTCAGGACCTGCAGATTCAGACTTTATATATTCAGTTAATAACTCTGAGCACATACAGGCTCGTATATGTGGGTCTTTGAGCATCCCCCTCATCTCCATCCTCCAGCCCTCCGAGCTCCTGCCTTTCTTCACTTTCATCTCCTGTTCTGCTGCTGAGCTGGGCTTTCCAGCATATTTCCTACAGGGCAAAACTCACAGTGACCCAGTTCTTGTGCTCAATATTTGCTGCAGGGTTTTTTTTCCACCAAGCCATGGGCTGAGCGAGCCAGGCTGCCCCCTTCCCCGAGCATCCCTCAGAAATGCTTCCACAGGGGTTGGTGGCATCCAGCTGCCTGCAAACACCCCAATGCTCCTGCCACCACCCCCAGGGGACATGCTGGCACCACCTCAAAAAAGCCATATTTTCTTTGAGCCTCAGTGAAGCTGCAGCAGGAGACACCAAGAACCGAGGACAGCCGATCTCAGCCCTGACCAGAGAAGGCAGGAATCAGCCCCATCACCTCCAGCTGAGCCCCTCTGGAGCATCACACACGTCCAGCCTTCCCTGTTGGAGCAGCAAGGGAACCAGGACCCAAAACAGCGGCCTCTGACAGGAACTGGGCTGGTTTATGTGGGAGTTGCAACATTATCCGGCCTCTGTCCCAAGCTCTGGCACCGACTCCCGAGGCGCGTCTGTGTCAGGCTCCAAAATGGAGCCGAGAGCACTTCCTTCTATTGTGGGGCTGGGGAAGCCCTTTCTGCTGATGTTTTTAAAGTACTTCAGAGGAAAAGTGCTACCAATGGAAAGGAATTATTAACTCAAGGTTAGGCATTAAGCCCCGGATCAAAATTTTTTGGACATCCCGATTTTAATTTGGAGGACTTCCATCTCCACTGCCCAGGCTTGACTGTAAGATTATTGTATAAGCAACAATAATAGTATAAAAATAAACCAGTACTATCTCTTCCACTTCAGGACGAGGGAAAAACCTCCAAGCTTGGGAGAGAAAGGACAACAATGTCACTGCTCTGTTCACACAATCTGTACATAGATGTCAGATTACAGCAACTGCTCCCAAAATTTGGGGACCAACAGATCACAGCCAGCCCTCAAGCCCTCCCAGACCCAATTCTTGCTTGCAAACATGATCAATGCCCCAATTTAACCAGATTGTAGGGGTGAGCCACCCACCACTTGCCAGTGGATTTTAGAAGTTCTCTGCTGAGTGTTTCAGATGCAGTCGGATCACTCGCTCTGCCTCCAGGTTTTGGGCGTTTCTCGGGGCCGTTTCCCGGCGGATCAGGCACTATGAACTCTTTGTGCTGGCAAGGGAGGAAGGCTGGCTCAGGCTCTCCTGCACTTTGTGCCCCTTCTGCCAGGGGCACCTGTTCCCCAGCTGCAGCACCCCCTCCTCCCCACAGCCCCCCATGGGCAGCTACTGATTCGGCATTGGGTTAATTCAGGAGTGCAGCTCTCTCCTCCGTGGCAAACATCCACCACGGTGAGGCAAGCCCCTAATTACTGTCAGTTCCTAGCAGAGGAAGCACACCAAATCCCTGGGCAATTAGGATCTAAAACTCTCCATCCAGCTATTCTGTGTTTCATTTCCTGCAGCCCCTGTGCACAGCTGGGCTACGGCATCTCCTGCGGAGGCTGCCGGCTCCTGAAGCTCAGCGATGGCAATGCAATTATTCCACAAGCCTTGGAGACTCAAGAGCTTGCAGGAATATTTCTCCTCCATCCTACTCCCTGCACCATCTATTTGGCTGCAGTAGAATCATAGAATCACAGACTGGTTTGGGTTGGAAGGGATCATAAAGCTCATTTCATTCCACCCCCCTGCCATGGGCAGGGACACCTTCTACTAGCCCAGGTTGCTCCAAGCCCCATCCAAGCTGCCCTTGAACACTTCCAGGGATGGGGCAGCCACAGCTTCTCTGGCAACCTGTGCCAGTCCCTCACCACCCTCAGAGTAAAGAATTTCTTCCTAATATCTAATCTAAATCTACCCTCCTTCACTTTAAAGCCATTCCCCCTTGTCCTGCCACTCCCGACCCTTGTCCAAAGTGCCTCTCCAGCTCTCTTGGAGCCACTTTAGGCACTGGAGGGGACTCCAAGGTCTCCCTTGAGAGACCTCCTCTCTCTCCTTCTCTTCTTCAGGCAACTTATTAAGTATTTGAGGATGTTCTGTTAGAGCAGCAAGCGACAACACAAACCTCTGTTTTTCAAGCTTTCTGACCTCTAAAAGCTCATCAGAACAAGGCCAACATGGGGGGGGATGGGGAGGGACCAAGCCTGACTTTCTCAGGAAGAAGTGACCACAGCACACTTTGGGCAGGCACCTAGATTCCTTCACAGCAAGGCACGGCACAGCATTTACAGTGAAATGAAAATACTCAGAAAAATAAAAGGCGAGATATAACTACTGACATTAAAATATGCCCAGAAAGCCAAAGGCCCAGGGCCCATGCTGCGAAAAGCACCGAGACAGTGGTGCTTACAGTGTTTTGGCAGGGAGAGGCAGGGAAGCAAGGACCAAAGCTCACCCGGAGCTCGTTGTTTCGAGAGGATCACGAGATACACAGTGAGTTTTGCTGCAGACCATCCCCACGTTTAGAGGAAGCTGCAGTTGCAGCTCTGGGTCACACTCTTCCCTTTCCACGTGCTCCTCCACGCCGGCTGTGACGCTCCCTGGAGTGCAGAGTTCAGCAGGCATTAAGCTGCTGAAGCCTGACACGCTGCAGACACACCAGAGCTCCCCCGGTAAAGACTATTATTTCTTGAGCTGTTGGTCTTTAAAGGCAGCTTTTATCTCCCTATCACCTTTCTGCCAGAACGTTTCAGTCAGCTCTTTTAACAAATACCACCTAAGGTGCTTGTAACCAAAAGAAAAACAGGAAAAACATTTTTCTGTGTTGCTTAGCAATCAGCGTGTGACGAGTTCAAGCCTCCCAGGTGCTCTGTTATTGTAATTTCCATCCCTGCTTGCTTGGGCCCTCTGCATAACAGTCAGGGGAAGAAAAATCACCGGCAGAAAAGAGGACAAAGGTTATAAAGCCACAAAAATTTGCAAGGAAAGATGGGAATGGGTGTAGCCCCGGAAGGTAAGGGAAACTCATTTCTGAAATCAAACCAGCCTTTGTCATCTACCACAAAAAGTTAAATGACACAGTGAGATTTCATTAGATATTGGAAACACACATCTACCACCTGGGTGGATAAGGAACACAGCGAAGCTCTGGCTCTGCTCACCTTTCAAAAACCCACCCAAGGGCAGGCAGTACATTTTTCCACTGATGACAACCAGCCAAAATGACATGTTCAGCTGAATCGTGTAAAAGGAGAATCTCAGAAACAAGAGGCTCTGGCAACTGATCCACAGAGAAATCCCAGTGGATACGAGAGAAGCTTTGCTCGGCAGAGCGCCTGTTCCTGCTCACCAGCTCCCATCCCAGCCCGTGTTCCAGCCCTGCTCTCACCTGTGCCTTCCCTGGCTGGCACAGGTGAGCTGTGCTGCTGCAGGGAGGTGACAGGTACACCCACCTCACCTGTGCCAGACAGACAGGGAACTTGGACCAGGCTGTGGGTCCCACGCTTCAGCAGGGGAGTGGGAAGTCAGCTTTTATTCCAGCTGTCATCCCGCTGGCTCCTTTCCTGGGCTGGAGAAGGTAAGAGGTGGCTTCCCCCTGCCCTCTACCTGGGTGACAGCTCCTTCCAGCACATACAGGGCATCACTGAGCACGTGTGTTATCCCTGGGGACATGCTCTGACCCCACACTGCTTGTTCTCCCTGGGGACAGGGATGGAGGTTGGGGTCTGTGTCACCACCCCAGCACGCTCAGACTCAGCTCCCTGAACCTGACCAGCACCATTTATTCCCCTGCTGCTGGAATGACATGTCTGGATGCAGGTAAGGGAGGGAATGGTACCACGGAGCTGCTAAGAAGTCCAGGAGAAAAGTGATGCCACAGCACAAGCACAGGGAAGAAGCACATGGAGTTGATACGTTGCACAAGATTAAATTATGTCCAAAGGCCAGCTTAAACATGGAGCCAAACAGGCTGCAAGGCCCTGGGCTGCAGTGCTGAGCTGGCCTGAAGAGCTACAGGTAGGAGAACAAATTTACACATACTACAAAGAGTTATCCCAGTATAGGAATATGGTGGAACAGATTCAAATGCCAGATCCTGGAAATAAGCGAAGCAACAAAAAGGTGTCCTCCACACATAACATTAGCAACACAAATAAATAACTGAGATTACTTAAACTAAGAAACCCAGTTAAACAGGAACAAAGCCCCTTAAGAGGGGATATGAAAAGGATGTTCCAACAATGGTCCTGTATCTCCTTTGACCGCACAAACATCAGGGAAAGCATAAATCAAAACCCAGACACGTCGGAAAGCCGCCGGCGAAGCTGCAGGAAAGCTGACTTGATCTGAAGTGAGGAGTGAAACCTTGGAGCCAGGCTCTGGCGGAGGGAAGAGCTGATGTGATTGAAAGTGAGCAGCCAGGAGAGGAGCCAGAGGGCCTGGAGCAGCCACAGGGATGAGGGAAAGGAGCTGCAGGAGGAGCTCCAGAGCACAGACGTCCAGCAGCTGGACCAGCACGCCTGGGGTGCTGACACCACACAGCCCCTGCCAAGTCCTTTGGGCCAAATTCACCTCTGGGTCTGGGCTGGGATGCAGTGAGTGGAAATGAAAACATTCTGCTTTAACAGCCTGAGCACACACTTACTGGTGTTGGCCACGTGAGAGTCAGGAAAAGAGGCTGGCAGGAGCTGGAAAGGGAAAGTTTCATTGCCCAGCCCTGAGCCGAGTATTGCAGAGATGAAACAAACAGTGACATGGCTGAAAAGTCAATTAAGAATTGGAAAAGTCTTTTAGTATTCCCAGGTATTGTTAGACCCTCAGACAAAGGATGTTTAAAAAAAAAATTATTTTCCCTTTGGTAATTACCACTTTGAAAGGTTTCCGCTCCACATTGTTTTAGTGGGGGAAGTTATTCCAGGGCCTCTCTCCGTGGCCAGCAGAAATCTTTTTTGTTGTGGGTTTTTGGCAAGGAGGAGCAGTGTTCTTCCAAACAATACTGTATGCTGGTGGCTGAGGGCCAGGTTTATCCCTCGGTTACAGTGGCACGAATATCAACAAACTCGTCGAGTGCCACTGAGTCACACCGTGACACTGAGTCCAGCCACAGCAGACCCTCCCAACTTGTTACCTTCGAGTCCATGATTTATGTTGTTTTTCCTTCAAGTCTTGGCTCTGGGAATCACGTTGAGTGCCGAAGGATTTCAGTTTTCATTAAAACAAAAAGGTCATCCCATGAGCACTGAAACTACTCGTGTCGCTTCCTATGGTTTTGTGTCTCGAGACTGTTTTCGGTGCCTAAAAATGTACAAACTGAGAATGAAAATGTTTTTGTGGTTAAGTGTTTGTAAGAAGCATCTCCCACGTGGGTTTCCTGGTGTCTAATAATACATGAACTCATGGTACAGATGTTTTGGGGCATTTACAAGATTCTTTTCCTCCTCTCAACCATCTCATTTCATCATACTTGCACAGACTTAATTATCTGTGAGCCCTCAGCCAAATGCGTGAAGGAGGCCAGCGGGTTCAGAAGTCATCTGGGGAGAGAGGACACGGGCAGACAGACACTGGGACAGCATTAGCCTTATTTTGGTAGGAAATTAGATTTTAAGCATTTTCTGGCTCCCCTAATTGCAGGGAAAACAGCGAGAGGAAACACGACCCGAGCTTTTGCAGGAGGGTCAGGGAGCAGCCAGTGAAACAAGCTGCTCCCCGAGGGTCTCATCCCGCTTCAGCCAGACCTTCTGCAGCAGTGAGGCCCCATCCTGCCCCCGAGGAGCTTCTCCCACAGCACAGAACTCACGGGCTGATCGATCCATCCCCTGCATCATTTTTTTTTAATCTCAGCAGGGAACATTAGGCCCGTACCAGTGGTTAATTAACCCACTGCCACTCACAGCGGGCGGGTGAGGAGCGGTGTCAGGGTTTCCATTACACGCGGGCGCGTAACGCGGCGGCACGTCGGTGCCACGCCGGTGCCACGCCAGCCGGGGCACGCACTGACTCATCCCTTTGCAACAGCCAAACCCCCGGGGAGCTTCCCTTTCCCCCTCCTCACCCTGGCCTCGGCGGGGATTCACCCCCTGCCTTTTGCAAAGCTCCCTCCCGGAGCGGCCTGGCAGTGAGAGGGTGGGCAGGGGGCACGGTTGGCACCTGAGAGCCCCTGGAAACAGATTTGTTGTAGGTCTGGGATGGAGTTTGGGCCATGCTGCGACCAGCTGGGCTGTCAGCAGCAGCCAGGTCTGTGACACGTGGAGACTGACCCCGAAATAACCGGGGAGGGCTGGGAGGACCAGTGGCTGCAGAGGCACCGAGCCCTGAGCACGGGGAAAAGGTGGAGCTGCATCCACTTGGCTCGTCCGCCTCCTCCCTTGTGCTTCCCGCATCCCTCCCGCCAAATAGAAAGGGAAATCCGGGATTTTCAGCTGCTTTTCATTCCCTCTTGCTCTGCACACAGCAGGGTGGGGAGGGATTAGTCTCCATTTCCTGCCTCCAGTCAGTTCCAGGGCTGCCCAGGCGGGAACCCCGGGCCAGGGGCTCCCCAACCCACGACCACGATGCTGCCAGACCCCACATCACTACAACAGCTGCCCCATCCTGCCTCCTGCTGCCCCCAGCACATCTCCCCAGAGCCCCCAGACGTGCCTCCCAGCTGCTCTGCTCGGTCAGCCCAGGCTCTGGCACCACAAACCACACTTCCCCTCCTTCCTCACTTGGTTGCAGTTTCTAACTTGTGCTTAGTTTCCAGTATGGGAAGTAGAAGTGCTGGGGAGGGCACTTTGATGAACGAAAACCCCCAGACTCTCAGAGCAATGCACAGAGGAACCTAAAGGGAGAAGAAAAGGATGAACAGAAAGGGGGTTATTAAGGGGGATTTTTGGGTGCTGCTTTCCTGGCAGGCAGGAGAACAAGCCCCCTCACCTCGGGTCACCAGTGTTACTGGGGTGTTGCTCTTGCATTTGTTTTCCTGTCACCACCATCACAGCCAGACACTACCAAGATTGTCACACAACTCATCCCAAACAGCTCCTCAACACCTCCGAGCGAAGGGCCTGATCCTGCTGGCTGTCCCCTGGAGCTCAGGGCCCAAATTAAAAAGGCAGGTGGCAGCTGTCAGCAGGATGGGATCGGGGATTCCCCACTCCCAGGCTGCCAGAGGGAGCAAAGACCTGATGTCCTGCTGCCAAGTGCTGCTGCAGCCCCAGCACCAGCCCAGAGGAGCTGGAAGAGGAGCGAGGACATGGGGCTGAGGAGATGCCTGCATGGGGCTGCACAGAGACGACCCAAGAAAACCAACAAATCGGCCTCTGGATGCGAACAGAACTTGGGATTCATAAAGTCAGGACTTTAGCTTAAGAAAGAGGAAATTCCTTGCCATAGAGGCACAGAGGAAGACGAGCACCTGAGACACTCATGACCAGCATCTGTCTGGAGGTGATGCCTGAGAGCTGTGGATCAATCACAATACCAGGGTGTGCTCTGGGGCATCAGCAACACTCTGCCCTCTCCAGACCCTGTGCGTGATGCCACACACGTGACTCCAAGAGTTGGGAGTCAAAAACCCCAAATATCACACGTTCTGCCCAACCTGAAACTGAACCCCCAGCCCCCCTGGCCTGCTATAGTACAGCATTGTCATAGGACAGAGCAGCCAGGAGGAGCTGGGGAGAGCCATCTATCTCCTCGGGGCAGGGGAGCCAATTCTTCCAGCAGCGTTGATACCATGACAATGCAACTAAAGCACTCCAGGTTCACCACAGACAGAGCCAACACCGAGCTGCATCTGGCTGTCCCCTGTCACTCAGGCTGTTTTACCACCTAGCACGTCACACTGAAACCAAAGATCCTATTTGCATCTAAGCAGCATGTAAGAGCCAGCACAGTGACCAAACCGAGCTGTTGCAGGACGGGGCTCCTGTCAGGGATGCTCCTTAGCACTATTTGAAGCTCCCACGGCTAAATCCAGCCCTACCTGAATGCAGCAGCGGTGCCCATCTGTGCTTGGCAATGCTTAAACAAAAGCAAATTGCTCTCTGATGCACAGGGACACCGGCGTGCTGCGAGGGGCAGGGGATCTGCTGGAGCCATGTGTTGGCTTTGGAGAGGTGCCGAGAGCCCCGAGGCACGTCGGGGCTGGCCAAGGAGCAGCGACTGTGTGTGACAGGAGGATGCTCCAGCAACAGCACGGACCACAAGGGCACAGCTTGTGTCAGCAAGAAGTGGTGCCACCCACCTCTGCGGTGGCAGCCACATCTGAGGGCAGGCAGGGTCCAGCCCGAGGCGTTTCACTGCATGTGAACACCTCTGCTGCTGTGCTGCCACTCTCAGCTGTTTCAGCTGCTGCACAGCCTGGGGCTCTGGGCTGCTGGAACATGGGGTAATTAAATAGGGACATCTCTGATGGAGTCCCTGGATGGAAGATGCCCAGGGCTACACCCGTGCTCTGCTGTGACATTTGTGGTTGTGAACGGGGCAAAACCTTCATCCCTCCTGTGTTTGCAGCTGGCATACTCCAAATCAAGTGGCTGTATTGATAACAGCCTTGTCCCTGGTCCAGCCCCCCACTGCTGGATGTAGCACGGGAGGCTGTGCTGAGCAGGGATGGAGCCACAGGCAGGAGACACCCACGCCTACTGACTCACTACCTCTGCTTAGGGAGGGCAGGAGAGCCAGGGCCAAATTGTCCCTGTGCTCTGGCAAAGACCCCAAGCAGGCACTGAACACCTCGTCTTGGATGGCCTGTGCTGTGCCAAACCAGCCAGTAACCGGGATTTGCCTTATTTGAGCACACGTGGGCACCGGGCAGCACTGGCAGCACTCACAGCACACTCCTGCAACAGCTGCTCCTGCAGGCGCTGCCCTGGGCCCTGATGCACAGAGACAGATGAGAGCAAATTGCACTGACGGGTCCTTATTGAATCAAACTGTCAGGAGGCAGCTGCTCCACGCCCGAGCTGCCGCGTGTTGGGGTGCCCACCCCCCGGGGTGTGGGGATGGAGCCAACTACTGCCAGCAGCTCATGGGCACCAGGACTGACTGTGCAGCTGCCTCGGCAGTGCCCGCAGCCAGGAGAAATGCTCTGCCGGGTTCCAGGGTCCCCGTGGCACCGTCAGGATGGAAAGTGAGAGCAGAGAGCGAGAAAGCTGAACGCGCAGAGAGGAGATCCCATTTCACTTGAGAAAGGGAAAGTGCAAGAGGCAGAGCCTCTGCCTCCTGGAGATACACATCTACAGAGTAAAACCTGCAAGAGGAGCAAATTCTCACGTTGCCCTCAAACTTCAGACAGAGAAGTTGGTGTTGAAGGATGGGACAGAGGAGCAAAGAAGCAGAGAAATGCTCTAGGAGGTCACCTTGAACATCAGTTCATGCTCTTAGCTCTAGATAGGCTGTAATGCCACCAAAATTGGTGGCTTTACCTTGCTGTACACCAGTCAGGGATGTGGCACTGGGTATTTCACCTCATTTTCTCTGCAGTGAGCACTAGCAAGCACAGCTCCAGCCAGGCCACTTATAAAAAGATATTCAAAGTAGATCGATGGAACAATTACTGGAAACGTTGGCTCCTTCTGCACTTGCAATAAACGGAGAATTAGCATTGCTTTAATTAGCAATAACTCCATCAGGGCAGCAGGAAGAGTTGGTCGGACAATTCCAGCCCCTGTGGCAGTGGAGCACTGGCAAAGTGTTGGAAAGGACAGGGAGCTGTGGCACACACAAAGCAGCCACCAGAGATCCACTGGCGTGGCCAAGCCTGATCTGCTGCCTGTGCATGGGCCAGGCACAGATGCCTGGTGAACACCACACATCCCAAAATCTGCAAATAGGATGTCTCAGAGGCGATAGTGCTCGGGCTGTGATGGCAAACCCTCGGGCAGGATGAGCCCCAAGGCAGGCTGGACCCCCGGGCGCTGCGTCAGACACTGGCCAAGGCTCCAGAGGTCTGGGTTTTCATTCCACTTTGGCAACCCTCGTCTGCATGACTGCATCAACACTGTCCTGCTAACTGCTTATTTGCAGTAACCCTGATATTACTGGCCTGGCACTCCCCTGGCTGTGCTTCACTTGTTTGTTCAGATGAACACAGACACATGAAGAGGTGAAGGCTCTAGATGCTTTAGTACCAGTGACCCAAACAAAGCAGCAACCAGTGACCCTTTCCCCCATCCCTTTTCAGCCAGTGAAAAGGCTCAGGCATCACACCCAATTACTCCCTTACTGCCCTTACAGATGAGAATTCTACCTGGAATTCTTTTCCCATAGTTTCTAGTTTTCTCCAAAGAAACTGAGTGACGATTCGCCGGAGGGGAAAGGAAAGTTTGGCCAGGAGCAGGGATGGAGGGATTTGTTGTTTTTGACTGCAGCCATGGTCAGGAAACTGTCCTAGTGCTCATTTTCAGCTCCTCCCTCTTGATAACATCTACCCTACACAGGCAGTGGAAAAGAAACAGCCTTTGATACGACTGAGTTTGATTCACGGCAGGGCCGTTGGCAGCTGTCACTTCACCCCAGTGCTGGCACACGGCTTCAACCTGGGACTGACAGCAGCACCGACTCCCTGGCCTCCCTTGACTCCCAGTTAAAGCCACTTGACTCCCATTTAAAGCCTTCCCAGCCGGGCTGCAGGAGATGGCGAGTGGCTCTGCCCCAGCCCAGTCCCACAGCAGGACAAGAGGCTTTGACACCAGCTCACACCATGGCCCACGGGCACCGCTGCAGTTGTGACCCACGTGCAGCTCCCAGGGGGGAGCTGAGCCCCCCTGACCCAGCCCAGCATGCAGGAAGCACCTCCCTCCCATCCACGGGGATTCAGCCTCCCAAGCTTCCCAAGGAAGGTGCATTCCCAGCCCCTTCACAGTGCTATGGACCATCCCCACTGCGGGACACGACCCTCGAGTGCCAGCTGGATCCCTCGGGATTCAACAAGCACAGCCCTTCACTCCTTGGTGCACGGGAAGTAACACCATTCCCACCCACTCCCGCAAGGATTAATTAGTTATTTACGCAGCACTCTAAGGTGATACCGGTGCTGCAAACAGGAACAATGAAGCTGGAAATTAGTAGCTCATTACTGCTGATCTGGAAGTTCTTCTGTGTGCCAGAGGAAAACGTTTCACCCAGGATACCTGGGCTGCAGTCAGCTAAGACACTTAAAGCTCAACCGAACGAGGTCTCAAATGCAGCAGGGAATAAGCCTGTGCCACAGCAAACCTGGGAACTAATCGTTTGTTCCCATCTCCAGCTCCTCCGAGCCTGGCTCTGAGGTCAAACCAAGCTTTTATCTTCTCCTGTGTTTCAATATGCTGGGAAAAAAAATAATATTAGAGGAATAAATTAGCATGTGAAATGTAATTTAACTAATTAGCTCGCTGGAGTGGAAAATATTTGCTAACCACTTTGAAGTGAAACCGACTGCACTTCTTGGGACATCACAGAGGGGAAAGGACAGAGGCAAAGATGGGGAGACCGCCAGGACAGGCTCTGGAGGATGCAAGTGCCCAAGCAGGACACTGAGATCTTCCCATGATCATTTCTCTTTTCTTCTCACTCTGTAGAGCTGCATTAAGTGTCCAACTCGGAGACAGCAGTGCTGGGAGAGACCACGGCTGTGCTGCCATTTGCTGGACGTTGCAACAAGGGGGGATTTCCCAGTGGTTTTCATCATGACACAGGGCTGGGTCAGCTGCTTGGAATCAGCCTGGGATGCCCTGGGATGTGCAACCAACTCACCAGGCAGGAGGGATGCACTGGGACTGAGCAGCAGCATCCCACCACTGCGGGACATCGGTCCCTCCCAGCCCTGCGGGCTCCCACTGGCAGGGAGTGGATATTGCCAATTAAGCTGACAAACAATGTGCCATAAAGCTCCATCATAGTGGGGAACTGTCTGAGATGCCACAAGAAGCCGTTATATCACTTGCAACAGTCTGTTCATTGATTTCCCCATCTCCCAGATATAGAAACTGTTGCTCTTTTATTAGCAAACCTTTGGAAATCCCTCCCCGTAATAGCAAGAGAGGCAGCTCGGGCCATTTTGCAACTGCTGTGGCTGAATTATGAAAGGGAGGATTGACAGCCCCTTGGAAAGGCAGCGAGGGACACAGAAACAATGTGTCCTCTGCCCGACATGCACCATTGGGAGTAGCCTGAGGGATACGTCCCCCTTCCAGATGGGCACCCACTGAACATGGGCATGAGCACCCTGTGTCTCTCCATCACCTCCAATGCTCCACTGCCAGCTGCTGAAATATTCCCCAAAGAAGCCCCAGTCCACTGTTGGGGCAGAGCAGTTTTCCTGAATAACAGGAATATGAGATGTTGACCCAACAAAGTTGCTGTACTGGGAGAACAGGCTTGAGCCAGAGGCTCATGTCTTTTGGGGTGTCCCAACCTGGGCTTTGCCTGGCACCCTTGCTCCTTTCTGACACCAAAGCCGTGCTCCACTGGGAATCCAGCCTGAGATGGGTCAGCTGTGTGCTCAGTGAATGAATGTGCAGCACTAGGAAAGCCCAGTTCTCAAGCCAGGCCTTCCCACAGCTATGGTCCCACTGCTGATGGAGGCTGATGGACAGGATCCTGCACAAGAGCCCCGGGAAATGCAGCCCCCAAACTTTTCCCAACCTGCTTGCACAATCTCCAAGAAGAAAGAAAATTAATGAGCCTGAAAATCCTGAAATAGAGGGGGAAATGCCAGCACGGCTCCCTCCCCCCTGCCCACGCAGCCTGGGGACGAGACAGCAGGGAGATGAGCAGGGCCCTGCACACGGGGGTGGGTGTGAGACACCAAACCCTGCCTGGCTGAGGGAATCTTTCAGCTGTGAAAGAAGAGTTTCCCCATCACCCCACAGACAGAAATGCCACTCAGGATTTCCCCTCAGCACTTCCCCACCGGCCTGTGTTTCGCAGCAGACGGAGCTGGCAGCTCCACGGGGGTGTGGGACCCGCTGTGCCCCCGCTTTCCAGGAATGGAAAATGGAGCCTCAAAGCAGTGGTGTGTGAGCATGGAAAGGCAGAGCAGTCCCTGACCCACCTCCTGCTCACCAGTGCTGCCAGCCAGTGCTCGCCCCTGGGGTCTCATCCTGCTCTGCCCAAGGCAGGAGAGGGCATGTGGTGAAAGCACCAGTGGACCCAGAGCTGGGAGAGGTGACCATGGCTGGGAAATGTGAAAATGGGGATGTTGGAGACCAACTCCCAGTCTGACCTCCTGGCAGTTCGAGTTTCCACAGGAAAGCACTAACCTTTTCTGTCCTGCTCTAATGCCCCAGTGATGACCTGAGGGCTGGGGACACCTCAGTGTGCCAGATACCAACTGGTGTCTCAATGTAACAGGACTCCCAGGACTGGCTGTCACCCAGAAGTCACCACAGGGTTAGTAGGTATTGCTAAAAACCCAACCACACCAAATTAAAAAAAAAAAAAAAAAAAAAACCCAAATCAACCAGCACTAACACATTGCACAACCCCCTTAAAAATTATTTTTCTTTTCTACAAAAAATCCAGGAATACCTTAAGCACACAGAGGTCCCTAAGTGACCCAGGCCAGGGCATTCCCTGTGCCTGGTCCCAGATGATGCCCAGTTCTCCAGCACCGGGAGGGAAGCAGGGAAGCCTCCACCTGTGTCGGGCAAACCCTGAGGATCCCCCGCGCTGCACCAGGGGCCGCAGGGAAATCCAGCACCAGATTGCACTGCTGAGCGGGAACGGATATCGGCTGGAGTAAGCCCTGAGAAATCTGCTGCTTAGAAATCAAGCTAAAGGAGAATAAAGCATCCAGCCACTGGTTCACCCGCTTCATCCCGTGCTCCAGCCACCTGGCAGCGCCCGGCTGCCTTCCCTCCTTCCCGCACAGGCTGCAGGAGGTACCTGCGCTGCCCACACCCCACCCGCTCTGCAGTGGCCCTCACAGGTATCCTCCTTAGTGCAGCAATGGATCCTGGCAAAGCCCCCGGGGTGTTTCTAAATATAGGAGGCTCCCTGCCAGTCCCCTGTCCCTGCAGAGACATTTGCAGGCGGCTGAGCTGGGGCTCCCCACCCCTGCCGGGATCCAACACACCGCCCTGCAGGAGAGACCTCCCTCCTCCCCGGGCAGCGGGCTCGTTTCTGTGCTGTCATTTCACCCCTGTAAGCACAAAGATAACGCTGAGGAGAAGGCAACGGTAACTGTGACAGATCAATGGATGGCCACCGAGAAAATCCAGATTTAAGGCTCCTGCAGTGGCACTACACACCCCGAGCACACACAGCAAGAGCATGGGCTTTCCCTGCTCCAAGATCAAAGGAAGTTTTGCCTCAAATTTTAACAGCACCTGGATCACACCCAAACCCCTTACACAGGTGGGACACCGACCACTCACCACCCACCAGCTCTGCAAAGCATTGCCCCTATTTTGGGTTCTCCAGTGGCTTTATCCTTCCCGACACGGATTCGTGGTGTATTTCTGAGAGGGGCAGGTTAAGGTGACAAGAGGAGCCCTCAGCAGGAATCCCCTGACCCACATCGGGAAACCTCTGCCTCAGTGCTGCAGCCAACACCAATTTTTGCATCGTGGACCAAACCCTGAGCTTGGCTGCAGCAAAGAGAGAGGGCAGGAGCGATGCCCAGAGACGGTGACACCAGGCAGGGCAGCCACCGAGGTGTGTGGAGGCAGAGCTGAGCTCTGCAGCCGATTGCTGCCTCCCAGGTTTTCACACCCATCATTCCACAGTCCAGGGCAGCAGAGCCAGGACACGCAGCAAACACTCCCTTTTGCATCGAGCTACAACACGAGTCTTATTCCATACAGAAAGGCTTTCCCTCCCTCCCAAACCCCTCCTTTCGTTCTGGTGCCCTGAATTTGGCAAGTGCCACAGTCTGCCTCCAAAACACACCACTTCAGAGAGGAAACAGTCACATCTGGAGGCGGTGCCAGCTCTTGGCATCTTTTAACTTCACCAGAAGTTCACCACCCCCGGACAGTGCCGGGGTGGGGTCACAGCACCTCTCTGCCCTTGCACACCCACCCTGCCCCCGGAGCCGAGCACGGGCTGGCGGCTCAGTTGCCTTCTACTTACATCATCATCCTGCACGCTCAGGGGGATATCCAACATGCACATCTGCACAGGCTGCACCAGAGCCTTCTGCACGTTGAACAAAGGTTTTGCCTCCATCTTCCCGGGGATGGAGGGGCTGCTCATTCTTCTCTCTCTCCTCCGCCCGCTCCTCTCCCAGGGAGCGGGTCCAGCCCAGGCGGCGAAGGCGATTGGAGATCTCTCTCCCTGCCCGATTTTTGTCAGCACATCTTGCCAACAGCTGCTGCTTCTGCCGCTCTAAGAGGTCTTATTTCCTTCCTCGCGAATCAAAGAGCTGCGAGGAGCTGCACCGGGAGGCTGTGTGTGCGCCTGTGTGAGCGAGTGCGCCTGTGTGCGTGCGGGTGTGCGGCCGCCGATGCTCCCCAGCCTGGGGAAGCGGCCCTTTGCGGGCACACCGCGGCACTCTGCCTTCCCCCAGCTTCTCCTTCCCTTCAGGGCAACCCCGGCGCTGGCTCCGGCCGCTGCTTTGCGCTGGCGTGGGGTTTTCCAGCCTCATCTACATGCGTGGCACTCGCAAACCCCGCGCATTGTCTACGAGACACAACAGGTCCTGCCTGCTGTTGATTTCTGATTATGATCAAACTGTGTCTGCAGCAGTTGCAGCATTTCCCTCTGGCTGTTGTGACAGGCAAACAAGCAGAGCTGGAAGGATGAGAGGGTGTGAGACAGAGAGCATGAATGGCCAGAGCTGGAGCCTCCCCTTTTCTTTCCTTCTCTTTTCCCATTCCTGCTTTCCATTGTCAGAGGCAGTTTCAGCCCAACGCCTTCTTGTACTCCAAGGACCAGAGTGAGGCTTAAATAATTCACACCCTGAGAGTGCTTGGGAACCTTATGGCACTGAAAATGCAGAGTGGCATTAAAAGACAGTGAGTGTTGGTGATGGCTTTGTTTGCAGGACAATTCTGCATGGAAAGTTTCGCCCAGGTGAGTGTGGCCTTTCCCACCAGAGAGCCTGAGAATCCAAACCAGAGCTTTGCTAAAGGGAGTATGGCACAAAATGAGATAGGTTTGTTATGAAGACCATTGTCCTGTAGAATTTGCACCAATGGCAGAAGTAGGATGAGGGTCTCAACATGGAGCAACACGTGTATCACCTACGTACACCTATCACACAGATGTTATTGCTCTCACAAACAAGAGAGCCAAGCCTGAGAGCCATCACCTCACCCTCACCAGCTGCAGAGACTGGGCTCAGTGACTGGGAGAAACACCCAGGGTGTCTCTCCCCGGGAAGGGCAGCAGTAGAGAAGCAGTTTGGTGGGTTCATCGATTCACACCCAGCGAGGGGAGTCACTGGGACTACCTGTGCACCCAACGGAGGAGTTTGTAAAATGCCAATTAAAAGCACCCATTGCCCTCAAACAGGAGTTTATGACCTTCCATCTGCCCTTCGTGCTGGGCCCTGCAGGGATGACACAAATAGGGCGAACAGACCCTGCTCCAGGCAGGTATTTTTATGTGGTTTCCCACTGCAGGCTGCAGTGGGTCCCACTTTGGGGAGTCTCTTGCACCGTCAGGGAAGGTGCAGCTCTTTCCCCTTTCCCGGCTTTCCCAAACCCAAACGCTTCCTGAGGCCACAAACCCGGCTTGCAGCAGCCTGGGGTTTGGGAGCAGAGCCGAGGAGCCCCGCTGAGCCAGGCATTCCTGCGGCATTAGGTAAGCTGGGCTTGGCAGCCCCGCTCAGCGCCCGCCCGGCCAGCGCTGGGCTGACTCACTCCCGCAGGAGCCAGAGCTGGCCGAGACAGTGGGGTTAGAGGGGTCTCACACACACACACAGACCCTTCGTGCTGCCCACAGTCAGAGCTGGGCACCTTCCCAGCACAGCAGGGCAGAGTGTGGGACTGCAGCGGGGTCCAGACTGTCATTCCTGGGAGAAACACGAGGGTGAGAAAACCAGCCCTTCCAGGCTGCGGGAATGGGAACTAATGGGCAAGCCTGGAACAAGACCAGATTGGGATAAACACACCATAAATTTTTAACTAGAAATTAGACAAGATTTTTCAACCACCATGGGGCTGAGATGAGCAGCAGCAAGGACAACAGGGCAGCACTGCAGTGGCCCCAGGAACGGCTTCGCAGGGGAGGAGAGAGGGGAGGTCACAGCCACAGCACGTGGACAAGGAAAAATATCCAGGGCCATCTCCCAGCTTCTGGCTGACAGCATTTTGGCAACTCTTTTCATGGCAGAGAGGTAGTGGCAAAGGCCAGGAAACACCCTGGCACAGACAGTCTTTGTCCCTCTCCGTACACGATGCCTTGGTGACTCAATACAATGTGCATTCCCACATTTCACAGTGCTGTCACCAGCAACAAAACCTGGCCCCAGCACGGGCAGAACCCACAGCTCTGGTTCCAGGAAAGGTGATTCAAACCTGTGCTTCAGCCCCAGCTCAGGTTACTCACCTGCCTGCAACAATTGGTCAGCAGAGCTTGGCTTTCCAACAACAGCTTTCCAGTAACAAACTGGGCTTGGCCAGCTGGGATTGCAGCTTCCAACGAGCCTAATTGGCTGTAGCAACATCCTGACGCAGATTTTACACTCCAATGCCAGAGTCTACGAGGGCTACCATTCCCAGGAACCCACTCATCATTCTGCTCAGCAGTTAATCTGTGCCATGGGAACAGGAATCTCTGCAGAGGTGGTGTGGAGGTGTAGGAGTCCAATCATCTGCTGGTGCCCAGGTCTGCAGGGCTCCCCTGGACTTCATGGTAACATCAAGGGATAGACAGAGAGGTTGCTACCCCAGAGCACACACTTCTGGAAGGGGCTCAGTCTGCTCTGCTGGTCCCTGGAGCCCAATGACCTCCCACCAGGCAGCCAGAAAGATGCCAGAGGGACAATCCTTCTGGAGAAAGTCACAAATCACACAGGCAGACTGAAAAGCAAAGCAAAACTCCAAGTGTAGAGTCCCTCCCAGTGTAGTGTCTCCAAGAAGAGACGCTGGGCAGGACAACAGAAGAAGAGGTTGGACGAAAGAACAGATGCTCCAGAGAACCAGCTCAAACCAACAAGAATGGCACATGGGAGCTGCTGTGCATGGAATGCTCTGGTCAAAGGTAACCAGCCAGATGTTGTGGGCATTTACACAGTCCCAGAAATAGTGTGAAACCTTCCCCTCCTCTCCCAGGGCCAGCTCGTGCATGTCCACCCACCAGCGTCCCCAGACACCTGCCCCAGTCACGTTAACGGTCCTTCAGCACAAACCGGCAAAGTGGCTTTGAACAAATTCCCATTAGGAAATCTGCAGCAGAAGCACAAAGCAAAGAATCCCCTGACATCAAACCAGCCCAGACAGGGTGATCCTACGCAGATCTTTAAACGACAGCCTCATCCTACTGCTCCTCCAGTCTGGCTGACACGAGTGGAAACCGTGCTATGATCCCAGGATCCTCTGGCAACAGCAGCCGAGCATCTTAACCATGGATAACATGGATAACAGAGAGCCATCCCCACAGGCACAGGGAGCTTCTGGAGCCCCATGGCAGCCTGTGCCAGCCCAAGGAGTGGGGGAGCCCAGCAAGGGATGCAGGAGAAATCTCCCCCTGGTGTCTCCATACCTCCGGCACACAGGGAAGCCCCAGCACAGCCACTGATGCTTCCCCACTTCATTTTGCACTGGAGTTTTTATTGTTCCTGCAGCTCCAGCTGAGCAGATGAAGCCCATCATGAGACCTCACTGCTTAGCAACCATTACTGGGAAAATACTGTTTTCCAGTAACAGTCTTGGCAGGAACAGAGCAACTGCAGGGCAAATACACTGCAATTCCTGTGCCGGATGCATCCTGCTCCCAACTGCTCTACTGCTGTCCCAAGGAGAGACCAACTTCTGCACTGGGAAGTGCATCCATTCCTTAAGGTCTAAACAGCCTCTGCCACCCTGCAAGCACATCATTTTGAGCACAGGATGCAGGTTTCAGGGGCAAACTCATAAACAGGAGGATCTTGATACCCAGCATTCCTGCCATGCTGTGAACATTCCAGGAACTGGGACTAACCTCTCCTATCACACTGGTCATTCCTTACACCAAGTGAGTCACAAAGGCCCAGCTAAGGAAGGCTGACTCTAGTGCTTGATGCAGTTAAGCATCAAAGGCTTCCACAAAATTAAAGAAATTCCCTAGAAATAACAATGGCCAGTTTGTTTTTAAAAGGAAATTGCAACTCCCTGTATTGTCCACAAGCCCAAACATCACGGCATCCTGAACCAGAGTGCTGTACTTGAGAGGAATGACAGAAAACCAGCTGGTTTATTTTCAATGTGTGAAGCTGATAGAAAGGCAAAGAGGAAAGAAAGTGGCATGAGAGTAAAAGGCAAATGGAAAATCCCAAAAGCTCTTCCCCTTTGATATTTCTCAGTAATAGAAAGAGGAAACCTGGTTTCAAAACCACGGAAATCCCAACCCAACAGCATGCCTCTGGAGAAATCTGGCATTTACAGAAAGCCTACAGGTAGATTTAGAGAGGCAGGGACAGGCACAGACATGGAGATGGATGCCTGGTGGGACTTCCAGGAAACCATGAGCAGGCAGGATAGCTATTTATTTCTCAGTGAAAATCAAAGGCCCTTTGGCATCTACACACGTGTGTGCTTCTGTATATCCCATCTGAAATCCATTTCTCTTGTCCCAAACTAGCTGTGAGAATAAATCCCATTTGATTTGAATCTGTGCTCTTGTTTTTAGGCATTTACTCGAAGAAGCCGCTGTCGTTCCCTCCAAGTCACTCCCGGCAGCAGCCGCAGCCCAGGCTGCACCTCACGCCTCTGGAAAGCCCGTCTGGCATTCAGTATCCTGAATAAATTCTCATGCTTCCCAGAATAGATACGTATGCAAAATTAATTCACAATCAAGCCCGTGTGAAGCATGAGACGGCCTTTTAATAGGTGCAGAGCAGCAATTACCAGTGCGGAGTGAAAGCCAACAAGCATTAAAGGAGGGGTGGGGGGGAAACCAATTAGTTTTCTCGGGATTCCTCCACACATTTGTCACTTAAGGGATTTCAATTTTCACGGTCCCCTGGGGGCTGAGAGTGTACCCTGGGAGCCAGCGTGTCTCCCGTGGGGAGGGGATGGGGATATGTCCCCATGGCCTCCCCTGCCGTGGTCCCCAGGATGTGGCTGTGCTGGGCTGGTCTCCATGGAGACTGTCACCGCAGCAACGGGGACCAGCGGTGCTCGTGGGGCTGCAAAGGAGATGAGGATCACCTCTCCCCTCTAGGAAAGGGACCATCAGGTACCCACATGCCTCCTTTCTGCTCCCAGCACTGTATTCCTGCGTTGGCAGGATAAAAGGGATGTGCTGCCTGCAATCCCGCTGCCTCGTCCCTTGCCGAAAACGCTTTATCCTGTTGAGATCAGTCCCACGGGAGCTGGTGATACGGAGCTGTCAGGGTGGGTACGGATCGGGAGGGAGCCGTGCTCGGGGCTGTCATGGCAACAGTTGATTGAGTTTCTGTAACCGCCCTCCCCCGGGAGGTGGGGACAGAGCCCGGGCTGGGGACAGCACTGCTGCAGCCCCCAGGGGACCACGGGTGGGCAGAGCTGCCCTAGGAGGGGACCTGCCATTCCACCACGACATGGCCATTCCATCAGACGGGGTAGAGGAAGGACCCCCTGACCCTGAGTGGCTCCCCGCTCCCTCCTGCCCCCCATTCCACCACTCTGCAGGAGGGAAGAAGGAAATAAGGAAAACAGGCACCACATAACTCCCTGGAGTCCACAGCTGCTCCCACCACCCCCTTCTTGGTTCACCCCAAATCCATTTCCCACTAGGTTAAGCCCTTTTAATGACACCTCCATGGCCTCTCCACCCCACGTGGGCCACACTGTGCTGCTGGAGAGACCCTGGCATGGCACTAACGCCAGGAAACCCCTGGCACAGGGCCCACACGTGTTTTCTACATGTATTGCTGGGATGACTGTACTCATGCCTAGATGCCCCACTTCCCAACCTGGGCAGACACAGCAGGCTTTGGAGCTGGGGCTGCACAGGTGTGGGAGGCTGCCACAAACTCCCACATGGCCATCGCTGTTCCCTGCCAGCTCCAAACCTGAGGGAAAGTCCCATCGTCTCCCAAAACACCTGCCTGTCAGGGGAACCCGCAGCACAGGAAGATTTAAGAAAGACTGGGGCCAAGAATAAGCTCCCAAACATCAGCACAGCCTGTCCCCTCTAGGGCAGCTCCAAACAGTGCCCTGGCAGCGCAGCCACCCTGCTGGGACCCAGGTGGGCACAGCACAGGGCACAGCACAGGGCACAGTTGTCCCCACGCCAGCTCAGCAGCACGACCAGGTGCTTCCCACTGCAAACATCTTTGCTGGAGAAGAGAAAGATGCCGGGGGGAATGGAGAGCTGAGGGTATTAGCAAGCCATGACAATCCCTGCTGTTACCAATTGCACTTTTCCTGCAGGGATTTATTCCACCTGCCAACAGGCCAGAGCAGCAGCCTGTCTGTGGCGAGGCCAGACTGGCAGCAAGGCCTGGGCATCTCTCTGGGCACATGTCTGCAGACAACCAGGGCCACACAGACACGGTGGAAAGCACAACACACTGTCTGGAGCGTTCACCAGAGATGGAGCATCCACTAATTCACCTACTTGGCCAAGCCTCCAGCTCTGGGCAGGGCTGTTCCCTTCAGCATATTTTCCAGGGCTTAGCTGAAGCTGAAGCTTAAACAAACCCAAAAGAGGAGGTTCCAATCTCCCCGCCCTCGGAGCCTGCTCTCATTGTGCTGTTTAAAACCGTCTCAGCTCCTCACACAGGCTTCAGCCTGCATTACACACGGCCCAGAGGTTATCTGCAGATCCACACCACTGCTCCGTGTCACTTGGCAGACAACAAACTGCGGGACAGAGAGATAACAGACACAGCTCTGGCAGCCTGGAGGTTTCCAGCCCTACACCCTGAGCCAAAGGCTCTCCCAATCCTCCCTCTTCACGCCTGTTTTGCAGGCTAGGGGGTTTAAAGAAGTCTCCACCGTGGGCAGTCCCCTCTGCACCAGGCTGTGATAGCCAAGGACATGGGAAACACTTGTTGCATGGCCAGATTCCTGAAGCAGGTTGATTTTCCTGGAAGTTTCCTTCAGGGCTCCCATCCAGCTGCTCCCCACTCTCCCATTCCAACAGCAAAGGGTTCCACGTTGCTCCCTCAGCTGCAGGGGGAGTCAATGCCTTGTGCAGAGCTCTCCCAAGAGGCACGGCCCTGGATCAGAGAGGGAGAGGCATTCCAGACTGGAATCCCCTGAGGGAGGGTGAGGAGGGGAAGGACAAGGCGTGGTGGGACTGAGCAGACCCCAAGGCTGTCAGTTCTGCTGGACACAGTCCAGAGAGCACAGAGGCCCTTCCCTGACCTCCTGGGGGCTGAGGCTGGATCTCAGCTTTCCCAGGCCTGGCCCCTGTGCAGCCCACCACGGAGGGGGCTGGGAGCCTGCTGCATTTTGGGGATGGCAGTTGTGAGCTCGCTTTGCTGCCGCACAGATTAACGAGCCCATCCCACCAACCTGCTCTTTCCAGATGCTTTCTCATAGCAGAGGGGAGAGCGAAGCCCCTCAGGCACTGCAGAGCAGTCCCTGCTCTCAGCTTTCAGGCCAAGCCACCAAGATCCCCCCAAATTCAGTCTCTTTTTCTCCAGTCAAAAACCAAGCGACCTCAGCTGTTCCTCGTACGGCCCCTTTACCATTTCCATGGCTCTTCTTTGGATGCTGTCCAACAGCTTTATATCCTTTTTTTCTTTATTTTCAGGAGGCCCCCCCAGCCTGGCACTCAGCACAGTGGGCAGCACATCCCCCCCCAGCCCCAGAGCCGTCTCTGGCCGCACACCCCGCACAGCCCTGTGGTGACTGTGCTGCAAATCGGATGAAGCTCATTCCCGGGGGCCCACCATTGATTTCCGTTGCCTAACGACAGGAAAGCTTTATAATCCTATTAACTAAACACCCTTTCAAAGCAGCACAGGGAACAGTGCAAAGGGGACTTGTGTAAGCAGTCAGAACCACCCAGAGCAGCGCCCAGCCCTGGTAGGTGCTGGATGAGTTCCCCAAAAGCAGGGCTGTGGGGGAGTGGCCAGTGTGGAGTCAGTGGTGGCCACCATGGAGACAACTCGCATCCCACCATGAAACACAGGTCACTGAGCCAGGAGGGCTTGCACAGGGACGTGGTGCCCACACAGGCAAAGTGGCAGGAACTGGCCCCTGAAATGTTCACAAATATTGTTGCACCTGGCCCTACTTAGAGATGTTTGACAGCAAAAGATACACAGCTTTGGCCAAAATATATAAACATTTCGTGGGAGAATGTGAATTTCCTTGCGGCTTTCTAAGGAGAAAGGATACATTTCATCATCTATTTGCAAAACGTTTCAAGAGTGCATCCCTCCCTGCTAGTTAGGAACGACAGCCAGTGCAGGGGGAGGGAAAAACCATAAACCAAGCTTGCAGAGGATGTAAAATCTCAATTGCAGACCCAGTCCCAGGTACCCAGAGCCATGCTGCACTTCCACACGAGGGTGAGAAGCCTCCACGCTCCGGTGAACTCCGAGGAAACACAGGGACAGGAGAAAAACAGGAGAAGCCGCAGGTCCCGTGGCCTGACCTCCCACCAAGTGCACAGCAGAGGCTGTGCCACGGGCAAAATATGGATGGATGCCTGGCTGGCGCCTCGTCAGACTAAAATCCCCCCCGGGTGCACATTCCCTCCCGACGGCAGGTGGGGATATCCGCAGCGGTTCGCCTGAGGAGGAGGGTCCGCGCTGCGGCAGGAGGGAGATAAACGCCTCTCCACCTTCCCCAGACTGCGGGAGCATCCATCACTCATCTCCCCTTCCTTTCCCTTTAATTACTGCTATTCGCACAGCTTTGCAAATTGCCAGGCCTCATATTTTCCATGGTGGGTTTTGGATGTGGAAGCACAGGACGGGCTCTCTGTCAGGGGACGCGATGCCACCAGTGCCACACACGGTCCAGGAGTCTGGGCATGGTCTCCTAAACAAAACCCTTCCTCTTTTAGTGCTTATCTCACTGGAGGCAAAATAAACTGCCCTCCACGAGCACTGGGGAAGGAGAGTGTCCAAACCCTGTCCAAACCTCCCCAGTGGGACAGGGACCACAGGCTGTGGCTTCCAAACCCACCCCACCGAGGCACAGCGCTTGACCAGCCTCATTATTTTGGTGGCACCGAGGACGGCACAGCCACCAGAGGAGCCTTCCTGTCACCATGGAAATGCTGAACGGGAGGGTTTGAAGCCTGCTGGGACTTTCAACCTCTGCCAAGAAAAACAGGGCCCTTAAACAACCGCAAGCCCTCAGTGTTTGTAGGAGGGAGGAGACTTGTGCTCCCCTTGGCTGGGCATGGGGCAGCCAGCATGGGGCTTCTCCCAGGGAAAATACCCTCGAGGGTTGAGATACAAATATTTTAATAATTGAAATATAGTAATAATGATGATGATGATAAAGAAAGGATACTCAGCCCTGCTCCTCCAGCCTCTCTGCACAGGCAGCCCCATCCCTCAGCTGCTTCTGCCCTGTCCCAGGGGGCACCCACCAGATCTGCCCCACAGACACCCCATGGCTTGAGCAGCAGTGGCTTTCTAGGCCTGCACAGCCAATGCTTTTGTGCACCTCAACCACCACCACCGTGGGAAGCCTCCTCCATCCCCTCCCAGCAGATTCCACCGCTGGCTCTCCCCCCGGGGCTGCCCAACCTCCTTGGAGAGGGGCTAAAAGCAGCCAAGGGCCGGCTGTATTCCCATTCCGTGTAAATTGGAGCGGGACACGCAGCAGCAGCCACCATGACGAGGATGTTTCCGCCTGCCCTGGACCTTTCCACACCACCCTGACCTGTCGTTGTTTATCACACCAGTGGCATCTCCTCCCCAGGGAGGTGAAGAGCCGTGTCCGCAGGGGACACTGCGGAGAGGGACAGGCAGGAAACACGCGGTGGGAAATCCGCTGTGGGATGGAGCCAGCGGGGCCAAAAGAGCCGGGCAGGGCGGCTGCGAGGATTTCAAAGGGGCTGCGCCGCGGAACGACCTCGACCTCCCCATCCCGTGCGAGGGCCCGCACGGAGCCGGGAGGGCTCCTTCAGTGCTAACACGGCCCCTGAAGTGTTTGCTTCCTGCCCTCAGGGCAGGCAGGGAGTGGGAAACAGACTGGGACAGCACGGAGGAGGAAAGATAAAAAGGATCAGCGGATGTCCCCAGGAACCCGCGAGGGTGCAAGGCAGACACGGGTCACAGGGTGTGATCAGCCTGCGTGTGCTGTCGGGGAGGCTGGGAGCAGGTTCACACGGCCACATCCCGAATCCCAGGCAGAGCATCACCCCTAGGCTGTGCCAGTAACCAGCATCCCAGCTGCACGACCCCTCCAGGATGCCAGAAGTGCTTCTCCCATCACCAGTGATCCCCTCTAACAGCACTGTCCAGCCCACAGCAGTCAATGTCTGCACCACACCTCACTCATTTTATCACCTTTCTTTTCTAGAGCCCAAAGGGAAGTGCAGGACCTTGTCTGGGATATTTTGACATCCCAGAGCTCTGATGTCACATCTAAAGCTTCTGATTTTCTCCAAATCCTACACAAAGCAGGACAGACCAAGGAAGGGCTCCTCCACCCTCACTAACCCATCAGGGCACCGCTGCACCCCTTCCTTCCCCCTGTCTTTGAAATCCCTCTCCAGGCAAGGTGGTGAAGGACACTGGATTGCAGCTACACCTTCTCCAGGGAGCACGTGAGGTTCACCAGCCCCAAGCACAGGAGGCAGGAGCCCGTGGGGCCACAGCAGAGCACAGCCCAGCAAACCCGGGGGCACTGGGAGGCTGGAAACCTTTGCAGAGAACGAACTCCCGCTGTGCTCCCGGGGCCTCGAGGGAGCGGAAACTCTGTGATCCCCCAGCACGCCACCACCAAGCCGCCTTTGACGTCAGCTCATGTCTACAAACATTGTCTTTGACCCACAGCCAAAACTCGCAACGTTGGGGAATATCAGCAGAGAAAGAGAATATCCACGGAGACGCCCCGCAGGGACCCGGCCCGGAGCTCTGGGTGGCCGAGGGCGAGCACACAGGCACACCCGAGGTGCCTTGGGAGCCAAAAGGTCCCCAAGAAATCAAGCGGCTTGAAACGCAAATCCTCGAGGAAAACAGATGGGCGAACCCCCCTGCAGGTCACGCGGGCTGGACTCGGGGCAATCCCAGCAGGAAAACCTGCTAACATCTGGAGGCTCCCGCCCGCCAGCGCATCCCGCGGCAGCCGGCCCCAGGCTGAGCAGGAGGGATGTTTGTTTGGGAGGCAGCTCAGGCACCCAAACAGCTGCCAGCAGCTGCCACGGCCACCCCTGAAGGCCGGCGCTGTGCCAGGCAGCGGGGCAGGGACACGGAGTGTCCAAAACCCGCCCCGGGCACGGAGGGAACACTCCTGTGCCGGCACTGACAGCCTGGAAAGCAGCACAGGCACCTCTCCCAGCCACCCCGGGCTGATGGAAAGGTCACGCGTTCGCCTGTTGTTTACTGAGTGCTGGGGGATGGGTTGACGGGTGACAGTGGGAACAGGCACAAAAGGGAGCTGTGGATCAGGGGTTTCTTTTTATAGGAGGGACGCGGTGATTGACACGGCCTTGCTGAGGTCTCGCAGCAGGCCCACAGCGGCTTTGGGATTGGGCCTGAGGTCTCCAAGGATGGAGCTGGCTCATGTTACTCATCACCATGAAGCCAAGCACGGCTCCTCCTGGGTGAGCTCTGCTGAGCAGATCTGTTCCCCCCAGGGGAGCCCAGCTCGGCGTGCTGGGCTTTCCCAGGGAGCCGGACGCCTGCCATGTCCCTGCTGCCATCACCACTGACCCTTCTCAGCACCGATGAAGGCAAACCCAAGGCAGTAACTCATAGGGAAAACAACAGTGCCATCTGCTGCACAGCACTGCCGGGCTCCGGGCAGCCCGTGGCCTGCCAATACAGGGCTTACACAGGCTCACACGGCTCACAAGAGTGTCCCCAGCCACCACCGAGCCAGGCAAGGAGGCAGCACCATCACTGCAATGGGAAGGCAGCCCTACAGCTGTCCCGATGGCCACCTGCAGCTGAATGGCCTCTGGCTTGCACAGAAAGCAAAGGACAGCAGGATGGGGAGGCAGAGCAGAACAAGAGAGAGTCTCAGAGCCCATCCAGTGACCACGGTGTGTGAAGGAGATGGAGGAGGAAACAAAGCTCACTTAGCAAAAGCAGGCAAACAACCCCCCTCCTCCATCAGCACTCTGCAGACGAGGCACATCTTCCAGCTTCTCCACAGGCAAGGGGAGGGGGGAAGAGGGGAACAGCCCCTAACACTCACCGAGCCTCGGGAAGGTATTTGACACCATGCCAAGCGTCTCCTTTGGAGGGAAGTCCCAGATCCTGGCACTAGATACCATGCACTCCCCATCCCCCTGTACTTTGTCGCCCTGATATCCCAGGGGAACCCCAGATAGTGGGGACACCTGGGAGAGCAGGGTCAGCCCGAGGGAGTTAAGAGCAGCTTCCCTGCTCCTCCAGCCCCAGCAGCTGGGTGTATTGCCAGTTAACCAGCCCTGTTCCACAAGTGATTGCAGCTTGGGGGCAGGTGAAGCAGTTTCCCTGCATCCGTGGCCTGGAAAGTGCGCTGGTTCCTCCGTCAGACGTGTGTTGCTATAGCAATGGGAAAGGTATCAGAAGCAAAATCCATGTTGATGGATAGCACAGATTACTCTGAAGATTACCACCCAAATCAGGGCCCCTGCTTCTCAAGATCCAGGCACTGTATAGGGAATGGCACAGTGAAAACACTGCAAGGAGTGGAAAAACACAACCCTGGACATGCCCAGAATAAACATGGTCCTGAAAAAACCCTCATTTCTTCACTTAAGGAGAAATCTCAAAGCAAACTGACCCCAAAGATAATAAACTGCACTGAGCTACAGGATGTCAGATCAATCATTACAGTGTCCCAGAGATTTATTCTGGAGCCTGCAGCAGTCGCTGCATCCTCTGATCAGCCCTGTCTGCGGGCACACAGACACAGGCACGAGTGGGAGCTCCAGATGGAGCGGCTGTACCACGCCGAGGAGGGACTTTGCATCCCCCCACCTGCTGCCTCCCAGCCCCTGCTGCCAGCTGGACCCTCACTCGCTGTCACTTGTTGCCAACTCACCCTCCTACCCCCCCCCAGAGCAGCACCAAGAGTTAACTCTGAGCCATTGGAGTCACTTCAGACACAGGGAGCAGATGACAGGGAAAGGCAGAAAGAAATCCAGCTCCAGCTTTGCTTGCCTGCACTCAGGCACTCTGTGTCCTGTCCTCAGCCAGCCCCAAGACTGCTCATCCACCATCTGCTCCCTTCTCCTGCCCAAACAGCCAGAAAGGGAGAGGGGGACGAGTCTACAGCTCTGGGAGCTTGGTTCAGGATGGAAGCCACCTTCTGACCCAGCTCACGTGCAGGTTTCCATTTTAAAGGCTGAAATTCGCCCTTGCACGTGAACCTTTGCTTTCACATGTCAGGACACCTGGAACAACACACCTGCAGCACTTGGAGATGAAAAAGAAAAAAAAATTCTCCTTGTTTGCTCAGCTTATTTACTTTCCAGCACTCAGTTTTCCCAGTTGTTTGTGTGGGTCTTTCCCTTAGCAACCGGGGAGAGAAACATTTACGAGGCATGAAAAATGTAGCTGTAACAGCCATAAGAACTGGCAGGGTGCGGCTGTGGGTGCAGCTGGAAATTCCTCTTCACTGGTTAAGTCCCAAATGATGGGAGCTCAATGAATTGCACCCTGTAAACAACAGAGTGGCTCATCCTCTTAAGCAGGCAAGATCAGGACTTCTAACCCGTGCTCTCCACTGTAACACCCACCACGCAGGATCCTGGGTTTGGTACAAAGGACTCTACGTGCTCCAGTTTGCCCATATATGAAATGGGGATAAGTATAAAAAGTGACAGGAAGGCTGAAATTGAGACCTTAATGCAAAGTACTCCATAGGATGCAACGTGCATTCCCCAACCTGGGAGACTGAGCTCTGCACATCTTTTTCTAGACAACTTTACACCTATATTTTTCTGGATCCCCCAGCAAGATTGTTCTTCCCACTCCACAGCCATGGTGAGAGAGAACTCTTGTTCTTGACCCTTGGCAGGGCCAGGACCCAAACTCCAGTATTTTGGTTGCCAATCCCCTTTTCCAAAGGGCTGTGCCACCATCCAGCACATACACACGCTGGCACCAGAGCCTGTCTCATGCACTTTACCCCCAACAGAGCTAATTCACCTTTTGTTTATTGGGCTGAATCAAGGTGAATGAGGCCCAGACAAGGGTGAAGGAGGCGGCTCTGGAATGCACATTTTCCAGTCCAAAAATGGATCCCAGCCCACTTCTCCAGCACAGCATCAGCCCTTCCCTTTATTCATTCTTGGTCTCCCAGGAGCCATCACTGCCCACTTACCTTCCTACCACCCCCACAAGGGCAGCAGCACAGACCCCTCCCTTCCCTTCCCAGGGTTGGGATCAGGAGGGGAACATCAGTAAGGTAATAGAAAGGGTGAAGTCAGAGGGGCATCAAAACCAAAAAAAGCCACATTCTGACGCCACCCCCAAATTTCATGCCTTTGCTTCTTCCTCCCCTGCCCCAAAAGCACCAGTGGGTTTGTGAGCACACAGCTTTAGTTCCACCTCGGCTCAATTTAGCTCCTTTAGCCTCATAAACACACCAGGCAGAGACAAGGGACCTCCTGATGCCACTTGGCCCGAGCGGTGCCAGGAGAGCTGCGGCCCTGGCTTGGCACAGCACGCAGCAGCTCCAGCCTTGCCAGCAGCATCACAGGCGCAGCGGCGGCTACAGCATCGCAGCGGCGGCCAGACCCTGTCCCAAACTGTCTTGCTTTCATCCCCGATCCGTCATCCCCTCTTCTACGGGCCGCACTTATCCATCGCACAAACAGAAAGCGAAAAAAAAAACCCCAACAAACCACTGAGAAACAAGACTTCCTGCTCTCTCCGCAAAGCTGCTGCTTTTCCTCCGCCAAAGCTCACGCTTCAGACGCGGGGCCCGGGGTGCTGGCACGTACAGTGCCCCCCCGACCCCAACAGGCAGCAAACGACAGGCACCTGCAGCTACAGACCCCCAGGAAAACACCGGCAGAGCCCACCCGCTCCCCGGCACCGCGCACGCATCAGTCACGCACCGCGGACACGCGTGGGCCGCCCCGAGCCCCCTCTCACCAGGGCGCTGGAGGGCACCGAGCCCGCGGGCAGCGCACCGGGCGCCCGGGGAGACAAAGCCGCCGGGGTGGCCCGGCACCGACTCACCTGGGTGTCGATCATCATCGTGCCCCGCGCGCATCCCCAGCGCCGCGCCGAGGAGCCGCTGGCCCGCGCCGGGTCCCGCGGGGCCGCTCTCACCGCCCCGGCGGGCGGGCGCGATGCTCCGCGCCGGCCATGGGGCCCCGCCGCCCCCGGGGAGCCGCCGCCGCCGCCAGCGCGGAGCCAGGAGCGCGGCCGGGAGAGCGGAGAGCGGGGCGGGACCGGGGCGGGCACCGCTACCGGGAGGGCGGGGGCGGCTCCCGGCTCCGCCCGGCCCCGCTGCCCCGGCCCCGGGCCGGTGGGTGGGTGAGCGAATGCTGCGGGGGTGTTCGTGGGTGAACACGCGGGCACCTCTCCAGGGGTACCCGCACCCGTGGGCGAGCACACGGGCACCTGTCCAAGGCCACCCGCACCCGTGGGAGCACGCACGGGCACCTCTCCAGGGGTACCCGCACCGTGGGCGAGCACACGGGCACCTTTCCAGGGGTACCCGCACCTTTCCAGGGGTACCCGCACCGTGGGCGAACGCACGGGCACCTCTGCAGGGGCACCCGGATCCCTGGAAGCCCCTCCGCTTTTTGGGTGCCTTTTCCCTTGTGGAAGTGGGAGCTGTGGGCGCCGCGGGGGAGCACGACCCGTGGGAAGGCCCTGTTCAGACCCCTCCGGGGAGGGGGGGTCGGCGCGGCGCTGCCGTGCGGGATATAAATAGGAGAAGAGCTCGGGGCTGTGGCTTAACGAGCCCCCCGCGGCCCCGCCGGGCTGTCCCCAGACGGAGCCCTCCAGGAGGCGAGGCCGGGGCTGGCAGCCAGGGCACAGACACACACACACCCCCGGCTGCTCATCTCCGCTCAACCCGACACCGTAACGGGGCACGGAGGGACCCGCGGGAAGCGCTGCCGGAGCTGCGGGCGCACGGTCGGCGCGCTGGAGCGGGAGCCGGGGAGGCAGCGGGGTTGCCCTGGAAACAGAGCGGCTCCGGTACCCATCGTTTGTCATCATGAGGCCGATGACACGAGCCATGACAGAGTGATGTCAGGAGAAGCAGGAGCTGGGAGAAGGCTGCGTCACTCCACGGCCGAGCGCTCCCGGCCGCTGCAATGCTGCTTTTGGGGACCAACACTCCTCCCCCCCCCCAGGCCCCAGCAGCCAGTTCTGCCCGGGAATGAGTGACAGTGGGAATGAGTGACAAGGCACAGCCCATGGCACCTGACCCTCCTCCGTGGCTCCGGGCCAGCAGAACCAGCAGCTCTGGCTGGGGAGCGCTGCCAGGAAAGGAAAAGGTGCTGCCAGGGCTCTGGCTCTGGCACTAGATGCTGCTACAGAGCAACATCATTCTAATTATAGTAACGGTGTCAGTGCTCAACAGTGGGGAAAACGCACACTTCAAAAGGTCTAGAACTATGTAATTTGCTGCTGGCAAAACTCACTAAAAACACACTGTAATGAAGCACTTTTTAAAGGTAGTTTGTACTCATCTGGCTTGCTTTAAATTAGCTAAAGGTTCAGCGGGGGAGCAGGGGGGTGAGGTGGGCATACAAGCAGAGATTTCTGGTTAAAACTGCCTCTCTATTCCTAAGGCTTTACACTAGTATTACATGAAACAGCAACATTTGGTGGATCTGTGTTTAAGCTAAATATAGCACAAGAAAAGTCAAGTCAGTACAGCAACACTCGTGGAGAAAGGAGGGAGTTGGGTGGGCAGGCAGACATTTAAATGTCACTCCTCAGATGCGTTTTGCTAGTGATGCTTTCCTAAATTATTTGATTGTGTGGAGCAGAACTACAGGATTGGGGGTTTAGTGTGAGTAAAGTACAACCCACTCCTGGAACTCCTTCTCCAGTTCCTGCTGTCCCTGGAAGTGCCTGTCACTGTCCTGTCATTGTCACTCCACCTGGAGAGCAGCTGTTGCTCTCTGAGTGTTCCATCCCTGGGGATCCCGCAGGGACTTGCTGGGGCAGCAGAGGTGAAGCAGAGCAGGTGGGACTCAAGTGAGAAAATAGTGACCTTTGTGCTAAGAGCTGCCCTTTGAGATCAGAGCAAATCCCCACTGAGAAAGAAACTCATTCTGTGTATCTCACATTCCCTGGTGAGCAAGCCAGACTAGTCCCTGTGCAAACACAGAACAAAACACAGAGACAGCCCCTTCCTCGAAGAGCCCCAGGCTGAACAGGTGAGACAAAGGGCAGGAGAGTGAACCCAGCAGCTCTGGCAGGGAGCTCCCAGCCTTCCAGCTCCTTTCCACCACTGTGCTGCTTTAGCTGTGTTAAGTCAGCCAGATGCACGTGGCTGTTCCACAAGCTGATTTTGTGCAAGGAATATATAACTGATGTTCTTATCCTTCCTCGTCCATGTCTGTTCAAAGACCATCTCTTTTCTGTGCCCCAGATCTCACCCAGAGAAGGTTTGACTAGGGCAGGTCTTTCATAACTAGTGCAGGGTACCAAAGTGGTTCAAAATGACCTTTCTGGTCAATAATGTCAGGGAACATCACCTATGGGAGGGTTATGGGAAATCCAAATAGGAGCAAAAAAGGGTCCCAGTCTGGCTTAGTGCCTGTCAGTGGGGAGAACGAGAGGATCACAGTCTGGCCCCACCTTGACTCATATCCAGTGCTGGAAGTTTCTGTTTCTCACCCCCCAGAGAGGTTTTCCCTCTGGGGGTGGATGCACTGTACAAGACACCAGCTGGGACTAGGAGAGAAACAGCCTGTCAAATGGGTTCTTAAATTAGATGGACAATGAATGATGAGTCTGTTCCAGCTGAGCAGAAAGAGATGGAAGGAACAAGGGGCCCTTGGGAAGGCAACAAGCTACTGCTCTGAGGCTTGGTTAATGCAAACAGGGCTTGAGTGGGAAATACCTTGAGAGCACAATCAGATCCCCAGGCAGGTGATTTATTTACATGTGGTGATTCACTTTTCCTGCAGTTCTCTCTATTTCCAAGCCCAAATTCCTTTGGCACAAGAACAGATAAGACAACATTGTCCCCCGTGGTGAATGGAGGAAGGCCTGCCATGCAGGAGTGACAGTCTGGAAGGCATTCCCTGCCCTGTGCCTCAGTTCCCCCACTGGGTGTTGGTGGGGAAAGCAGATCCTTGTGACGCTCCCACAGTGCTCACAAGCCCCAGACTGCACAATCCAAGTGGGAGAAGGAAAGCTTGCTGCTGACGTTGGGGGAAGGGGATTAATCAGCAGGAGATGACAACACAAGTCCAGGCTTTCATTAATTAGAGGAGGGCAGGAGCTGATTCAGGGAGCAGCCCCCACACGGTGCTGGGGGATGTGTTTCTGCAGACATGTTCTGCTGCTCCCTGGAGGCACAGGGAGTTTCTAGGTACTGCTTCAAACCACAGCCCTGTCGAGCAGAAGTGTGTCACATAACACAAGATATTCCCCAGGGGAGAAGCTGCGGGGCTGCCAGGAAAATAAACATGTTTGGCACAACACAAATCAGGCCAATATGGTGTCAATCAGAGGGTCGAGGATTCAGCCAAAAGGCAGCTCGGATGCAGAGCTGGGAACAAGCCTTTCACACAAGTTTTTCCAAACAGGTACCCCAGAAATATAGACCACCTTCTGTCACCCAGTCTGTGCTGGAGAACTTCCCCTCATGGTGGATTTATGAGTATCTGCACAGGAGTTCAATAATTTAGTGTGGCACAGTGAAGCCCTATGGCTGCAAAACCAGCATAATTTCAAGCAGAATAAAGGCATAAGGGGAATTGGCCACTGGCACAGCTGATCTATGGATTTGTGGCTGCTATATAACTTCACGTTTTTCTTGGATCTGAATGCATTTCTAAGAGATCTAGCCCAGCCCAGCCATGTCCTGGTACTGACACCAGGAGATAAAATTATCTGCCTTGTCCTGTGCAGAGCAGACTAGACAGTTCCTTCTGGCTTGTAAAGAATCCATATGCATATATGTAACAACTGGCATAATGAGAACCCAGTTTCAGCATGGCCTTCAGGCACTAACTGTTCTAGAAATATGAAATCGTATTAATCCTGGGTTTGCTGGGAATATATCTTTTTGGGAAATATTTGGATATGGACCTTTCTTCACCCTTTTGGCTTAGATGAGGTGCCTGGTTACCAAAGAGACATCTTCTTAGGGGATTCAGATCTGATTTAGTTATGTAAAGGGGTGTCTTCCTCCTGCACCACATCACTGAGAACAGTCTGGAGAAAATATAATAGAAAAGACCCTTTGCTGGATAAAGCACAAATCAACAGACCCAGCTGCCACTGAGGCTTCTGGGCTGGAGGTATTCTGTGCACCTTATCTATATTATGGGTACCGTGAAAGCTTTTCTAATTAGTCTTCTGGAAGATGAAATGCCTACAAATGACAGTGGCAAGTGCCATTTCCAGCCTGCTCACACAGGACTGAAATGGCTCGTTAAGTCATCTGCAATCAGTGGTGGGGCCCTAAAGCTTTGAATACTTGATTCGCTGCCATACAGCAATTTTCTCATGTGAGGAGAAGCAGGAACAGTCAGGCACCTCTTCCCCGTTTTTCCTCTCTCTGCCAAATGAGCCTTTTTCCCTTTTCTTTCTTTTTTTTTCTTTCTTTTTTTTTTTTTCCTAGACCGTTCCCTTAGAAACAGGCAGCTTCACCCTTTCACCCCTGCTCCTCCTCTCCCTGCCGCTCTCCGCAGCTCCCCGCGGCCCCTCTCCCTGCTCTCGCTAAACGAGCGGGGCTCTGACGCGCAGCCCTTTGGTAGCAGCGCCCGGGGACGCGAGGGAGATGATGTTTATGGCAGCCCTGCTGTGACAGGGGAGGTGGCACACGCACCCCCGTGCTGTGACCTCAGCTGACAGCCACAGTGACTGGCGAGAGCCGTGGCTGCTCCCCCGCGTTCACCCGGCTGAGCTGTCAGGCTTTGAAGGCTGCACAACGCCTGGTTCGGCTCCTCCTCGCCGCATCCAAAGAGGGAAAATGTTAACCCCAGCTCCAGGCTGAACTCCCAGCTTCACCAGAGCGTTGCATTGTGAAATGAAGTCACCCTGTTTGCTGGAAAGGCATCAGCTCCTGCTGTCAGCTCCGGCAGCTCCTCGCCAATTTATCTCACAGAGCTTAGAGGAGTTGGAAAGGGCTGAAGCAATGGATGGGAATAGGAACGTCTCAGAACCAGATTTTCTGTGTTGGAAAAGATTACATGATCCACAGAGACATGTGACCCAGGGAAAAGGTTCAGAGCACATCTGTGATTGAAATAAACCCAAAGAAGTTCAGTCTGGGTCTGAGCTGTGCCAGTTCTGTCTAAACTTGGGTCTCCAAAGCACAGATTGGAATTTGGAAGATAACTGCTATTTGAGTTCACACTATTTGTCCTGTCAGACCAGGCTCTTACTGGCAGTGGCTGGCACCAGCTCTCTGCTGAGAAGGTCCAAGAAATCCTGCTGCACATAAGTCAGGGATAACGTGCTCCGAGTGCAAGTTTCCTCCTGATTCTGACAAAAGGCGTTAGTTTAAATCACAATGCATGAAAATTTATTGCCCTGCAAAGTTCTTTTTCTTTTCAAGTGAAAAAGTCTTTACCAAAACTCTAGATTTTCTCCACAGGCATGTCAAATACCATTTTGATCTTGTTAAGTTTCTGCTGGGCCTCAGGAAAACACTCAAGCAAAGGCATCTGCATCCTTGCTTTGGAAAACTGGCCTTTTGGATGCCTTTTTGGGTGCTGCGGCCTCAAGCAGGATGCTTGTATTTACAAAGATTAGGAACCTAGAAACCTTTTCAGTCTCATCTACACTTTGGCTGCTGCTTCTGAAATGCATTAAGACTCCTGTTCTCTCCAGAGAAACTGTCCCCACGTTCCTTTCTCAGTTTGTCCATACTGGGAACAAAAACTCATGGTGGGGCATGTTCTGTGTGAGTTCATTTCCATGGGTTTGACTGTGGGGAGGACACCTCTGCAGGGATCAGGTGGTCAATCTCTTATCTCTTTGTAGTTCTTATCCACCGTGGAAAAACGTACAAGGTGAATTTCAGGGGGCTTTGGCTTCCTGTCATCCCATATATACTCTGGAGAAAGCACCTTGGAGGGTTTGTGGGAGAGGAAGTGCCTGTTGAGGTGACTTTCTTCCTGCCAGACTGCCATGATCCCGTTGGCTTTGTCCGTCAGGATGGTCATGTGGCAAGTCTTGGTGAGCTCAAAGACCTTCCTGACCAACCCTCCAAACACGGCTCCTCCGTAGTAGAAGTCCCCTTGCCCAGCAGGGATGTAGGCTGCTGAGGAGCTCCTCCTCTCGTAGGGGAACTGGTTCCGAGGCACACTGAAGTACCCAGGGTGGATGGCTGCCACTGTGTCCCCCAGGGTCTCGGGCCCCCAGGGGTTGTGGAACACCATGTCGATGTCCAGGCAGAAGAGATACTCCACCTCCCTGTGGCTCACCTCTGCTATGTGCTTGTTTATGGCCTCCATCCTGCGCATGGAGATCTCCTGCCAGCTGGAGTATTTCTTGATGGGGACAAGGACAAACCTTCGTCCAGGCTGCAGCTGGACACTGGGCATTGCCTCGGGGCTGTCAGTGAAGATGTAGTAGTTCACCCGGCAGCCTTTCATGAAGTGCTCCTCTGCTGACTCCACGAAGCGCCTCACAAACCTCGTGTACCTGTGCAGACACCACACGTGAGGAGCACAGCAGGGACAAGGAGGGACTTTGTTTGGAGAGGGACTTTTTACAAGGGCATGCAGCGATAGAACAAGGGGGAACGGCTTCAAACTGACAGAGGGCAGGTTTACATCAGGTATCAGGGAGAAATTCTTCCCCTGTGAGGGTGGTGAGGCCCTGGCACAGGTTGCCCAGAGAAGCTGTGGCTGCCCCATCCCTGGAAGTGTCCAAGGCCAGGTTGGACAAGGCTTGGAGCAACCTGGGATAGTGGGAGGTGTCCCTGCCCATGGCAGGGGTTAGAACGAGATGGGCTTTAATGTCCCCTCCAACCCAAACCACTCTGTGAGTCCAAGAGGATTACAAAGGGTACTTTAGTGAATGGAAGACAAGGGGTGAAGTGTTGGCTGACTATCACTGCAGGGATCCAAACACTACACGTGCAGTAGGTAAAGTATAGTGGACAACAAGGAATAAGTGAATTATCCCCACTCTGACCAAGCAACCCCCAATCTGCAGCTCTAACTCCCAAGACACCTGCTAGTTCTTAAAAAATACCGACTTTTGGGTACTTTAAAGTGCTGTCGTCTTGTGAGCCTGTGTGATTATGGACACACTACACGGGCATAGAAGTCTACGACAGATTGGGACAGATTTCAGCTTTTCTGAGGACAAGAAAAGCCAAAATGGTCTTTCCACAGTGAAGTGGATCACCCCAAGCCCTGTGCCCACTGAGTGGTTCCCTTACTTTCCAACAGCAAAGGCTGTCACCCCTATGCTGAGGTTCAGTGGCCTGTAGGCACTGTCCAGGATCTCAGGATTGAAGGTTCCTTCCCAGACGATGGGGGCCAGCCATGGTGTGACTGTCAGCACATCCTGGCGCCTGAAGGAAAAGAAAGGGAATGTCAGTGAGATGGAACTGTTCTGTTGGGTTTCGAGGCCGGTAAATGGGAATTAAATACTGAAAAGGCAGCTAGAAGAGTGCTTGTATCAGCATTGACTCGTTATGGAGGGTATTATCTTCAGATTTTTTTCCCCTGCACTCCCATTTGAGGTTACTGAGCATGGACATTTCAGTTCCTGGGATGAAATTAAGCACTTTAAGAGATTGGTAAAAACCCGAGGATCTACTGAAATCTCATTTAAGCTCACAGGACTTTTCTGCTGAGGAGAGTTTAATGACCACTGAACTCACAGAATGAGAAGCTGTGCACATTTGCTATCAGTCTGATGCAGATTGCTACATGCAGATTAAAACACAAGTAATAATATGAAATAATATGAAAATTACTATAAAAATATACCCCATTGCTGTGTGATTAAAACACAGCTTGCAGCATGACAGCTTATTCTTCCAGTATTTATATATAGCTTCAGCACATTCATATATAATTTAGAATTCTGCATGTGAGCCAGCATTCAAATGTGTAACAGAGTTAGAAAGAATCCTTAATCTCCTGTGAGGGTCGTGGAAATATTGAATATACGTGCAGGAGAGTCTGATTATGCCCTATTACAGCTATGGCAGGCTGTTTCAACTCGCTGCTTTGCTTTCAGTGTTTTGTTCTTACCTTTTTGATTTTAAAACAAGATGTCATTATGACGTGCAATTTACCCCAGCCTGCTCCCATTCGCCCCAGACCGTGAGCTGTGGCCCTCTGCTAATGAAATTTGTCACACAAGGCACGCGGTCACACGTGGAGGCTGCCAGTCTCCCATCTGACACACTCCCAAAGCAATAACAGCACCAGAACCAAACCAAGGGAGCTGTGGGGAGCAGCTTGCTGGCTCAGGCTGCAGATCTAATTAGATCTCCCAACCCAGATCTCATTCTTTCAGTCTGAGAGGGTACTAGAATAACAATTTGACTCCTTCCTATAGCAATGTCTGTGATTAAAAGATTAAATTATACAGGAAGAAGAATTTGGGTTGGAGAAAATGTAATAACTGACCTGTTCTCCTTATGGGTTAATTATCTTTTTTTGGAGGGGGGGGGGGAAAGAGAGGGAAGGAAAACTGCATGTTCACTTCTCTAAGCAGAGCTTTTTAAATTTTAAGGGCTGCCCTGGGTTTCCCAGTGACTCATGGCCATGGTATCCCTCCTCTCAGTGCTGGTGAATAGCCTCCACAAGGCACAGAGCACTAAAAGCTACAAGATTCTCTCCTCACTTAGTCCAGTATATACCAGCTGATTTATCACATAAATTTATTCCAGTATGGAAGGGATAAATATTCAGGCCAAGCATATCCTGTTGAAACATCAAGGGGGAAAAATATATATATATATATGTGTACCAACAGGGTGTGTTTGTTAACATACAAAAGAATGTGGCTGCTGAAGGTGAACAGCTCGAGATAAGAGTGAGCCCAAAGGAGGCTGTAACAACCTGAGCTGCAGAGAGAGTTTAAGTCACTTTTTAGAGCTGCTGCCCAAACCCTTCCCTGTCTGCTTAAACTCACTGAATTGACTGCATCACATAGAAGCTTGTTTAAGCTGAAACCACTGCTGAAGGTCAAACAAAGCACCTGCTTGCTTTTGCCCTGAAATGGGTTCAAAGCTCTCCCACAGCTGGTTACACAGTTCCAGGAGGTACTTTTGTCTTACAGCTATTACAGATCTCCCACCTCAAAAAGAGTTCCTGGCAGCAACCACACAGACTGTGTGTGTGTGCTGAGGTATTAATTGGGAATTAACAGGAAGTGTGTTAACAAGTGACTAAACTCAACGTTACAGCAGCACATACCCATATGGTTTGGATTCTCATGGAACAAGGTCCTTTTCAGCTTGTCCCAGGACTTTGGAACTGTGAGTGCTGCAGGGTGCCCAAACCAAAGTCAGAAGAAATAAAGTTCAAACAAAGAAACTTACTTTGGCGCCAGCACTCTTGGCTGCTGATAAAATAATCTGTAAAAAGGAAGAAATATCCACTGAATAATACATGAATATGCCTGGAAGAGAGGAACAGCAGTTTAAAGGTCGGGAGATAAAAAGCCAGTACTTACTGGGGGAAAAGCTGGATTAACTTCTCTTCTGTATATTGCAGTTTTATGGAGCTGCATGATGGGGTGGAAAAAGAAAGGGCTTGTTATGCTTTCCTAAAATATGAACCAGGTTCAGCTTCAGGACCTGCTGCTGCACTGACAGCTGTCCAAGTGCAGCTCCAGCTGCTGTGCACACTGCAGGGTTGGGCATCACCTGTACACACCTTCCAGGGCTGCCAGACAAGTGACAGTTTTGGAACAGAACACAAAACACAACAGGGGCAGAGAGATACTGGCAGCAATTCGAGTCTGTGGCTAAATCAGGGTTTAGGGCTCAAAATCCAGGGAAGCACAGGCACGTTGGGGACTGTCAATACTGGTCATGTGTGTGGTCCACTTCCTGCAGAGCTGTTCCTGGTCACCTGGAGGGCTGAACTGTCTGATATTCATCACACTGCCAACAGCATCCAGAGAAATAAGCATCTAACTAGACACAATGGTTTATTGTGGCTTGAAATAACCAGGAATAGCTCTGCAAAACATCATCCTTTCTACTTGCACAGTTTTGTTTTTACAAGAACAGTAGGTCTTGGTAAGGGACATTAACCTGTTAGTCCTGGTCTCTGTGACCCACCACAAGCAAAGCCTCGCTCAGGCTGTGCAAATCCAGAGCTGTCCTGGGGGGCAGGCAGGTCCAAACAGCACAGGCTGCGTTGTTACCCTTCTGTTCTAAGAGAGTGACTCATTATAGATTCATAAAATAAGGAACAAGTGACTTGTTAATCACTGCGTGTGCTGTCAGTGAGGAACAACTCCTGTGACAATGATCTGTGTTATTCAGTGCACACAAACCAGGGTACTCACAAGATTTCAGGGCAAGGAAGGTAGTAGGGAAGGTAGTGCACTTTTCCACTCCCAGCTGTAATCCTGGGAGAGCAGAGAAACATTTTAGGAGGTAATGTTGAAGGAAATCTTCCTAGGATTTTCCAAGATGATCTGGGGCTCTGGCACAGATTTTGAAAGGTAACTTTAGCCAGCTCCATATCTACTTTAATTAATAGTGTAGGATCTGGTGTGTTTAAATTTTAACATAATATGCTGTTGCTAAGGCATAAATGCAACTACACACAAGGTGAAAATGCAGCAAATTGCAACATCAAAAATATGGGATCATGAGTAATAATTTAATAATCAATAATTTAATAATTCATAGAAATGCCTGATCTCAGATTCCCTTCAAACAATGTTTGAGTTTGCTCAAGAGAATCCATAAGTCACAGTCATCAGAATACTCAAAGTTCCAAAATCCCCAGTGTTTGAAAGCTGCAATGTTTGACAGCTACAAAGCTGTCCCTGGTGACACTGGAATGAGTTTGGACTGTTTGAAGAGACAGATAATCATCTCTGTTAAGGCTTGAACTGAAATGTAACTGGAATATTCTGTACCTGAGCATTTGTTTGTGTGTCAGTACCATCCCAACTGAGACACAATTGCTCTTTTTGCTCTCTCCCTTGGAGCCTTCTCTCCCTAGTAGTGCTCCTTCATCTATTATACACATTGCTGTTCTTTCTTACAGCTCTAACAGGGACTTCCCACAAAATGCTCAGCCTGTGTTTTTCTGCTCCTGTGTGTTTTACCACAGCACATAGACAGGGGGTTTTAAATATGCCCAAGCTGGCCAGCAAATGCTTACCAGAAAACTGCAGTAACAACCACCAGACAGACAAGAGATCCCACCACTTTCCTGGAAATCAGGAAAGAGTAGAAGGAAGGGCAACTTCTGACTTTCAGCATTTTCAATCTGCAAAGATAGAAAAGCAAGGGGAGTTGGCTTTAAGTATCTGAGAGGAATCAATTATTTTCTCAGAGGAGAATGAAGCTTTTTAAGCAGTTTCTGTTTCAGTCTTTCTGAGATCAGGAGCACAGAAGGAGCCAGACTATAAGAACCAGGACATTTAGTCACTGAGGCAGCACCTGTGAACTGAGAAACCTCTCCATGGCAGTGAGCCCTAACCCCAGGTGTAGTGCATGAGGGGCCTTTCTGATTTGATTACAATTTCTGTAGATTCCATTTTTTCAGCTGAAGCAAACACCCTTTGCAATGTAATCAACTCACTCACTCCAGTCCCATCAGAGAGTTAACACAGTTATCACCTGAGCTGATAAACCCCACCTTTCACGGACAACAGCTGCCAGAGACACTCCCTGCAAAGGAGTAAGAAAGGTAAATTGAGGTGTGATACCAGCAAATAAACATTACACAATACTAATGTATGTTGGGTAATATTTCTCTGCAAGTCAGAGAAATTATTTCCTTTTTAACAGCCATAAAAATTAAGTTCCCTAAGCTCAGCTGTCTTACCTTAAAAGCTCAAATCAATCCCTTTTCTGTTCACAGGGAAGCAAAGGTGCCCACAGTGTGAACCATGTGTGACAAACACACAAAGCCTTTGCAGGGGGCCTCCAAAGGGGCTTGTTACAAGCACGTTAATTGTCACTACATTCATTATTACCTTCAGAGGGGACGGAAATAGGGAGCTGAGGATAAGGCTTGGCACCCATCCACAGCATCCTGTGGAGCTTTCCAGGCTGGCTGGAAGGACCAAAAGCAGGCTCCAGTTAGAGGAAAACACTTTCCTCTGTGATTGGAACCTGGGGGGGGGGGGGGGGAAAAAAAAAAAAAAAAAAAAAGCTGTTTGTCAAGCTTCTATTTATAGAGTCAGTAGCATTTATATCAGTGGGAGTAAGTGGTACATGGTGCTTCTTGGAGGATGCTGAAGTAACCACAGAGATCATTACTGTCCTGGCCCTTGGTAAGGCATAAACCAGTGCCAATGGATCTGAAAAGGCAGGGGTGATTTTCCTGCTGTAATTTCTCTGCTTGTAAAAAGAAAAATGGCAAAAGTTCTTTAATTTGCTTTACTATGCTGTACAGAAATCCTCTCTGGTGCTTCTTCCTCACTCTCCTGTCAGGCAATCTAATTAGCTTTCGCCAAGAAGCATCACAAAATCCTATTAAAAATAATAATTAATTAATTAATTAAATATCTTAAGGCCTTCCACCAGTTAAAGCCTTCATTGATTCCTGCTGAGCAGTCCTGGATTCTTGCCTAAAAATGCTGCAGATCCACAGAAGTAGAAGGATGTGCAAACAACCTTCCCTTCTAGCTGTTATTCCATGTTTTCACCAGCTTCAAACAGTTGTTTTTCAACCATTCTGTCACTCACTGCAGTTTAGGTCTGTGCCTGTTTATGGCAGTGATCACACACCTGCAGACTCCCCTTCCCATACCTGAAGGCTCTGATGTTTCCTTCCCTCTTCTGCTCTGTGAGCTCCTTCAATCTTTCTTTGTAGCCTCCTAACTGCAAGATCCAGGATCTGTCAGTTCTGACTGGACTCTCTCTAATCAGCCCATTCTCCTGAAATCTGGTGCCAAAACAGCCCAAATTCTCTTGCTGAGCCCTCACCAGTATTAAGTAAAGCTGGATTGCCCCATAAACCTGAAATGCTGTCACATTCCTATATGAGGACAAGCAACCCATGTATTTTCAGTTATTGCATCATTAGGAGCAGAGCTGATGCCTTCTCCCTTTGCTTCAGTTTCTGTGTTACAAACCTGCAAAAATGCTGGAGCCAGATGAGACTGGAACATCTTCCTGCATCTAAAACCATCTCACTGACATTTACCTCAACTGATTTACAGCCCCAGAGTTCACCATGAATGCAAACAAAAATGAAATGGATGTGGCTGCAGCTAATAACAGAATCTCCAATTAAAAGCAAAACACAGCTAAAGCATTTTTAATAGTTACTCAGGTTCCTCAAATTTGTTCAGAGAGTTCTTTTAAAATGGATATGGTTGAAAGTAGCTCTTTTACTCCCAAATGAACTTACTTGACCTCCCGGAACAAAGCACCACTTTATCTTCAAGCCCTGCCTTGGAAAGCATTCTGGACTGCAGATAAATACCTCACTTGTAGACCACTCCGTGCAAAATGTTCTTTGCAGATCGACTATTTCAGATTTCCAAACCTGTATTTCAGATTCCTAGAACTGGAGTGGCGAGCTGTGAGTGCAGTGTCGTCCAGAACGTGGAGAAAGAGAAGGTATCCGTGGGAAGGGCTCCATCTGTGTCGAGGAAGAGGTTTCCTTCCTGGACTCTGGTATTAAACAAGCTGCCTTTGGCTCCCGTGACACAGACGTGTTCAATCACACCTGAGGCTTGAACACAGACCTCAGCACAAATCCACTGCTTGGGTTTCTCACTTTTCAGAGTCTCATATTACAGGTGCATCATCAGGAGTTAACTGTACTCAGGCAGGGATCCAGCTGGGAAGCACTGCCCAGCCTGCGTTCCACTCCCAGCACATTCATTGGAGCTTTATTGATAAGGCAAAAAATAGCTTATTTCAATGCTACTAAGAGAAAATTCTATTGAGCTCAATCTGTAACATCACTGATGTTAGAATAAACTTCAGATTACACCAGCCAGGATCAGGAGGACACCAGCAAGATTTGACTCCTCTCAGAGCAGTGGCTTTATCTTCTGGACTGTTCCCACCAATCTCCCCCACGCTGAATTGCAGCAGCTGAGCTGTACTTTCTCTCTTGACCTGGGCAAACAGCTGCTCAAGTTTACACCTGTATTTCTGCATAAAGTTGATAGTGATGACATAGTTTACTTAAATCCAGCTGCTGCTCCCTTGTGTCAGAAGACTGTGCAGAGGCTACTTATTTTCTGCCTTTGACAATAGAACTGTATGAACAATGAACTATTCTCTGTGTTCCTTTTAAAGGCTTCTGAAATCAAACTATCAGCAATATTTTAATTTTGCTAAAAATGCAAGATCTTCATCTCCCTTTCATTAGCTCCCAAAAGGAAAGAACTGCCTTGAGAACAAAGCCTGCATCTCAAACTCAGATTGCACTTGGGCTCTTGCTGGAATTTCTTAGAGGTCCCAAGTATGAAATGAACTATTACAAAGCTGCTGAAAAGGTATTTCACCCAAACATGAAAACCTCAAGGCAGCTCCTAATCCATTCAAACCACAAGCATCTTGTTTGCTCTATGCACTCCTTTTCCTTTATTTTTGCCCCTCTGAAGCCCATCGATCCCAGGGGTTCCCTTGGTGGCACGCATGGCATGAGGGACACACCCATAGCACAACAGGAGTGACAGCAACTAAAATTTCCTCTTTAGGAAAGTAATAATACTTCTTATTATTAACCAGCCAGAAGGTGTTTCCTTGGGATATAAAACTTTATTAACAAACATACATGTTTTTTTTTCCCTGTGATGAAGCTGGGAAGCTGTGGCAGTGCCTGCCCCACAGCCTGGTGTCCTCAGGCACTGCCTCCCCCAGGACAGCGGCACACAAGAAGGACAGTCCACCCTGGAATCTGGGCTGCCAGGACCAGCTGCCTCCCTCTCACTTTAACCCAGCTTTTTTCAAGTCCTCTGGCAGAACCCGGCCTTTCTTCCTGGCCCTGGCTTTCTTCTTCTCCATCCTATCCTTCTTCTTCTTCTGGATGTTCTTCTGCCGCTTGTCCTGCCGCTGCTGCATCTTTTCCACCACCCTTATTGTCCGCTGCTCCCACTGCCGTTTGCGCTGCGCTTTGCGCTTCTCCTTGCGCTTCAGAGCTTCTTTCAGCCGCTCCTCGTTGTCACGGATCTTCACCCCTTCCGCCTTATAGAGAGCATTTGTCCATTTTATCTTGGTCTCCAGCTCCTGAGCTTTCTTCTCATCCTTATCCTTGAGTTCCTCCAGCTTATTCTTCCTCGTCTCCAGCCTGCTCAGCAGCTGCTTGTAGTTCCTGCCTGTCAGAGGAGTGATATTGCCTTTCACTGCTTTCCTCTTCTCCTTCTTCTTCTGGATCTTGTTCAACTCATTTTCTTCATGGATTTCAACTCTGTTAAAGACAATGTCAGCTCTGCTCTCCTCCTTTTTGTTTTCTGGCTCTACTGGTACCTCCTTAGTTTCTTTCTTCTCCATTTTTGCCTTCATCTTCAACTCCTTTCTTCGGCGCTTCTTTCTCTCTCTCTCATATTTCCTTCGCTGCCTCTTCTCCAGGACTGCAGGGGTTAATTCTTTGGCATTATCCTAAGAAGAAGAATGGACATGAATGAGCCCTAAAGGGATAAAGGAGAGTTGAAAGTGGGCTGTCCTGATTTCAAACTTCCCCTAAGAAGCACACCAACTGTGACAAGGAGCTCAGCTGTTAAGAGACACTAAACACAGCACGGGCATTTCAAACCCTTCACTCTCTCCCAACAGCCCGTAGCTGTTCCCCTTCAGTGCTTTGCTTTTTCCTGAGAATCACCAGAGGCATGTTCTCCTCCAAGCCTGGCCCCACCTCTTCTCATGTGTTTTTTCCACAGAACACACAGAGGTCTCCCAGCAATACCTACTGGCAATTCCTTAGGAGACAGAAACAGCTCCAACCCTGAGCCTTGTGAGATCCTGTCCCTGCATCCCCTGGGAGGCTGAGGAGAATTTATAGTGCAGAAACACGTATTAAAAGTTCTCATACTTGTCCAGAAGCTTTTTTAATCTTCTCGTGCAGTCTCTGACGCAAGAGATTGATTGCAGAAACAGAAGGGGAACTCAGTTCACTTTTACTCCCTGAAAATGAGAGGAAGAAAATAAAACTACTTAAAAGACAGCAGCAGCTAAACAGAAGCACTTTCTATGGCTGTGGGAAAAGCTCCGGGAACTCTTGAGATGCTGTGAATGGAACGGAAAATCTGAACAAACCAAGAGTTTCTATTTCATTGGTCTCTTTAGAATTCCCCCTTTTCTATCCATATTATCATTCAACACTGCCAGCAAGTGGCCTGGCATGCCCCGGGGCTGCCTGGCAAGTACCAAGCTTGTGGAAACAGAGACGCTCAGGACATCTTTTCTCTGTGATCTGGCTTTTCAGAGTCATAATAGAAAACTGACCTGGCAGGACAGGGATTGTATCCATGCATAATTCCCAAAGTTACACAAATACATTAAAAAGTCTGCATTTCAGTTTAAACGCCGTTTCTAGAGAGCCACCCAGTGGTGATGGCACAAATTTGTGTCCATAGCTTTCAGGGCACAAGGAATAAGTTAAGATGTTCTCAATTCAGCTGAATTTCTTCAAGGCTTTCCAAACTAGACATGTGTGAAGCAACTGAAAAGCAGCCACCTCAGGCCAGGTCACTTTAAACAGATCAGGGCAATGCTGGAATTCTTACCTGTGGCCAAACTCTCATTCCTGTTCTGTGTAACACCCTGTGGAGAGGATTTGCTGGCTTGAGGGGCTGCTTTCTGTCCTGGAGTGGATTTATTGGTGTTAGAAACCACCTGTTTGGTTGAAGGTGCATTCTTCTTCTCAGCTTGCTTCCTCAGTTTCTTTCTCTTCTGTTTCTTGGGCTGTCTGCCAGCATCCTCAGGCTGTCCTGGCTTAGGCACTAGAAGGCAAAACCAAATTACAGACAAATTACAAAAAACAGGACAATGCTACTCTTCTCACTCATAACATTCAGCTATTACTGAAGATTAAAGTTTCAGCATTGCAATGGCATATCGTAATGTTCCAAAATCACACATTTTAGGATTTATTCAAACAGACCAAACATGCTTGCACACTTCAGTAGAAGCCCAGCTCTCCCACATCCCTCACCACAATGAATGGAGACCGCCGATTTCCAGAGCTGCCAGTGCAACGTGCACACCGTGTTTCAGCAGAGACTGTTTTATTCTTACAAAACGGCACAACGCCACTGCCCGGGGCCAAGCACCCCGTGGAGATTCGGCTGTCGCGCCCAGACTCCCACAAAGCTGCCGGAGAGGGCAGAAGCCGAAGGGTTACAGCTCCATTACCAAATTTCCTCTTCCGCGACTCCGGGGGGTGCTGCGCGCTGACCCTCCTGGCCAAGCCCTGCAAGTAGGAGTCCTGGGCGGCCAGGCTGGCCATTGTCGCCGCGGGGTGGCCCTGCCAGCTCGTTCCCGGGTCCCAGAGGCGCTGTCCCCTCCTCGTGGATCCCCGGCAGGAAGTGATGGATGGGAGCGCGCCGGCCGGGAAGTGACGGCAGCGCCGGGCACGCTGGGAGCGGCGGTAGCGGCCGGGGCTGGAGGCAGCTCCGCTGGAATTGCCGCGGGCACCACCAGGACCGAGGGCTCCGCGGAGCCTCGGGGTCCCTCTGCCACACCGGGGGTGCCTGGGCCTCTCCTGGACTCGGGCCCCATCCTTCCAGCATCAGCCCGGAGCTCCCGCAGGCTGCCTGCGCTTCGCCCCTGACCTCAGATGTGGAGCTCCCAAACCCTTATTTGGGTTGGAGGACACACAAGTGCACGGGGTGAGGTCCCAGAGCACGGTCGAGTTTAGTGATGGTTTCTGTAGCCCCCAAACGGGAACGCCTGCACGGAGCAGGATTTTCTTCCCAGCCCGTGGGGGAATGCTCGTCCCATTCCATGTGCACGCTCACGTTGTCGCACTTCCACAAAGCCTCGTGGCTGAAAACACACGCCTTAAAAATTATACAAAACAGCCAACTTTTATTAAATCACCTAATTACAAAAATAAATGGAATGGAAGAAAAAGAAACCAAAAAATTATAGCAAAATTCACATCCTAGGAAAGGAGACATTACAGCAGAACGCCGGGGAAGATCAGCAGGTCGTTGGAATGCACCGGTGGCTCTGCAGTGCCCGTGAGACTGAGCTGTGGTGACCGTGTTCCAGTGCAGTGACATCCCCCTTTCAACTGCACAGCTCCAGCCACCACCAAGGGGAAGGGCAGATGATGTGCTGAGCTGCTGAACAGCTGCAGAACAAGCACCAAACGTTTCTTTGGAAGGAAACTGAGAGTAACCGAGTATCCCTCACTGCTCCCAACACCCCAGTCATCTCAGGATCTTTTTATCAGGCAAAACTAAAAGCCAACATAAACAGTAGCTTCATGTTAGCTCAGACTGTGTTAGCAGAAATTCCTGTGTAAACACTGAAGAAGGAATCGACTAAAGCTGCTTCTATTTGTGGCTTTGAGCAAGTGGCATCGTAGATCCCTCAGTCTGGTGGGGACACTGCTCTTCCACAAAGGCCTCCTGAGATCCTCCTCCCAAATCAAGAATTCAAGTTTGTGAAGCACTTTGACAGTGAAGACTGTTATGTTAAAAATGCTATAAGACTCTTTAAATTAGACCAGAGGTTGTCAGATGCCATCCTGAGAGAGCTTTAAAGCAGCCAGAATGTCAATAACTTAGGGAGGCAGAGTAAAAACCCCAAAACACTCACTGCCCCCACATTTGGCTCAAGTTATTCAATTCCCAACACTCCAGCATGTACTTACTGAGATTCACATGGAAACAAACTGGACTTCTAAAGAACTCTACACGTAACTATCACGTAAAAGCAAACCTGACTCTAGTTTGTTAGAACAATCCACTTTGCGTCTATTTATCTCTTAAGGGAGAGGAACACTCATGGCAATGTCCTGGTGGGGAGGAAGCACTGCAGCCATCCTGAGGGCAGAAACCTGCCAGCACAGCTCCAGTGCCTTCTCCCGACAGCAGGAGACGCTCAGTAGTACAGCAGGTGGAAGACTTCCAGCAGCGCGGGGCCGGTGGGAGGAGCACGTTCGGATCCTCTTCAGGAATGCTCGGCGGGGCCTGCCCCGTGCCCGTTCACGTGAGGATGCGACGGGGTCGAACTCTGGGAGGGAGCAACGCTCGGCTCCGCTGTGGCAGCTGCCAGAGGCATCGAGAGGCTCTCGGGGGACAGCGTGGCAAAGTCTTGTCTCCAGTAGGCTTCGCACAGCGGGAGATCATTGCTGTCACACAGACTGTAGCTTTCCAGAACAAACAACCCCAGTGAGGAGAGAGCAGGTGCGGTGACAGAGGAGGGGAGGGATGGGAAGGGTGAGGGGAGCAAGACAGAAGCAAAGCATTAAGAAAATGGCAAAAAAAAAATGCTGGATGTAAGGTCTGTGTTCACGAATTCATCACAAGCCGTGTGACACCAGCCTTCCCTAAGGCACCCCTGAAGGGCTGGTCCTGAACCTCATGGGCCTGGTGGGGACTGGAGCAATTTGAGACATAGAACTGGTGCTACAAACTGAAACAGAGGCTCAGTTCTCATCCAGACACTCCAAGTCTCTGAAAAATGTCCCGGCACCCCCAAATATGGGAGTTCTGCTACTGATACGAGTGAGACATGGACCTCACCCAGAATTATTTTACTCAGAATTAGATCACAACCTATGTGAGGAAAAAAAGTATCAATCCTGCTGTATGTTTCAGTTCAGCAAAAAAGCTACAATGGTTTTGGGGCCTGTCCCTGTCTAGATAAAGAAGAAACCTATTTGCACCCTTGCCCTTTCAAAAAAGTGCTCCACAGTTGGGGTCTTCTATTGAAGCTTCTCAGCCTGATTATAAAGTAGTGACAGGTCCTGCCTTTTCCCAAGGAGCCTGAGCTAACAGTGCTTCTAAAAGCAGCTAGTTGGATTCCAACACTGTAGGATATAGAGCTGGATGAACCAGCAGTGTGGGAATGTAGTGTTTTTAAACTGGCTAATTCTTGCCTGTGCTCTGATGAAAACACAACGTGGAAGGGCCAAAACTAAAAAGAAACATGGAATAAAACTGGAACAAAATCAACACGAATCCCAAAGAGAAGAAGGAGCTGCACACAGAAGAGACACCCAAGACAAAGTGAGTGCTGGAGCAGAAAGCAGCTTGCATTCAGAGAAAAACAAACCCAATGGGTCAAGTGATTTTGTTGTTGCAGCTTTATTTACATTTGTAATGTATGGACTGATGCTTAGGGAAATATTTTAAGTGTAGAATATGAGACAGTTCAAATTGCACAAACATGAAACGTGAGACCTAACCCCACACTCGAGACAGCTCCTGTGATCTCTGAGGAGGGAGCAATGGAACACAAATGCAGGTTTGGGGGTTAGGATGAGAGAAGGCAAGCTGGACCTGGAGTTACCACTTTGAGGAACAAGCACACAAAGCACTAGTTGCAAGCTGAGCTCTTTTCTGGCAGCATCACCCAGCTGGCTTTGCAGGAGAAGTGAGAAGGGAGCGGATACAGGTTTTATGTCTGGGACCTCTGCAAAATCCCTTGGAAGATCAGCCCTCAACACAGAGTGAAGCTGAGTTCAGTTAACAAAGACCTTCAGGACTGAACCAGAACTACAACTCCTGTTCTGTCATAGACTTCAGGCCATGATTTCCAAGGAGATCCTGGCCACAGCATCCAGCACATCATGGCAGGGGAGTTACTGACAAAATCTTAGGTGTGCCAGAAGCAAAACTGTTTCTCCTGCTGGCCCAGTTAGAACAGTTCTAGAAGTCTAAGCTCCACCTCTCAGGTAACACTCCTCAAAAGTCAGGGTCAGTGAGCAGCTCTGCACAGGCCCCAGAGCACTGGCCAGCCTGCTGCCCTGTCCTGGGAGGGCTCCTCAGTGCCTGGAAGGATCTTCACTACTCCCCTGAGGCACCCACCAGTCTGTGTGCAGAGGGACAGCTCTGGGAAGCTACCTGGACACAGGGCAGGGAAGCGAAGATTCCTTCAGAACAATCTCCTGGGTTTTATTTTCAAGGACCTGCTTTTGAGCCTCACCAAAACACCCACGTGCACATAAAAGGCCTGGCAAACACCTGACCCTAAAACTGAGATGCACCCCAAGGCTCCCAGGACAGAATTCCCCTTTGGGGGCAAACTGACTGTTGCATTTACAGCCACTGAAACACAACTGTGACATAACAGAAACCCTTTTCGCCATCATTAAACAATCAGGTTTCATTAAAAATATTGCAGTACCCTAATTATAAAAGGATTTTGAATAAATCACTGTTTCTGTGTTTACACAGACACAGTTTCTTTGGTGCAGAAAAAGACAGGAAAGAGCAAAGGAAGGGAGGAAGTGCTAAAAGCAAATGACCAAGTGCTACGTGGCAACAGGTTTCAGATCACAGCTCTGCAGAGTTGCCAGGTTTTCTCACCTCGTGTCCAATAAGAGTGAGCACACAGGGAAATCCATGTGATGTACACCAACATTTGTGCTTCCCTGTTAGTTCTGCCAGGAAAGGCTGCTTCACTTGGCACCTGGTGCCAGGCAGGTGAACAGACCGTGCCAGCACGGTCAGAACCCCTCAGTCCAAAAGTGACTGACTGACACACAGCGGTGGCAGCCTGGGGACAGGGTGAGGGAGCACATCTGGCACAGGTGAGGCACTGTCATCCCACACCACATCCCTCTGGACACAGCTCACTGCTCTGTGTGTGCAGCCCATGTCATGGATCTGGCAGCACCTGGACAAGTGCTTGGGTTTGTGACCGTCTCTCTTCATTTCTGAGATGTTTCTAGGATGGCTTTGACAATCCCTCCCAAAAAAACTGAATAAAGTTTGAAAAACAGATCTAAACTTTTGCTTCTAAGCTACGTCATATTAATATCTGCTTACTCTTGAAATATATATATATTATTCATAAAAAATGGCCTTACTTTCAAAGATATTGAGCAATTAGGGGTTTAGTTGACTTAACTGGGGTTATAGGCATTCAGCATTTTTAGGAAAAAAAGGAAAAGGCAAACATAGAAAATCCGGTCATTAAAATTTTAAATAAAATTTTTTAAGGTTAAGTTTCTGTTTAAAAATCCTAGCATTATTGCACTGACTTCACTTAGCTTGGACAGTGCAGCCAAAATAACCAGGTTTGCATTTTTTTTCCTCCTGCTTTCAATTCCTGCATCATCAACTAGAAGTGCTGGAGTGCATAACAAAAAAAAATAAAAAATAAAGTGTCTGAATTCTCTGAAGTCTGTTTTTCCTAAGTAACAGGCTTTAAAAAATATTAAAAATCCTACAAACAAATCAGTAATAAGTCGTTATTCCTTAGAAAAATCCTATCACAATACTTCATGATTCCATGAGACTGAGCAAGTTTTTTTTGCTCCTTTCAAATGTTCACCCCAGCAGGACTGGAGGCAGCTGGGGACAGGGGACTATGAGGGGGAAGGCACAACATGTGACCAGGTCACTTGTGAAAGAACTCACCACTGGGCTGTGGTGACATCTAATATCAGGACCCAGCTCAACAAGCTGGTCTCTGTAGGGAGAGAGCCAGAAGCTCCTTCAGAGGGATTTCCCCCAAGGAAATTCATCTCCTTTCCTAATAATTCCAACAGAAGCCTAAGCAAATTATCTGTCAGAGCTAGGATGCTGTGAATACCTCCTTCACCAGGACATTTATACCTTGTAGGGTATCTACAAGGAAAAGGCAGTTGCTTTAGTTGCAGAAAAAGAATGTGACCTAATTAAAACCAGGAGTAAAAATTTTTGGGGGGGAACATTCTCCACACCTACACTCTACTTGCTTGTCTGCACTAACTACCCCAAAAGGGCTGGAGTCGTAAGGCAGAGTCCACTGCCCTATTTGTACCTGGAAGAGTAATATTCTTCTTCTAGCTCGTACAGGTCAATGGAGATCTCATCCCTCAGGGCAATCAGCTTCTTGTCACACTCCTCCTGCAAACTCCTCAGCTGCTGGTTGCGCTGGTTGATGGCTTCGTTCACAGAGGGGAAGTCGTTGAGGATCAAGAACTGCTTCAGGTCAGACACAAGTTTCATCAGGGACTCGCCAGCTCGGACCTCGTGGCAGGGAGAAAAACCACAGATCAAAACAGGGCTTTGCTCCAGCTCCAACACAAGATCTCCCAAGCTGCTCCTTCAGCAGGATGAAGTAAAAACTCCCACATTACACAGGGATTCTCAAAAAAGCCTGTAGCTGACAAGCCACCCAGCCTTCCCCAGCCACCCCAAATACCAGTTACTGCCCCAGCAGCAGTTCTTGTGGGAGATATAAAGATCCACCAGTGAACCCAACAGCACCTGAAGGACGTGCTGCCCACAGACCTGAACAGCTCAGTGCTACTCACAATGTTTGCAGCTCTGACGTGCATCTCGTAGTTATCTTGCTCACCCTGGGTTGCTCGAGAGACTTGAGTTTCGTCCTCAATCTAAAGGAATAAAAAGTACACATATCCACCTTTACATATTTAAAATCCAGACAGACGATTACTATGTTATAAGGCATCATATATGGGAATATATGTGAATATGTGTGAATTTCATATATAGGTGAAATGTATATGTGAAAAATATATGTGTGAAATTCACATCCAGAGATGAATTTCAGTTCAATTCACATCTGGAACTGCTGGGGCACCTCTGGAGTCTACAGCACCCTCGTATCATCTTTGCTGTCCTCCCCTCTTGCTTCTGCAGTTCTCCCCCGTTCAGGAACATCACAGGATGGTCAGGAGCAGCCAGGGAGGGCTGACTGCTGTCTGCCCTGGGGAAGGGACCCTCTTCCCTCTTGGAGGAACCAGGAGAAACAGGACTGGAGCACCTCCCCTATGGAGACAGGCTGGGAAAGTTGGGGCCGTTCAGCCTGGAGAAGAGGAGGTTGCATGGAGACCTCACAGCCCCTTTCAAGTATCTGAAGGGGCTACAAAGAAAGAGAGACTCTTTGTCAGGAACTGTAGTGACAGAACAAAGAATAATGGATACAAATTGAAAGAGGGAAAACTTAGGTTAGATATTGGGAAGAGATTCTCCCCTGTGAGGGTGGGGAGGCCCTGGCACAGGTTGCCCAGAGAAGCTGTGGCTGCCCCATCCATGGGAGTGTCCAAGGCCGGGTTGGACGGGGCTTGGAGCAACCTGGGAGAGTGAGAGGTGTCTCTGCCCATAGCAGGGGGTGGGACTCGATGACCTTTGAGGTCCCTTCCAACCCCGTAATAGTCTAGGATTCTCTATGTCCCCTCATGGGCTTTGCTCTCCCCTCACAGCCCCCCCCCCCTTAGAACCCAGCCCCGCCCTTCTCCCCTCAGGAGCCGGGGGATGCCCACCTTGGCCGTCTTGATGATCTCGGTGAAGTTGTCCATGATGGACTTGACATCGTCCTTGAGGCGCTTGTTGTAGGACTGCAGCAGGGTCTCCTTGCTCTGGGGCAGCACCCGGGGCTGCGCCATGGCCGCACCTCCCCTGACGGCCCGGCCCGGCCCCGCCCCGCCCGCCTCTCGCGAGACCTCCCGCGGCGGCCCGCCGATATCTCCCGGCATGCCCCGCGACGCCCCTCTCTCCCTCCGCCCAAGATGGTGAGTGATGGCGGCGGCCGGGGGGGGCCGGGGCCATCCGCCTCCATCCGCCGCCCTCGAGGGGCCGCGGCGCCACGGGCAGGGCCGCGCGGGCGCTGGGCAGCCCTGGCAGGTGGTGGAGGGGCGTTCCGTGCCCGATTCGCGGTGGCCGCGGAAGGCCGGGTGTGGGCCTGTCCCGCCTCCGGCAGCGCGGCCGGGCCGCGGCGGGTCCCCGGTGTGGGCCGGGTCCCGGTGGTCGGACCGTCACCGCTGTGGGGTTGTCTCGGCTGCTGTCGGGGAACACGGGGCCGAGCGAGGCCATTGACACGCGCATTTGGTCGTTGTCGCGCTCCAGGAGGTTTGTAAACCTTGTAAAGGCAAAGCGGAAGATTTGCGCTCTCTGGAAGAGCAGGAAGCTCTTCTGGCTCTTCTCCCTGCTCTGGGAGGTGGCATTTATTTTCCGCCTGGGAAAATAAACGCGTTTCCATGGTGGGAGGGTAACTCTTTCATGCATGCAAGTGTGGAGGCAATAGAAGGCAGTGTGTGTTTCTTGCTTGCAGCCGAAAGGAAAGAAGGCCAAGGGCAAGAAGGTGGCCCCGGCCCCTGCTGTAGTCAAGAAGCAGGAGGCCAAGAAGGTCGTCAATCCCCTCTTTGAGAAGAGGCCCAAGAACTTTGGCATTGGTGAGTAATTGGGATATTTGGGACGTTTGGTCCACTTTGTTCTATGGACAGATGTCTAAATTATAAACAAATCAATGCTGTAGAGTGGAGAGAGTGATGGAGGCAGTTACCTTGCTGCTTTGAGTTAGCTGCTGTCCTTCATGTGAAGGTGGTGTTGGACAATTTGCCAGACTTCCATTATTACTTGTCCTAATGGATGCATTACGTGCTCCTTTTGGGGTGAATCTTGCTCTTTTGCCTGTGTTTGTGGTAAATAATTCAGCCCTGTGCAGTGCCGCTTTTGTACGGGGTGCAGATGATGTGAAAGAATATTTGCTATCTGAGTGGCTGTGCTGACACATCACCACCAAGATCACTGATGCCCCTGTGCTGCTCCCTGCTGCTGCTGCTGCTGCTGCGGGTTTGGGGCAGCTCTGAGCTGAGGGCTGTGTTTTTTAGGACAGGACATCCAGCCAAAGCGGGACCTCACTCGGTTTGTGAAATGGCCCCGGTACATCCGGCTGCAGCGCCAGAGATCCATCCTCTACAAACGCCTCAAGGTGCCTCCTGCCATTAACCAGTTCACCCAGGCCCTGGACCGCCAGACAGGTAAGGATGTGCCCCACATCCTTGGGTTTAAATGGGATGTGCCTCAGGGAAGGGGAGAGAAACTGGAATCTGGAGCATGTCTGTTTAGGGAGGCTCTAATAGTGATAGATAGTTGATGTGTGAATTTGCTGCTTTAAGCCTTGATTGCTGCTGTGTACCCTGAAAAGGGTGTTAGAAAACAGCAAAGCTTCTACTTACTGACCCAAACCCAGCCTTATCTTAACTGTGTTTCTATCAGAGTCCATTCTTCCAACTCAATGTGGAATCTCCCAGGGTTCTTCTAATTGTGTAAACACATTGAGAAACCTGTAGGAGGAAATCCAGCATCCTGCAGGCTGGCATTGAAATGAGGGAAGAAGGGACTTCAGGGTCTTCCTTGAATGAGTAAAAGTTTTTTCCAGGTGACAGTGTCTGTGCAAGAAAACTTGGACATATGTAGAGTAATTCCCTTCTTGTAGATGTTGCCAAACAAGTTCCTTGCTTTAAAGGAGACTGTGCACCACCTCTAACCATAACTGCTGTGGGGCTCCACAGGCATTTCCTCATCCAGACAGTGAAGGAGCTCTCAGAGCCATCAGAGGTGCACTTAGAGGTAAATAGGGGCTCTGAAGGTTCTTTTCTCTTGGACTGTGCAAATGATGATCGCTTTTTGCTGCCTAAACACACGTGATGACAAACCACCAAGATCGCTGATGCACTTCAGTGTTTTAAAAAGCGACGCTTAGGTTTTCAGGTTGTGCAACTAATGAGTAGATGTTCTCTTCCAGCCACACAGCTCCTGAAGCTGGCACACAAATACAGGCCAGAAAATAAGCAAGAGAAGAAGCAGAGGCTCCTGGCACGTGCTGAGCAGAAAGCTGCAGGAAAGGGAGATGCTCCAACTAAGAGGCCACCCGTCCTCCGAGCAGGTGACTGTGTGCCTGGACTTGGCTGATGGCAAACAAGGAGTGTGGTGCTTGGTTAGAGAGAAAACTGATAAACAGGCTTGGACAAGCTATTGCAATGATGTATGAATTTCTTCACCTGAGCTCAAAGTGAAGAGCAAAAAAGACGAGCTTTTTAACCCTGAGCTTTAGCAAATTGTCCATGAAATGTCTTTGGGCTGCTGATGTGGAAAGTTTTCATGACTTCCGTAATGAGGCTGCGTTATGGAACCTGAGCTGCTTGTGTGAGGCTTTTATGAAAGCTCTGAAAATACACTGAGCAGAATCAAAGCTTATCTATAACTTGTTTTTCAGGTATTAACAGTGTCACAACTCTGGTGGAGAACAAGAAGGCTCAGCTTGTAGTTATTGCCCACGATGTAGACCCCATTGAGGTGAGCATTTTACAGGCTACCTGTGGAACTTAAGGTGGGGTCAGAAGTGGTCTTGAGGTGAAAATGCATACAAATACACATTTACCATAACTGGGATGCTTATGCTTATTGGTAGTTGGTGTGACAGTGAGGCTGGGCCCTTGCAATGATGTTTTGAATTTCTTCACCTGAACCAGCAGTGAAGAGCAAAACGAGCTTTTTAACACTGAGCAGTTGGCCACAGCCCAGGCTGATGCCAAGGGTGAAAAGATGTTCTCCCTCCTTTACACAGCACAATTCCCTTTCCTTTTCAGCTGGTGGTGTTCCTGCCAGCCCTGTGCCGCAAGATGGGAGTGCCCTACTGCATCATCAAGGGCAAAGCCAGGCTGGGCCGACTGGTCCACAGGAAGACTTGTACCTCAGTTGCCTTCACCCAGGTTAACCCGTAAGTAGTAGCAAACTTGGGTCTCTCTAAAATGAAATAACACCTTTTTAATGTCTAATAAAAATGTGTCAGCTGGATCCTGAAGCTGCAGGTTATTTTGGGTTACCAAAATGGATCATTACTCTAAAATATGTGTGTGGAACTGTTAGCCTTAATCTGAGTAGTGCAGATTCTAAAGTATTGATGGGTTGGAGTGTTAACCCTTTGCAAGTGATGCTTATGGTTAACCTGAAAAACTGGGTTTGCCACTAGAAGTTCTCAAATCCTGTGGCTAAATATTTATGGAAAACGTTAAATCAAGGCTCTAAAAAAATTAAAACTGTCACCAACAGGGAGGATAAGGGAGCCCTTGCCAAGCTGGTGGAGGCTGTCAAGACCAACTACAATGACAGATATGACGAGGTAAGATTCTCTGTGCTGCTGGCCTTGTCTTGGATTTTATTCTGTTAAAATTCCCAAAAGCTTCCTGGAGATATTCAGATTTTTTCAGACATAGTGACACCAGTTTATAGTCTGTTGGGTGTGTTACACCTAGAGTTGCTTATGGTGTACCCAGATTCTTTACCCAAGCATGGGGTAAAATGTGAATGCTGTCACCAAGTGAGGAGTAAACAGTGCAATCCCAGGGCAAGGATTGTAGAAAAGGCAAACAGGTTCTGCTTGGCTGAACTCCATACCCCAAGTCCAGGAGTTACTTGATGGCTGAACCCAACACCCCTCATGAGGAAAAGTCTTAAGCTCTTCTTTCTCTTTGCTGTCCTGAAATATAGTTCAGTGCTTGAAATGTGTAGGACTTTGTAGCTGAGGGAGCTCTTCCCTTGGTGTAGAAGGAATGGAATTGTGTGAGTTTGATTGCATGAGGCCTCTAACCTGTCCTCCCTTCTTTGCAGATCCGTCGTCACTGGGGCGGGAATGTCCTGGGTCCAAAATCGGTGGCTCGCATTGCTAAGCTGGAAAAAGCAAAGGCTAAAGAGCTGGCTACTAAGCTGGGCTGAAGATGTACTGGATTGCTTTGTACATAAAGAGAATAAACCCCAGCTAAGTTTCAGTGGTCTCTGTTACTGGGGGCAGGGGGTGGCACAGTGGCACTACTGCACTTCTGTTTGCCTTCCATGAAATGACAGAACAGTGCTGTGCAGAAGTGGCTGCACAGAGCAGGTTATTATTTCACTTGGAACAACTGCCCTTGATTACTAGTTCTGTGTAATAATTCCTCTCCCTTGAACACACAGCTGAGCAACAGCTGCTCAGCTGCACATCCTGGATCCACAGTAACCTGCAATTTAGGTCTGTTACTGTTCAGTGTAAGATGCACGATGCAAGTCACAAAGCAGAGACGGCCTTTATTTACTCTGATGCAATGACTTTGAGCCACTCTTGACCTCAGGAATGGCTACTCTTTGATTCACAAAATCCTTTGGATTTTTCTTTTGGAAAACACAGCACTGCAGATGTTAAAATGTTGTAGCTTACAATCAACCACAACAGAAAAATGTGTCCTTGATTACTGTTTTAAGTTCAGTGCTTCCAAGCTGCAGCCAAGTCACGCTGGTGGGAGCTCAGAGTCTGCAGGGGTTGCTTAAAAGTTGATTTGCAGCTTGATAGAGGCACATGTTTGCTGAACACTGCCCTGAAATCCTGGGTGTTTCAGCTGTTCAGGACTGATCAGGCTCCTATCTTCTATAAAAGTCTGCTCCTGACTGTAGTACAAATAGGTTACACATTCCCCTCACCGAGGTATCTTCTGTATAAATTTCCTGTACCACATGAACGAGGTTGCAGCACATAAGCCATACCTATGAGAGAGAATAAAGCCACACATTCACACCTTTCCAAGGTGGACTGCACCTTTCTAGGGCAGCTACACTAACTGATTATTTCACATCACCTTGGAAATGTTACTTCAGTTAAAAATTCAGGCTTTTGTAGCTTAAAAACTCATGCAGGCAGGACTTTACATCCCAGAGCACCCCAGGGAAGGTCAGCCAGACTGGTCCCTTACCAGGTGACGATGTACTGCATGTGCTCGTTCCGCAGGCTCACTCTGGTCTGGCCACCAATGGGCCCCCCTGGGATGGTGCTTCCTGCAGGGATGACACAGCCAAGTTAAATCTTTAGCCTGCACAGTGCAGAGCTGCCCTGGCTGTGAGAGAGGGGATGAAGGTTGTAAGTCTGGTGGATACCCTGCTCCTCTTCTGGGGCAGTGGTGTTCCCAAGTTCATAGAATCACAGAATGGTTTGGGTGGCAAGGGACCTTGAATGCCATCTCATTCCAACTCCTGCCATGGGCAGGGACACCTTCCACTATCCCAGGTTGCTCCAAACCCTGTACAAGCTGGCCTTGAACACTTCCAGGGATGGGGCAGCCACAGCTTCTCTGGGCAACCTGTGCCAGGGCTTCACCACCCTCACAGGGAAGAGTTTGTTTCCTAATATCCCATCTAACCCTGCCTTCTGTCAGTTTGAACATTCCCCCTTGTCCTACCACTCCATGCTCTTGGCTAAAGTCCCTTTCCAGCTCACTTTCAGGCCCCTGTCACCTTCAAAACTGGGATAGCAGAGTACAGGAAGAGAAAGATGCAATACCTTGTTGGACTTGATACTAGAAGTCTTTACAAATGATTCTATGGCTCTACCTTTCCAGGTGCCCAGGGAAAGTAACAAACTGAATGGAAAGGGAGGGAGACTGGTGGGGTTGGGTTCCTGTGTGACTTACTGAAATCTGCATCAATGAAGATGGGCTCAGCACCGGTCACCTTGGCCATGGCCTCCAGGTCTCGGTAGTGCCAGCGGTTTTGTTCAATGTTATTCTCAGGCACAAAGGGTTTCCGGGTCTCTGTTAACCTCACCACCCCCGTGAGATCGATTTCATCTTCAATCTAAAGGAGAAGTGCAGAGAGGAAAAAACGAATCTTTCAAGATTCATTTCATATTCTGGCACACTGAGTCCTGCCAGGAAAACATGGCACTAGCAGGGTCTGAGCATACATGAAACTGTTGTGTCTTGGATGTGCTGTAACACAGCAAGGGAAAAAAAGCAGAACAAGAACAGCTCCTTGTTTGTAAAACACATTATTTACTAAAAAAAAGGTGGGAAACAAAGGTTTGTCTTTGAAAAGCACAATGACTGTTTAAGTCACCTCCCATGATGCTGAACATGGGCAGAAAGTAACACCCCACATTCCCTGGATCCCCCTTACCTGTCCCTTCAGCCTGGTCTCTGGTTTCAATTTCTTTCTGGGCACAAATCCTCGGTTGACTAAAATCGTGACCCTAGAGTTACACACAGAAGTAAGTCTCAGGACTGAAAGGAAATTTATTCCTGCAGCTGCTTAGAACTAAAGACCAAAGAAAAGCAACCCACACGTTTGCTGCCATTTCTTTTTGTCATGTTAAAAGAAAATGTTAAAAGCGCACGTTAAAGGAGAATTTAAATACAATTTCAAATTGAGCCTCAGTGACTGCACAGTCTGTGAGAGAAACCTTTTAAGGGAGGGGGAGTGATTGATGTAAATCTAACCACAACTCAGCTTTTCCAAATGGAAGTGAGGTGCTCAGGTGGACCACAACTCTCCTTAACTCACCCCAGCTCTGTGCAGTAGAAGGGGGTGACGACGTTGGCTCCGTTCTCCGGGTGGGATGTCAGCCGCCCGGCTTCCCGGGCTTCCCGCTCCGGGTCCACCAGCGACCGTGGCAGAATGTAGAGCTCCTTGGAGTGGTCGAAACGCCCTCGGACCTTCACAGGCCTGTACTCCAACTCCTTCAGTTCCATGGGGCTGCATGGAACAAGAGGAAAACAAAATCATGACGGGCAAATTAAATTAGGGGATTTTATCACGGGATTCTCCTTTTCCCTAATGGTTTGCTCCAGAGCCAGCTGGCAAGCAGAAGACAAACACCTCATGGAATATGCAGCTGGCTCAATATTTTGTTACTATCACAGGGAGTGATGATCAGGAGTATCCTGAGAGAAGTTCTTTTCCATGATATCTGCAACCCAGATATCACAGAACTGATGAGCAGGTGGATTCACTACCTGTGCATCCAGCCATGGGAAGCGTTTCTTTCCCATCCCAGACCATGAAATCCAACAACTGAGACATTCTGACAGTTGTGCCAGGTGGCCAAGTGACCTTAAAAACCTCTCTCATATCTCACACAACTGCTCAACACAAGGGGCAGGGCCTGCTGTTGATCCAAGACTACCTGTTGTAAGAATAATTCCTTTGGGACGTCAGATGCCAGCTACCAAGGCCTCCTTGCCCAGGAGGATTATATATGGTATGAACTACATCCCACATTCTCCTGAACAGAGATTCATCCTTTTCCCATGCATTTAGAATATCCCATAGGAAAGTATTCACTTATACTTTTACTAAAAATAAGAAAATTAACAGGATCTCTCTCTAATTTGCTGGTACATCCCAATTCCCATCACAGTCCTTCATTTTCATGCAGGTTAGTTCAGCACAAGCTCATTAGTGCAGGGTCCATATCTAATATCCCCAGCACCCTGTAGATAATAAACCATCCCAGCTTCCATACTCTAATGTCAGAGGGATAGGGTCTGCTGTAATTCTTGATGCCAGTTGTGCAATCAAATCTAATTTCCATTTTCGTCGCTGAACCTGAAAGTACACAAACACAAAAGTAATTCTTTAGGGTAGAACAGAGCAATGCAATAACCTCAGCAAGCCTTGAAATCTTGGTTATAATTTTTTCATCAGACCTGGCCTAAAACAGGGTAATTGGAGATATGAAAATGGAGGCTACTGACTTTAATTTGAGAAAACACACTGAAATAAAAGTGTAAAAAACAAGAATTTCTCCTTTAAGGACTTACAAATGGACACTTGGAAAACAGAAATGTAAAACAACAGCAAATCTTTACCCAGCCTGTGATTTGGACTAAATTAAACAGCCAGAGACTGAAAAATCTGACAGCCCTCAAGTGCTCATTTCTTGAAAAAATTAAATATTTATTTGTACCTGCCATGTGCCGAGACCAAAGGTGGTCAGAGGAACCAGGAGAAGGCCCCATTTCAGTAAGGCATCATCACCAGATGTGTCAGCAGCTGCTGCAGAACTCCGTGGTCTGCAGAACCTCAAGCAAACATCTAGAGAAAAACAGAATGAGGAACAGGATTTATAGAGAAGAGGTGCCAGATTCCTGAAGGAAATGTCACTTTGGTATTAGGCTGAAGCAGGGCAGAAGCCCAAACAAATTTTAGGTATCATTCTTACCTTTAGTGTGCTGAACCAGCCCAGAACCTGCTTTAGTTAGGGGATATCCAAAAAACGTTCTTCTGATCAAGCAAGGTGATACCTACATGGAATAAGAAGGATCCTTTATAGCAGCTCTGCTTTGTAAAACTTCTATCTAGGTGGTATCACTCACCTTCATGACTGCAGGAAATTTTGCTTCCTCACTGATTTTGAGCAACTGCCTGTGAAACGCTATGGGCCAGGTTATAATTCAAACAAAATAAAGTTAGATTCCAGTTGCAGAGCTGACTACAGCACAGCAAATGAACTTCCATCAGCACTATCAGCAAATACACACAGCAGCCTAATCTGTATTCTTGACACAAATGGGGGACAGGATCAGGGGATGGGATGAGGGGATGGGATGAGAGGAGAAGATGAGGGGACTGGATCAGGGGACAGGAGGAGGGGACAGGATCAGGGGACAGGATGAGGGGACAGGATCAGGGGATGGGATCAGAGAACAGGAGGAGGGGACAGGATGACGGTACAGGATCAAGGGACAAGAGGAGGGGACAAGATCAGGGGATGGGATCAGGGGACAGGAGGAAGGGACTGGATGAGAGTTCAGGATCAGAGGACAAGATGAGGGGACAGGATCAGAGGATGGGATGGGGGACAGGATGAGGGGACAGGATCAGGGGATGGGATCAGGGGACAGGAGGAGGGGACAGGTTAAGAGGATGGGATCAGGGGACAGGATGAGGGGTTTTCCCGGCCCGGCCCCGCTCCCCCGAGCCTCACCCGGCCCCGCCGCTCCCGCAGCAGCCTCAGCCCGGAGCTCAGCACCATCCCGGCCATGGCCCCACCGGCCCCGCTCCTCCCAGCCCGGATTAACCCGGCCCGGTCCCCGCGGTCTCCCCCCGCCGCCCCGCCGTGCCCGCGGCCCCGGAACGGGAAGCTCTCCCGGCCCGGCCCCTCGCGATGGCGGCGCCGGGCCCGGCGAGCGGCGTGGCCGGGCCGGAGGTGCCCGAGGCCGAGCGGCGATTCCTGAGGCAGCACCCGCTGCTCAGCCCCGCGGGGCCCGGCAAGGTGCGGCCGAGGGGCGCCCTGAGGGGATGGGGCCGCCTCCCTGCGGGGTCGTGAGGGTGGTGCGCGGTGGGCTCGGCCCCGGAGAGCTCCCGGTCCTGGGGGTGTCTCTGCAGCTGTGGGAGTCGGAGGGAGGCCGGGAAGGAAGGCGGTGGTCCTGCCCTTCCCAGCACCGGGATGGATATAGAAAGGGTGCTTAGACATCGGAAGGGGCTGCCCGGGGAGGTGGTGGAGTCACCCTGGAGGTGTTCAGGGAAAGACTGGACGTGGCACTTGGGACCGTAGTCTTGGTTGACACGGTTGTGTTGGGTCACAGGTTGGACTTGATCTCAGAGGTCTTTTCCAACCTGGTTGATTCTGTGGGGTAATCCCCTGGGCTTGCTGCCCATTCGTGTTTTTTTCCAGGTGAGATGCAGGCTGACAGGACACGAGATGCCGTGTCGGCTGTCGGAGCTGCAGGCTTATACCAGCGGCAAGAAGTATCAGCGGCTCATAAAGACAGCTAAAGAGTTCGACTACGGCACGTTTGAGCCCCACATAGTGCCCAGCACAAAGAATTTGTACGTATTCTTCCTCCTCTGTGTTATGTTATGCTTTACACTTTGCTCGATCTCAGACGTAAAGTGGTTGAGCTTTACAAAGTTTTTATGGGTTTTGGGAAGGATTTATGAAGTATTTATCAACTTTGAGTACGGTGCTTGTAAGTGAAAAGTTATGAAGTAACAGCATACTTAAACTCTTGCTGGCTCTTTCTTTTTGTGTCTCTAGACACCAGCTGTTCTGCAAGCTCACCCTCAGACACATCAACAAGTTCCCAGAGCATGTGCTGCGTCACGTCCAAGGGAAGCGCTACCAGAAGGCCCTAAAAACGTGTAAGTAGCTTTTCTGGAGCTGTTACCAGACAATTTTTTCATTGAGCTGTTGAGATTCCAGTGGATCTAATGCGAAGGGAATGGGACAGTTTTCTTTAGAATGGCATCAGTGTGTTGCTGTGTGCTCCTCAGCTAGGAAGGAAGATCCCAGATGTAGGGAGCAGTTGGCCTCTAGTAAATGCCTTGGGACATCTCTCCTTGAGAGGATCAGTTCTAAAACTCCCCCAGGGAGTTCATGTATCCAGCACAATGTGTTTTAACATCTTCTCTGGTCCATAGTGTTGCTGTAGATTATATAGGTTGTATATTCGGGGTGGAGCATCCTGAACTTTGGAGGTGCATTTCCTGTAAGCTTGAGCTGGACATGAAGGGACTTGGGGACTGGGCTGCCTGGCTCAGTGCTGCCTGACTCTCTCTGGTAGATGAGGAATGCCAGAGGGAAGGAGTGGAGTATGTCCCTGCCTGCCTGCGACAGAAGAAGCAGCGGGCACAGCATCCTGATGACCAAATGAATGGGAGCAGAAAACCTCACAGGAAGGAGGAATTCTGGGAGCCAAAGTCCAGTGATGAGGATGGAGAGGAGACAGACGACAGCATGAGTGACCTGTACCCACGTGAGTGAGAACACTGGTGTCATCTATGTCCTGAAGAAGTTTATGGGCTGATTTTCTCGTGGTTTCTTTATACTGTTCCCTGCTGCTCTTCCATCCAGTTTGGGGGTTTTGTGTCTTGGAAAAGCTTACCACCACCAAATAAGAAATAGCATTATCACTAAGTGATAATCAGTTAGATCATGTAAGCTGTGAGGGGAGGGATACAAGATCCACTGGGATTTGCTGCTTTAGGTATCTCCACTTCCCTCGTTTCTCAGCAAGTCCCTGAGTCTGACAGAAGCTGGTCATCCTGTTTTACTGACATATCTGGAGGTGCAGATCCAATTTGCTGCAGAAGCAGAGGTGTAACTCCACCTGTGCTGGAGTTCCCAGAACGGGATTAGTGAGAGCACCAGGCACATTTCCAATAAAACACAATTGGCAAATCACCTTTAAGCTGCTCTCAAAATAAAATTAGTGTGCACAGGTAACTGATTCTGAGCTAAATCTTTGTGTTTTAGCTGCGCTCTTCCCAGAAAAAAGCCCATCAGCTGCACAAACCACAAAGGGCAGCGATGACTTTGTGACAGACAGCGAGGATGACGGGGCCAGGAATGGAGAGGACGGTGGAAGGATGGATGTCAGCAGAGCCGTGGGCAACAAGAGAGGAAAGGTGGGAGTCACCCCGCTGCCTGCAGCAGCAGGGGAGCGTGGAGCTGGGATCCCATCCCGTAGGTGTTCCATCTATTCCTGTCTGAGAACCAGCAGAAGGTGCAAAGCTGTTCAGAATAGACTTTCCCCGTGTGCCAGACACTGACTTGCATCCCGAGGTGTGAATTGCTGCCAGGAAGTGTTTATCCTCTCTGTGGTAGTGAGCGATGTTCCTGCCTGTATAAACAGCTCATCTCTGGTGGCATCCTGCTGCACACCAGCAGGGAGGCTGATGTGTGTCTTGTGGGATAACTGTCCTCCAAATACACAAACATATGTGAAACCCTTTTGCAGTCACAGGGTCCTTCTAGATCTCTTTTGAGGCACTGCCTTACAGGACATCCCCTGATCCCACTCAGTTTGGGAAGCAGGCATGTGTTAGATATATAAAGATGGATTTGGGGGTTGGAAATAAGCTGATTGAACTTTTTTTCTCTACAGAAACAGTCGGGCCCTTTAAAGAAGAAATTCAAGAGCCGTCATCGAAAACCCAAGAACTTCAAGAAGGCAACCAACGGGAAATAAATTTTCTGATAAATACCTGGCCTGAAGCCTGTTGTGTAACAATTCCAGTAGGAGCACAAGTGTTTGCCCATTCCAGTTAACTGTTACAGGTGCAGAGGGGAGTAGTGGGGTGGAATTAAGTTGTATTCAAAGAGCTTCAAGCCACCCCCACACCAAGGGAAGGATTTCTGCTGCAGTCAGGTGCAGACAGCTCAGCACTCAGAGCTCTTTACAGAAAGCTGTTTTTTTGGTAGGCAGGAAAGCACAGCAGCCTCCTGAGCAGCTCCTCCAGGGAGCTCATCCATGGAGCATCACCAGCCACACACGCCAAGTGGATACAAAGATGCCATCGTTTTATTTTGATTGTTTTCGAAAATCAAAACATTTTCAAACACAACTAAGGTACAAAATACAGCATAAAATGAGAATTTATACTTATTTCTTTTTTTTTCCACATAGAAAGCAAAAATATATTCAGAATGAATTCCAGAACACTTTGCAGAGCCAATTGGTAGCTGACATCCTGCTTTGTCAGAGCTTCTCAGCCATGGGGAGAGGTCACTGTATTTCTGGGAGATGCACAAGTACAGCAGCTTATGTAGGAAACCAGAATCTTCTGCATCGGGGCTCACAGTTAGTAACTCTGAACATTGTGCTGCCTAGAAGTATCTGATAATGCCCTCCACCTAACTGTGCCCTTTGAGTATTTAAGTATTCCTGCTGCAAGGGACAGTATCAGTTCCTCATCTGGGGTCTTTTGTTGGAAAGGGGACTTGGTTTTCACAGAGGAAACTGGTCAGTATTTCAGACTAGTCTGTCATCCAGCTCCTCAGTTAAGACAGGACACAAGGAAGTTGAGAAAGCCAACTTAAGGGGCTACTTACAGGAGTAGTTTCTGTCATTCCATGTATAAATACTATGAACATCAACAGCAGTTCAGGTATCTGAGAATGGCTGCCTTGATGGAGTCCAAAACCGTTACAAGACCTGCAGAGACACCGAGTAAAAGCCTCCTGTGCTGCAGATCTGCACTGAAAGGACTGGTTTGTTTAGCTATGAAGAGTCAGGCACAAGGAACAGTTGAGGTGAAAACTTCTCTTGCAAAGAAAGCTGCCTGTGACCTGACCTTAATGCTGAATTCCCTTCCCATCAATCTGGACATCAGGGGTTGGACTAGATGATCTGAGGTCCCTTCCAACCCTAACTGTTCTGTGACAGCAATTGGCTTCCTCCAGCAGCAGCAGCACATCTTGCCCTTACATTGGCTATTTTCCCCTTAAGATGATGAAATCCCTGGTTTAACATTCAATAGTGCTCTTCTATTTTTCATTAGTTCTTTCAGCCTAGTTTTCTCTCCTAAAAAGCAACCGTAAAGCTGAACCGTCCAGCTGAGAGTCCCCACCAGGAGACTCCAGGAAACAGCTCCCACTGGAGATGTTCAGCTGAATTCCTCCTTGAAAAACAAACAGTTGAGCATCTTCCTCAAGGGAGACAACAGTGCAAGGTAATCAGTGTAATGGTAGGAAGTTGGTGGGGCTCATGCTGTCTAGAATTCTTCCCCAATCTAGTGAACGGGCTCACCTAGCTGACTAGCAGAGGACAAAATGCCTCCTTGGAGCAGCACTAAGCATGTTCATGGCACAGAGGTCGTGGCACTGAGAGGCCAAACAGGGCCTTCATCTCTGAGGAGTTCCTCCCTCTGAAGGTCCATCCCTGGCTGCTTATCCACTGCCCAGGCTTTGCACTTGGATTCCTCGGCTGTAACCGTTTGCAGACAGAGTTGGGAAGGGGGGCTATGGCAGCACAAGGGCTACTTCCACATTTCCTCCCTGCACAGCCCAGGGGTGGCTGAGATGGCAGAGAGAAGGAGCTGTCAAGAGCTCAGCACTCTGGCTCTTCACACAGCTGGGACTTTACGGCCAAGAGACTTGACAGAAGTGAATCTAAGAAGCAAAAGACTATAGATTAGAAGACTGACTGCTCTCATCTGGCATGTACTGAGTGCAGGGAAGAGGGGGAGTTTCTGTAATTCTGAAGACATTTTCACCAATAACCTGCAATTCAGATATGAATTTGGGACATATATAGATGGGAGCTGGTTAATAGCAGAAAGGAGCCTTCATTATGGAACCTGCAGCACAAGTTGGCTCCCTGCTCGGGAATTCAGGAGGGGCAACTTTGGGGAAAGAATGCTGAATAAAGAGCTCTTTTGGCACGGAATTTTCACAGAATCTAACATTCTGTCTCTCCAGGATTATGTCCCCCATCTCCTTCCTGAAATCTGATCAGCAATACAGGATTCATGATTAACAAGACAGGATTCTCCCTTGTTTCCCTTGGGGGCAGAATTGGGACATGTTAGAAAACCTTCTCCCTTTTCTTACCTAGAAAGGGCTACAACTACTTTCAGTGTTTTCTTTTTGCCTTCTCTTTGGGGGCAAGAAAGACCTACGTCTGTTGATAAAACAAAAGGGAATTACAGGTCTCTGAGCAGCAAAACAAGAGTGTTTTTTTTGTTTTCTGATGCTGCTTTTCCACCCTGGTAAGCAATGCTATAACCAGCAATGGAACTCCTTATGCACAAGACAGTGTGATGAGGGCGAGAAAGGGGATCCACTTTTTTAGTTATAGCTAGAACCCAACAGCACACTGAATGGTACAGCTGTATCTGCTCACAGTTCTTCAAATTTTAAGACACTGCTGACACTCAAGACAGCAACCGTTCTACTGCAGCTCACTGAAGCATCAGCAAGATGCAGGTTCCTTAGGTTAGTTCCAAATCTAGGAAGTTAGAATAAGCCTAGGCAACATTCCTTGGAGAAACAGGGTTTTATCTATTATATTACTGGTGCCACAGTAAATCAAATTCAAAACATCTGTGCCTTTAATAGGAAGGGGGCATGTACGTGTAAAATGCTGGCAGTTTTTGTTGAATCCATAGAGAATCAGTTCTGGACTTAATACATTATGTCCCAAGAAGTGTTGCTATTCCTGTTACCACTCTTTTTTCTTCTCATCCATGGAAACTCCACCGGGACCCAGTGCAACCACGAGGAGGAGCCCTCCAATGACAGACATGGTCTGGAAGAAGTCGTATTTGAGGAAGTCGTGCATGGGCTTGTAGGCTGGGACGGTCCAGAAGGCATTGAAGTAGATGTTGATGCCAAACAGCCAGATGACCAGAGTCAAGGCAGCCAGCTTAGTCTTGAAGCCAATTGCCACCAAGATAATCAGGGCTGTGCCCACAATGTTCTGCAGAATCTGCAAGGAAAAAAAACACAAACATAAACTTACACAGTTCTTAAACAGAGACACAAACATCCACGTTGTCATGGCAGAGATGATTTAAACTTAGTTTCTAAGTTATTAATTCTACTCATAGACTTAAATGATGAGCACTGAGCAGGCCCAGCAGCCCATCTGGGCACTGATACTGTATTCTAGTTCCTCAACTCATAGTTTTCCACTGGGATACTTACAGAAAAGAAGTTCATATCAAAGTGTAGCAGTGTCATGAACATGAGGACGAGCAGCACACGGCCCCCCAGCTGCATGTACTGCTTGGGAGAGCTTTCCCGCATGGTGGGGACACCGGCAAACATGCTCTTCCCCTCCGAGCGCGACTCAGCCAAAAGCAGCAGCAAGCCTCCCCCAAGGGCAAGGTTCCTACAGAAACACAGAAATGGGGAGAAAGGAGGAAAAAAAAAAAAGCAGTTTAGTACAGTTTGCACTGATCTGTAATGTCTTATCTGACAGTTTCAGCTCGGTATCTACGTGCGAGTGAGGAGCGACCTCTGCACCGTGTGATGTGTTAGCCTGGGTTAGACTTCCCAGCTCCAGCAGGGCTGAGCATGCCAAGGATTTACACAAGGAGGAACACACCAAGGATTTATACAAGCCTGTGCAGACAGGTACAGCCTGCCAGAGAAGTCCAGCTCGGGCACAATGTCAGGCTTTAGTGTCTGTTACAACATGAATTTAGCTGTGTTAAAGTTACTCTGTACCTCAGGTTTAGCCATACATGCCAAAGTAGTTCAGAGGTTGCTTTGAGAAAACAGAGCAGCAGTGCTGCTAAGAAGTTACACATTTACAGGGCTGTAGTAAGCCCAAAGTATAGTTTTTGTGCTGTCCTCCTGGTAACAGCCAGCCATCATTCAGGATTTGACAAGAATGCTTATGTTTAAGAACCTTGTTTTCTCCTTAGGGAGGGAGAGATTTAAAATCCCAGAAACCCCAGGACCTCTCCAGTGTCCACATGCTGTAGTTTTCTTGGGAAATGCCTTCAATCATGCATAAGCACAGTTGCTATTTCAGCCATTTAGGAAATAGTAGACACTCACTGATCCAGTCTAAACACTTGTTTGTGAGCTGTCAGCAAGGTTAGCAGCAGAAGCACTTGGATCCTAGTGAGTTAGGATTAGTCTTTCCCTTCCATAGTACTAAGCCTGCTTTCTACAGTTTAACACAGACTCTACTGATTTTTCAAGTGCTGTCATTTCTTTTTTAATGTAAATGCATCACCTGCAAAATCTTTCAGGTAAATACTATGTACAGATATAATTTCCTCTTTCACCAAGCACCAGTTTTTATTCTGTTCCTATAAAAACCTTCAGAAGGAGCCATACCTCATCAAGAACTTCAGGTCCCATAGAATGCTGTATGCAATAGTCTAGGCAAAGAATAAAACAGGTTAAAACACCATATGAATTACACTGAAGGTCTGAATTTATGTTATAATCTCAAATCTGTATCAGCAATAACAGAAGTCAATTAATTTATACTGAAAGAAATAAAGTAGATTACATCAATGTGGTCCAATGAGTCATTGGACAGGGAATGCAAGGGAATTTGATTTGTACTTTAGCCCCCCCTTAAAATTCACTGGTTTTGTAGGGGAAGGATGCTACCAGCCAGGATCCTTTGTGATGGGGACAGTTCTTTATAAAAGCTGTGTGCTGAAGGCCAAAGCAACTGCAAGTTCCACACTGGGCTCATTAACTGATGTACAGGTAAATTGCCAGTTACTCCTCCTAAATTGGTCAAGGTCAAGTATTGAATGAATGTCTCCAGCTGACTAATTGCAGTTACAGCCAAGGATCTATTGGGCACATCGGAAGAACAGAAGCAGCAAAATAGTTCAATGCCATCAAGGACTGGCACTGGGCCAGGGTGGAGAAAAATTCCAGGGCTGCAGGTTATATTTAAGCATGTTGGTAGTGCTGGGGCTATGAGAGAAGATTTGAAAGATACAGTTTAGAAGGGCTGAAGACTTAAGCCTCCTACCTGTAATGCTATAATTCCAAACAGTCCAAAGCAGGCATATTGCACAAAGTTCCTACTCAGCACCAGGATACAGCCACCTGAGTTGGGAAGATTGAACACAGTTACACTTGTGGCACAGGAAAAACTGCTGCAGGAATGTTAACTTGGTTTGAACTGAGCAGACTCCCATTTCCTTCAGCTGTGCCATGAAGAGCATCAGGCAGGAAATTTCAATGGCACAAATCAGTTTGAGAACTCAGAAGTTTTAGTGCATTTTAAAACGTTTTATAAATCCAGAAGTATCTTTTATTTTATAAAGGGTAAGAATATGCTGAACACAGTCCCCAACACAGCACTGTACAGCAGCCATCTGTGCTAAAGCATTAAAAGAATTTAAAAAGAAACTCAATTAATTATGGATTGTCCTTTTTTTTGGGGGGGCAATGAGATAACTGTTATGGCAACCATACTGCATTCCTTTTCCTTGAAAGGTTTTGTTTTCTATCCTTTCTCAAGTCTTCCATCACAAAGCACTGACAGCCTCTGCCACTTTGACATGAGGACTGGCAACTACATCAAATTAAGGTGACCCTCTACACAAAAAAATCAGGGCAAAAAAATCTAAATCCAGACACATGGTAAGAAACTGACAATTGAGAAGAGTAAATCAGCAATATAATATAAACAGAAAATAATTTTACCACTCTCCATTTCTGATACCCTGAGCCCACCCAACACACAAACAGCAGAGCTCTGCTTCTGGGCTTATTTTGATTCCTGGGATTTGGAAAAATCTGTGACACAAGTACCTCACTCAGGTGTAAATGTACCCACTGCAGGGTAAGACTTTGCCATGGAGGTGAATATCCTTAAAAAAAAAAGTCTTAACACTGCTGTGTTTAAGAAAACAGGAGTATTTCATTTAGAGGACTCCAGGGTGTGGTATGTGTTTATGAATGCATGTACAGAACTGAAAACAGATTGTCCTGATGGATTCTTGGCATCTCTGACTCAGAGGCAGTGTGTCACAATAAATTCTCTACAGCTGCTTCCAGGAAAGGCTGGAGCAGGTCTGTTAAGAGTTCTCTTCATTCAGCCCATGCAGTGCTATCAGTTCTAAGCTGTCAGTGGCATTAGGAAATCAGTGAGGTGTCCCACACTTCCATGATTCCCAGTGCCCACACGAGCCAGGGCTGCGGGTACACCAGAGTGCCCTGGCACCCACCTCGCCAGCCTGAGAACCACTTACTCAGCTGTCCAAAGAGATTTAGGAACACAAAGATGGAGGCCAGGAAGTAGCCACAGTTCCACGTGCCATCAATGTAATCCCTCTGTTCGCTCCACTGGAACCACATGCGGATGCCATCCTCCAGGAAGGTGCTGATGAGGCACAGCCGGGCCACATGGGGAAGGTACTGCTTCGTCACCCTCAGGAACTGCATGGGCACACAGCAGGGTTAGCAGGGAAGGGGAGACTTCAGGAATGACAGATCAACGCTCTCTGCAGACTCTGAGGTCAGCAGTTCTCATGCACACAAGGTCATCAACATCTACAGAGAAACTTCGACTTGGATTTGATGAGAATGCCTCTCCACTCCAGTTTGAGAACAGCTGGGAGCAGTGGAGGAAACCTGTCGTTGTGCTTTTGGACAAGGACTTGGAGAAAAGCAGAGTCCTGCAGCACCTTCCTATGTAACAGGAACAGTGCTTTGATGGAGCTCTCACTAATGAAGGCTGACCTTGGTTTTAGTTTCTCTATCTCAGGGTTTCATGTTACAGCTCAACTATCAGATAGCCAGGAGCTGAAAGGGCAATCCTGCTCCCACCCACATGCTTGGGCACTCACCACCCTGTAAAAACCGATTCAGGGAGCCAGGCTGAGAGAAGACAAATTCTATACAAATTAAAAAAACATTACTAAGCCTTCTGCCAAGCTCCTTCCCTCTAACAGCTCAGAAAAACAACACATGTACTCAAGTAGCAGTTCCACTTCGTGGAACTGCACCCTCTATCCTCTAGGCAAGTTTTTACTTCCATTAGAAATAGCATTCTCTGCAGAAAGGAAACACACATTTATATACACAATTCAGTGTAATAGTTGAAAGGAAATGATATCATCATGTAACAGATGCTGAGCTTCAGTTCTTGGGAGTGCAAGATGTATCTGAGCCCACATCCCCCTTCATCCTACAAGCTCCTGGGTCAGTTTGCTCTGAAACTACAATAAAGTAACAAATGAAGAATTGCCAAACAAGGTCTGGACCACCATGTTCTACAGGGCTGTGGGGTGCACAGGAAAACTTACTGCCTCTGGGTTATAATAAGAGTTTAACTGTCACTCCATTTTCTAAGCAGCACTGCTTGATTATTACTTAATTGAGACTTCCACCAGGAAGGAGACAAAAGCCATTTCTGACAGTTTATTCCTGCAGCAGCAATCAGAAAATACTGAAGGCTATGCAAATGACAAGCCTGGCTTACTGTGTAACTGAAGATTATCACAAGAGAAAAAAAATCAGCAAACATGCCTAATAGTCAATTAAACAGTCAATATCAGGACAAACTGCACTGTTGTACTGCATGTATCCAGAGTCTAAGGGTCAAAATTCACCTTAATCAAGTGCATTTTAAGTGGAGCTGTACTCTGCCTCAGGGCTGCCACTTCAGGCTTTTTTTAACCCAGGCAATAGTTAGATGAATGAGTCAGAAGGAAAAATTGTGATCTTTGTCACTGAATGAGACATACATCTTGGTTTACAGCTTTCCTCTCTCCTGGGTTTCACTGTGAGTTCGAGAAAACTTGCTGAGGAATACTAAGAATAAAGTTCTTACAAATCAGAAGGGGTTTGCAAGATACAGAACAGATAACTTGGGTCTAGAAAGAAATCAGAGGACAAGCGCTGGAAAGGAAAAAAGCAGTGATGTGGAAAGGCTGAAAAAAGCAGCAAACATCTGCCTCCAGGCCTCATCTCTGCTGTTTTGAAGTCATGATGAGCTGATCTCATCTTCCACTTCCCTGAAACCAAATCCAGGTGAAGGATCCATGAAGACATTTAACATTTACCTGTTCTCTTGGCAAACAGAGGGAATTCAACACTGTCCATTAAACACGAGTGCACACACCCAATCAGCTCCAGACAAGTCAGAAAGGCCAAGCCTATGGCAGCTCCAGTGCTGAGCAACCTCCTGACACACATCATCTGTGGACACCCACAGCTCATGGAGCTGCAGTTACTGAGCTACACTCAAGTTGAACCCCCTGTACACAGCAAGCTTAAATAATCTTCAGAAACAGGTAAAAATCCAAGCCAAAGGAACCACTGGCCATGGAGATCCAGAGAGAAAGGAAGAGAACAATTACACCAAAACTACAGGAAGAGAATGTAACGGACATCAAGCGATTTTACAATTGGAGGATCTGGGTATAAATCACCCAACTAATTTAACTAAGGACGGAGTAAGTTATAAGAAACATGAGATCTCCAGAAGTGGAACTGAATTAATAGTACCAGTCCCTGCACATCACCAGCAAGATGTGGGTCAAAAGCTGCACCCCAAGACCACTTCCTTTGAGATTCACACAGATAAAGCAGCACTACAGGAAACTCTGTAGTGAAAGATCTGCAGCTAAAAAATGGGACTAGAAACACACCCTCCACTGAGCACAATACCCATAACACCATAATTTATTTGGGTAAATACCCCAAACCAAAACCGCTGCGACTGATGGAGGTGGCAGCACTAAACTCGTGACATCAAATAACTGAATGGCTTATTCTGCTGTGGGCTTTGCATCCAACTGCTCTTTCCATGTGCTGCCTCCTCGGAAGAGGCAAATCATCATGAGAAAACACAAGAGAATGCTAAATAAAACTATTTTAAAGAAGAACAGCTGGTTCTGTGCTGGCAGCCAACTCACTGACATATGCCAGAGGGGCTTTGTGTTGCCACTTCCCCCCCTAATGGGATTAGAAAGGCAAAGATAGATTTAAATGCTCCTTTAAGTTGAACAAGCAAAGATGTACAAGATGATCCAGGGATCCCTAAATCAAATCTCTGCTCAAACCCCATTTTTCAAAAGGAGGCTTGAAATACTTAAACCCATAAAGACCTGACCAAAAGAGAGGTAACAAAGTGACTCATTTTGACCCCACTGTTTAAATTTGCTGACAGTCCAGTCTGTTTTATTAAAAGTGTATATACTGTAGCATAACTACTGGTAGTTTAAGACCAATACACAGCCAGGAGTTGGGAATTTTTGCTGTCACCAAGGTGTGTCCTATCCAAGTACAGAAGCCTCTTCTGTGTGTGTGTTCTTGGATCAGGAAGTTCTGATTCTGGTGAGGAATAGCACTCTGCTTATCTACACAGAAACCCTGGTGACCTGCACAGCATCATTAGTCTGGAGCTTCTGATAAAGGCATATCTCAAGTATTGAGCTTGTATTTTAAGGGATTGGTTTGTTCTGAGAGGAGAGATACCTCTGTCAGTCTGGGACACTACACATTTTTCCTGGAAGAGGATGCTCAATCCTGTGGCAGAGAGAAAAATCCCTTCCTTTCACCAATCTGAATACATCCAATTCAAGAGATCCCACCCAAAAATCACAAGGACAGCAACGTCCATCACATTCATTAGGTCAATGTCTACAAATCATTTGTCAGAACTGGGAACAAGAGGCTTTCCCACTCATTTCCAAAGGGAGGAAGAGAGCTCTGACCTGCTAGAACACTGCCAGCAATCTTCATCAGGTTTTTAATTGCAGGCAGATTTCTCATGTCAGTGCTTTTCAATTTTAAAGTGTGCTTTATACCAATTCCCTTTCCCAAAACGCTATTTATTAATGAAATCTTTAAAATGGTTTTTTTCCACTTATTGCATTTTACTATCACTCTCCATGGGAAGATTCTTTTCCCAGCCTAACCAGAATAGGCTATTTGGCTTATAATGAAAAAGGATCAGTGCACTGACATGACTAAATTCTAGAGAACATTTCCAAATTAATTTTTTTAATCTAACACATGTGAAGTTCAGACTAGAAATGAAATGTTTTCTTCTCCTTTCTGTTACCTGCAAAATAGCATTTTGAGGACAAGGAGTTCAAACTGAAAGATGGGAAATTTAGGTTAGATATTAGGAAGAAATTGTCCCCTGTGAGGGTGGGGAGGCCCTGGCACAGGTTGCCCAGAGAAGCTGTGGCTGTCCCATCCTTGGAAGTGTCCAAGGCCAGATTAGACACAGCTTGGAGCAACCTGGGATAATGGAAGGTGTCCCTGCCCATGGCAGGGAGTGGAACTGGATGAACTTTAAGGTCCCTTCCAACCCAAACCATTCTGAGATTCTATGTTAGAATTATCTGAACAAGATGCATCAGCATTTATGTTGAAAAATTAAATAAACTCCCCCAAGCCCTGAGAGCCCTTTCCCTGCACTACAATGACTCCATAGTTTCCTTGCATTTTTGTCCATAATTTTTTTTTAGAACAGCAGAAATACCAGGCACCCACATTCCTAAAGATTATTATTACAGACACTATAAAAGTTGCCTGGGATCTGCTCCCTCTTACAAAAGGATTACAAAGGAGAGACAACCCTAAACTCTCAGTGCAGGCCCCAGATACAGCTATTTTCAGTATGATCCTCTCAGCAGCACATGGTGACTGCACTGAAGGGCTCAGCATGTAATATTTTAACAAGAATCACTAAAAAAGGACTTAATTTCTGAGCATGTGAATGAATTAATTAATAACACTGGGCTGGTGTTACAGTGTCTCCTCCACTGCAGCCCTGGGGAATTCCTAACAGCTCAGAGCAGCCCCTGACCAGCAATCCCACCCCAAGCATTGCTGCTCCCTTGACCCAAACACTGAGAGAACTGAACCAACAGAAAAAATAAACTCAGTTTTTCTTTTTCCTGCCAGTTCAGCTCTCCAGTCCAGTGACAGAAGTGCTGGTGAGAGAGAAAAGGGGGACATAGCCTCAGGAGAAGTAGGACAACCCCTTTCACTGACAGCTGGCTGTCTGGCAAGCTTAGCTGCCTGTAAGACTGTGCCTTCAGTGCACTAGTTCACCTCTGGATTAAGAGCCACTTATTACAGCTGAGTATCCTGGCATCAAGGGCATAATTTGCTAATTCAAAGGGAAATTACAGTATCTGAGAAAAGCTAAGCTTTACTGTTTGAATTTAAGGAACAGATTATTCTTGCCTTTGTAAGAGACATTCAGGATTTACTGATAAGCCATGGAATTAGCTATAACATTTTCCCACAGGGCTTTTATGTTACAGAAATTAAGACTCATTATGTCTCGAGCACTAGTACAGGGAGTGGAGAAAGCAAGAATATCACTGAAAATGCATTCAGCTCCCAGAACAGCCATTGTCCAGCCTCCACCAAGGGGAGTTTCAACATAACTTCACTCCAAATGTTCCAAGTACTTTTTTTAAAATCCAAGATGAACTAACAGCTCCTGTAATGCCAAGTGTTAACTTCACAATATATACCAAAGGTTGTTGTTTAGCAAGTCACTCCTACACTGGTGTGAAACTGAGTTTTAGCAGCATAGACAGGACTGAAAGGACCTGACAGAGCTACCAGGCAGATCTTCAGAGGCAGAATTATCACAGGAGTTATTACTCAGAATGCCATAAAAACTATTTTGCAATCTGATGGCAAGCGTAGCAAACACTCCAAATTCTGCAGCTAAAGGAAAGACTCATCTCTAAATAGGATGTGGTCAAGCACAAATAAATTTGTGCCATTTAAAGCTCATTTCAGGAGAAGGCAAACTGCATTTGAGCTGGACAACAGAGCTTTCAGTAGTATGAAAAAAAGGTGTGTTAAGGACATCTAGAAATAACCCCACAGGAATAAATAGAGAGGTGTTATAAAAAGGTCAGGACAAGCATTGTAAATTTTGGCAAGTAATGTGAACACTGCAGTGACAGTTTACTTTCTCCTCTAAAAGGAGTGAGAGGACAAGGTAAACAGAGAGTGACCAAGATAATCCAGACATCCCTTAAATCGGGCACTCCACACACCATAAGAAGCTCTGCCACGAAATCCAGTCTTCCTTCTTCCATCTGGGGGTGGGGAGGAAGTGCAGAACAGGTTTTCCCAGTGAAATCAGTTAAAGACACAGAGGCAGCACAGCCCCCTTGGAGCTGTGACGTGTTATCTTGCTCCACACAACTCACACTGATTCAGAAGAGTTGTAGAACCAGGCAGAATCAGATTTTCCAGCGAATTTGCTGAATGTGATTAGATGCTGTCTCTCATTGTCAATTAGATGAATCACCATGACTGTGAAGATCTTTCCAACACCATCCCCAGCAGAGCAACTACTTACACTCAAAACAATCCTGCTCTCACATATCGTAAGAGATCTCAAGCTTCTATTTAACAGAGAAATCAGTGCGGGCCTCCGCTGAAACAAACGTGAGAAGGATTACAAGACAACATCAGCTCCTTTGCTTTCCTTTTGCCCCGATCCTGAGCACAGCACACGGTGCTGAGGAGCCTTTTCCAGGTTTCCAGACACGGGTCAGGGTTTCATAGAACCACAGAATGGTTTGGGTTGGAAGGGACCTTAAAGACCATCTCATTCAAACTCCCTGCCATGGGCAGAGACACCTTCCACTAGCCGAGGTTGCTCCAAGCCCTGCACAACCTGGCCTTGGACACTTCCAGGGATGGGGCAGCCACAGCTTCTCTGGGCAACCTGTGCCAGGGCCTCACCACCTCACAGGGGAGAATTTCTTCCCAATATCCCATCTAACTGTGCCAGGTCAGATCACCAGGTCGCCCTCCTGTCCCCAACACCTCACCCCGCTTCCCCACACCCCTTTGTGCCCCATTCACCAGCCGGGACGGCTCGCACGGAGCCCAGGGCAGTTCAGATTCCTGCTCCCCTTCCCATTATTCCCTCCCGGGGGAAGGGAGCCCCATTCCCAAGAACAACTCTCTTTCCAGGCGCAGCCGCCGCGCTCCCTCGAGGGCAAGGGCGGCCCTCGGGCCTGAGCCGGGCCGGGGTCCCCTCGGAGGGAACTGGAAGGGAACTTCCAGGACGGGAAGTTCCCTCTTGAAGGGAACTTACAGGAGAGACGGAGAGGGACTATTTACAGGAGCGTGTAGCGAGAGAACAAGGGAGAGAGGAGGAAAGAGAGAGGGTTTAGATGAGATAATAGGAATTGTTCCCTGTGAGGGTGGTGAGGGGCTGGGATGGACTTCCCAGAGAAGCTGTGGGTGCCCCATCCCTGGAAGTGTCCAAGGCCAGGTTGGAGCAGCCCGCTCTAGTGGAAGGTGTCCCTGCCCACGGCAGGAGAGTGGAACCGGACGATCCCCAAGCTCCCTTCCAACCCAAACCACTCCACGACTCCACGAACCCACCAGAGCGCGGCCGCGACCCGGCCGCCATCCCGGCCTGGGCTCCAGCGCCACAAAGGCCGCCCGGGCGGCGCGGAGCGGGGCTGGGTGGGGGGAGGCAGGCGGGCGGGCTAGGCGGGCACCCACCTGGTCGGCGAAGTCCTCGGCGGTGTTCATGATGTCGTTGTGGCCCATGGCGGGGCCGGGCGGGCGCGGGCGGGGCGGGGGCGGCGGGGCCGGGCCGGGCCGCGCTCGGTGCCGCTGCAGCCGCTGCCACGTCGGACGGGCCGGGCCTCGCAGGCGCCGCCGCGCCGGCGCGCGGGGGGCGGAGCCTCCGCGGGGGGACACGCCCCCGGCCGCGCCCCCCGGCCGCGCGCCCTTAAAGGGGCGGGGGGGGTGTTCAGAGCCCCCTCACGGGCGGTGGCGCCTGAGGCGGGAGGAGGTTGGGGTGTGGTGTGTTCCCGGCTATGGAGAAATACGAGGTGCTGCCGCAAGGGTCCAGGCTCTGCCTGGCGAGGAGCGGGCGGCTGCGGCGTGGTGGGGGTGTAGGTGGTGCTGGAGGGGGGGTATAGGGAATGTGCGGACCTGAGGAGGGGGTGTGGGGAACCTGTAGGGCAATACAGGACCAGGAGCGTAAGTGATGCTGGGGGGGTATGTAGGTGTTGCTGAGGGGTGTCTGTAGGGTGTATGTGGGGCATATGGCCCTGGGGAGGGAGTGTGAGTACCCCCGGGGTTGGTACACAAACATGGGTGTAAATGGCCCGGGGGGGGTGTAGGTGGGTACATGGTGCTGGGAAGGGGTCTGTGGCCAGGGCAGGGGCTGTGGATACAGTTACCCCTGTGAGCAGTATATGACCGTGGGTGTAAGTGGTGCTGGGGGTGTAGGTGATGCTGGGGGGGAGTTGTATGTGGGGTCTGTGGCCCTGGGGAGGGGTCTGGG